>NW_019416279.1:2659598-2704459 GCF_000390285.2 Anoplophora glabripennis
GAGGTTTTAGCGCTTGAATTCTTTGCAAATGGTATGGATACAAAAGTTCCTCGTGTAAAATTTCCCATACAACACTTTTGGGAATATTCGTTTGTACTGAAATTCTTCTGGTGCTACTACCTGGATTAGCTTCAATCTGTTGTAGAACAATTTCCTCTGTCTGCGCCGTTCGGGTAGTACGGTTTCGTCCACAATCTCTCTTATTTGGCGTAAAATTACCAGTTTCTCTTAATCTCTGATGTAAACTGCTGAACAGTTTATCAGAAGGAAGCTGGCGATTTGGAAAAGTTTCTTGGTACAACCTCCGAGCTTCCAAAGCACAACCGTTTGCTTTGCCATACATGAAGTGCATGTCGGCCATTTCAGCAAAAGAGTATTCCGGCATTTTTTGAAAGACGAGAACAATGATTTTTTTCAATTACACTGTTATTAACACAATAATAATCGAATAAACTTTATTTTTAAACCTTATGTCAAATTCGTTTACCGTAACTACAGTAATTTGACCTTTTTCCATTTTCAACTTAGCACCGACATAAGCCTACTTTGATGTAGAAATTTTTATTATTGGGCGACCATGCATGCACTATTTTCTTTGGAGAGTATTTTCTCGAAAACGGCTAGCCTGACAGGTTTTCTACAAGAATACCTTTTTTATGTCATTTATACCGCGGAATCAGAATTTCTAAAGAAAACTGCAAAAATATGACGTTTAATAAAAATGTGAACAAATTAAATCGAGGCCTCCCCTGTCGGTACGCCCCTGATTAAAATAATAATTTAGTAAAAACACTGAAAAGTACCTACTATTAAAGGCAATTCATATGCCAAAATTCAGATGGCTATCTGAAACGGTTCCAGAGATATAAAATAAAACCTATATCTCGGTGCAATCTTTGAATCGCCATAGCAACCTTATGACGCACTTGCGGACCTATGTTCATATGAACTTTTCTTCATAGTTTAACATGTAGAATCACCCCTAGAATTATTCGAACGATATTTCCGGACACCCTGTATTGTTTTGGCAAGAAGTAGTTTCGATTACATTTTTTACATCTAGCTAATTTTTTCGGTGGAGACTCAACGTACGCTAAAATATCCCAAGTCCGATCCTGTCGCGCCCTCTTCCCCCCTACCTCCCCGATTTAAATTTCATCACAGCCGCCTTTGCGGTGGCCCTGCATCAAGATCCGGCCCCAAGATTAAGAATATTGCGACGCTCCGAGAGCCACTTCATAAGTTTTTCTATTTCTGGCGCGGTTTAACAGGCAGCGCCGTTTCTTTCAGGGGCCCCGTTTATTCAGATCGTGTTTTCATCCGGCGGGTTATTTGCGAAACGGATTTAATCCCCCAATCATTACTTTCTTCCGACGACGTATGGGGACGGCGCCCGACTGTGGCGTCCTGGACAAGGGGAGTAATGAGGTCGAATTTTTATACGTCGCGTGTAATTTTTATGGTCTTCGGTGAAACGTGGCTGATTGTAATCTGGGGGCGCTGCGTAAAATTCTGGATAATTTGATTTTGATGCCCCTGTTACGGGGTGGCCGTTCGATATTCGGAAGGGATTCGATTGATATTTCCCCTACGCAGGATTCAGATCATATACTATTCATAGTTGATGTATAGAGGACGGAATAATAAGTGAAAAATCGATTTTTTAGAACATAGCATTGCAAAATACTAAAACTTTAACTTAACTTTTTTTTAATGGTAATCAAAGCGTTGATTTTATTGGAGAGATACTTTTTATCAGCTTTAAAGACTTGAAGGAAACTTAAAGGTCTGGAAATTTTCGAAAATCTTTTTTTTATTTATTTATTTATCTAGTAGTACCTACATGCCAAGAGTATTTTTCGAAAGTTTCAAGTCAATCGGAGTAAAATTTTAGGAGAGAGTCTTTGGTTGGAAATTTCTCTCATTAGGTTCAGCTGGCCAGGAACGTATCAAGTATGTCGAAGCAGCTGCTTAGCTGTTGTATGTCTGTCGCTCGCTTCTCTCGATTTTTGAGGGTTATCTTTATTAAATAATTTAATTTTTATTGAGCTGGAATAGACAATTCTATGTAAGTCAAAAAAATGCTGTGTTTTATTCCTACTTTAAATTTTAATCGCTTTTTCCTTAAAATTATTTTTTTTGAGGGTTAGACCAGGACGGGTCTGTCGAAATATTCCACTTCTTGGATGTAAGAGGGAGCAAGCTAATTTTTGCTGGAAGACCGTTGGTATAACTCACATAATAAAAGTATAGATCCCTAGATTTGGGCGAGGTCCGCAACATTTTCAAAATTGCAAAAATGTTTACAAAATTTTAAAAAATACCTATTTTACCTTTACCTAGTTTTTGACTTATATCTTAGAACCTATGGGTTTTGGAAGAATATTGAAGAGGAACAAAAGTTTTAGAATTGAATTTTGCACAATATATTGTAAGTTAAAAATGTTTAAATTTATTACCGATGTTGCAAAATAAAAAGTTTTAGGATAATTTTTTTTAAATGTTTTAATTGCTCCTAGGGCATTGTAATATTGGTAAAAAATACTTTAGGTATAGTACCTATAATAAAACAACACACCAAATATCATTAAAATCGGTTCAATAGATTTCTCAAAATAATTTTTTGAAAAAAATTTTGAAAGAAAATGTTGGAATTTTCAAAAATTTGCACAGCCCAAATAAAGCATCTAGATACTTCAAAATTTTTTCACATAGAAGAGACCGCTCAACCTTTCAAATGGTTTTTGAAAAATTTAGATTACATTTATCAATTTGCAGTTTAGTTTTTTTCAAAAATTACAATATAATTTTAAAGTACTCGGAAAGCCCACCTCCCCACTTTTCGTGTTTTAAGTCACTTTTCGCGCGTGCGAACGACAGCTTTTCCGCTGATTTATCTATGTTACCGATAACTTATGGATATGAAAATTTTTTCCAGCTTAAACTCAGGAAAACGAAGCCACTGGATCAAAGATTATTGCTAAATTGTTTATAAATTAACGGCAAATGCCGATAAACTTTGACCGCTTATATCTCGAGAACCAATAAACGGAATTTAACTTTTTTTTTAAAAAAAAAGTAGCGTCTTTCCGAGTACTTTAAAATTATAATTTTTGAAAAAAACTAAATTGCAAATTGATAGATGCAATATAATTGTTTAAAAACTAAAAAAAGAGTGTTAACTTTAAAAATTTACTGTGGCCGTTCTAATCAACCGATTTCAGTTTTTCAAAAACTATTTGAAAGGTTGAGCGGTTTTTTTCTCTGTGAAAAAATTAAGTATCTGGACGCTTTATTTGAGGCTGTGCAAAATTTTGAAAAATTGAAAATTTTTTCAAAATTAAAAAAAAATAATTTTGCGAAAACTGTGGGACCGATTTGAATGAAATTTGGTGTGTTGTATTATTAGACTATAAAGTTTTTTTACCAGTATTAGAATGCCCTAGGAGCAATTAAAACAGTTTAAAAGAATTATCCAAAAAATTTGATTTTTTTGCCTTTTTTCATAAATTATTGCTATTTTGCAACATCGGTAATAAATTTTTTCCTCTTCAATATTCTTCCAAAATGCAAAATAGGTATTTTTTAAATTTTTTAAACATTTTTTCAATTTTGAAAATGTTCCGGACCTCATCCAGGTCTAGGGATCTACACTTTTATTATGCGAGTTGTACTGAAGGTAATCCAGAAAAAAATTGCTTTCCCCCTCTCACATCCACCTCAAAACAGATCCGCCCTGTTCGAAGCCGGTGGACACGATTTCTCAAAAACTAACGCACCGATATTGAAATTTTGCACACTTCTTCTAAATAGAATTGACTAGTGATTGAACGAAGTGATTTTCTTTGATTACAACTTATTTTACTTATGCAAATTGAAGCTAAAATTGTACTATTTTGTATACAACTGCCAAAAATTCAAATCTTATTTTTTTTTAATCATTCGTTCAACTGCGAGCTACTAATAGAAAATATTATTATATTATAAATATGTAATTCAATGCCGGTAGGGGGAAATAGCCCTCGGAGTAGTTGTTTTTCGCGGCACTGACGATTTAGAAAATATTTGTTTTTTAATTTCGGATAGTTATCATAACTTATCCTGACCAAAGGTGTTCAAAAACCAGATCCCAAGAGCTGAATAATCAAAATTTTTAAATGAAAATTTTGTAAGATATTGTTTAACTGTTGCTCTTTCATATGCTTAAAAATTTGAATTAAATAATTATTTTATTATAGTAAAAATTAAATTAGAGAATATATGCTTTTTTAACTTTCGAGACCCTTATAACTCCATTTTGTTGTGTGCATTATCCGCAGGTGGCTTGTCTCTAGATTGTTTTAATAAATAGAAACTCGGCAAGAGTGCCCTGTGCACAAGTAATCACAGTTTATTTGATTTTATTATTATTTAAATAATTTTGTTAACTAATCCTTTATATATTTAAATTTGTTATGCCGTGGTCTGTGTACTTAGTCGTCGCCAGTTCTCGGACTAAGTTCTGTGGGGGCGGACCCGCTATTAGAACTTTAAGGTCCGCCCTGATGTTCATTTCGGTTCTTATTGGGTCTAAATTTGATAATGTCCTATTGAATTCTACAGTATAGTATATATTTTGAAAATATTTACATTTTTCGAAAATTATTGGCTTTAGCTCTATCACATATGTAGATGAGTTGTTGTTAGTGTCCATTCTGGTTATCAATAATTATACAAAACAAATAGGAATAAATGAATTTGCTTGAAAATTCGAAGGTATCAATATGGTGTCACGAAGTTGTAATAATCTTTAACGTTGTTTAAGATTCCCAATTCGTTTACTTGAATACTGTTTGAAGGTATGTTATTTTTGAATATAAATAGTTAAAAAATGCTGCCAAAAACTGTAAGATATTATTTTGATCCTGATGCCTAGCTTTTGTTTGCAAAATAATATACTAAATAAATTCCTAATATACTTTACTGTTTTACATTAATATTTTTATCTCAGTTCTGACCCCTAGCAGGAGCGGTCAACGGGATAATTGCATTATCAGGATAAGCCGTCGTAGAACACCGTCGTCTATCCTTCCATATCGATAAGACATGGAGGAATTCTTACAAAATCGTGCGCTTCTGCGTTGAACCTAGTTATTAGACCTAATCCGTCTAACGTACGCAATCGAGTTACGCCGTAATTGAAAAATTGAAGTTGCAGAGGATGGCACAGCGCCGTTGCTTGAGGTTTACAATCGACTTGGCGGAAAATTGAAGTTGGCCTTAAGCGAGAACAGGGCCGGTCCAAGTAATACCTGCGAGTTCTGACTTTTGGGTTCGTTTTAATCTGTAACTTTATGCGATCCGACAAAGGCTACCAATGATGTTTCAGATGGTAGTCTTACAAGAAAATTATCTTTTAATTTTCGAAATTGCATTACTGTAGTGCAAGAACTACAGTCGAGTGGAAGAGAAGGACCGGACCACCACGGTCTCCCGATTTAAATTTTCTCGACACATTTCTATTAAAGCATTTAAAGAATTAAGTGTGTGGTACTGAAATGGAAACTACTGATGATTTACCTACGTGATTGTTGTTGCTAATAATTTACGACTGCATGACAGTGGAAAGAAGAAGATCCAAAATTGGATCTCAAGTGACCAAATGCCGGTGGACAAAATTTTAACAGTTGTAACATCTCGTAAATAGTAGTTTGCCTTTATATGTCTCTATATTTTCATTTATTTAGGGGTCATTGAAAACTAAATTTTCTTTTACAGACGTTTCTAGGTATAATAATAGTGTCAACCTAAATTGTGTCTGTAACCAAAGGTTGTCAGTAAACAAACAATATTTTTTTCAGTTGAAATCACGTTGAAATCCTAAAACCAAGACTGAAAAAATTGAAAATGTGGAAATTCCATCTGAAATTTTAGAAAAAGCTAATGCGGCTACCTGCAGTAGCTTTTCCCGGAGAAATCAAAATCTATATACAACAAAGAACTGAAGGAATTTCAAGATTGGAAAATCAAAGGAGTGAATGGCGTAAATGAAGAGGCTTATTTTTTTCAATTTAAGTGAGAAATTAGCTCCATTGTGGACTAAATATTCCATGTTGAAGTCAACTTTGAGAGTTTACAAGAACATTGAAATTTCTAAATTCGGAAGACTAGTGGCATTTCTAAAGTCTAAGCACAAACATTTTGAACCAAAAAAATCCAAGGTCTTAGAAAGAGAACAAATCGAAAAATTTTTGTGTGAAGCCCTAGATGAAGATCATCTTATGAATAAGGTAGATTCTACTGAATAGTTTAACCGAGTTATATTTATCAAATTTGTTGTTTTTAGGTGGCGTTGATATTAGGAGTTTTTGGCGCTTGCCGTTGTGAGGAATTGACCCATCTAAGCATAGACAATATAGAGGACAAAAGACAGTATATCCACATCATGATTGCAAATACTAAAACGAACAAACCAAGAAGCTTCGCTGTGTTAAATGAAGGATTTTATGTTAATCCAATTGAATTATTTAGAAAATATTCTAAGCTAAGGCCTCAAAATGTGCAGCATAAAAGGTTCTTTTGCAATTTTCAAAAGGGCAAATGCACACGTCAATGTGTGTCAGTTAATAAGCTATCAAAAATCCCTAATGTTGTTGCGCGATTTTTGGGCTTGACAGATTCTAATTTATATACAGGGCATGGCTTGCATCACGCATCTGCAACTCTCTTGGCCAAAGCTGGAGGGGATATTACAACAATCAAACGCCACGGTGGATGGAAGTCATCTACCGTGGCAGAAAGTTATATAGAAGAGTCAATTTCCAGCAAAATTGATATTGCTAAAAAGATATAAGGGGTGCAGACTCCTGAAGCAAGCACAAGCAAAGGGGCAACCTGTTCTATTTTACCACAATCACAAAATGATTCCAATAATCCTTTGCCATCAAATTACGGCTTTACCATAAATGATAATGTTAATATTAATAAGTAGGTAGATTGTAGCATTTTAGGTTATTTGTTGACTTATTACCTACTATTTAAATTGGTTTTCTAATAAATACTAGAAAAATAAACCAAACATTTGTCTTTTTATGAGTTCTACAAGTCACTAGTGGATTATAAGTCATAACTTATGACTTATACCTCAATAGTGACTTATATGCCACATTATTGCTTTAAAACCAAAGAAATTATAGTATCATTATATACAAGTGTTGGATAAAAGAATTATATCCTTTAAGGCAGATCCTTACTTGCTCATCATAAGTCATGACCTCATGACTCTATCGCTAACACTGCACCAAGAGACGAACAACCCAACTTGGAAATTTTGCCGAACCCCCACTTTGTCGTGGGGTAGGGATCTTTTACTTACTTAACATTGTTTAGGCAACGGTTTTACATCCTTTCCGAGGGATGGTTTCTCTTTTTGCACAAACATTGCTTAAATTTGTACAGCGTCTGTGAATACGCCGACATACAGGCCACCAGAAGGTGGACGAGCATCGCGAGCCTTCTCCGGATGGTCACCAACGATCAAGGTTGTTTGACTTTTCATATCAATGATATTGTCACACTAGCCTGTTAAATGAAATTAGTGATTGTTGTTACAGAATAGTTGCTGATAATCTACAGTGAATGTCAGCAAAATTGTACAGAGGCATCACGTAATGCAGAACATTTCGACGACTATTTTGAACATTTTGGTTTCACATAAATAAACCAATATTAAGAGGAAAGATGTACTGATATTTATTAAAGCTGGCGTTCCACCTGAGCAGATTTTACATTAATTTCCCACACCCAGTACAAAAACACGGAAGCTAGTCGTTAGTATTTAAAAATATTAAAATAAACCATCCTCTAAACCCGCACAGGCCCTTATTACACGAACTTGCCGCGCTAATCCCGGCTTCCGTTCCCGGCAAGAAAAATAAAAGTTGACCGCCCATCCACCGCCGTTGTTATTCATTAAACAAGCGCGCGCGAGAGATCCACCACGGCCTCATCGGATTACAGTAAATGAAGTATGTTCGTAATTGCTAGGTAATGGAGCGCTTTGATCACAGGAGGTTAGTGGACGCCATGACCACATTTGGAGGTCGTCACGGTCTTGTTGATGATCAAACGCTCGCGGGAAACAGGAAAAATAACAGGAATGTGGAATGTGAATTTGGGGACATTCGAGGGCGTGAATTGTACTAGGAATTTTAGAACCTAAAGAAAAGAGAAATGAATTCAATAGGAAATTAGAATTAAATCTTTCCGAACTTTCCAAATCCGTTAAAAGTGGCAAAAACTACACCTATGCTTAAAAAAAGCAAATGTTGCTCTTAGTTCATTTTGAAAGATTAGTGAAAAAGCAGTCTAGCGAATGCTAACACGGATTTAGAAGTATATACAAATGGAAAACAGTGGTGGGTATGTTTTTGGCTTATCGTGAGATTTTGATACTTTAGACTAGCTTAGGCATAAGGGGCATACTATAAATAAAATGCATCAATCTTACATCACAAAAACACAATTAGTTGTAAAATTCGAAGACAATATCTCAAATCTATACAATGTGGAACTAAGCACTCTTCAAGATAAGGTCCTGGTCACGCACTAACACTAGGGACTAGAACTTTTTTGACTTGTACTGATGATATTGGAAGACCTAAAACAGTTAAAATATCTCAGTTGGAGGAAGTCGTACATAATGAAGTATATGACCATCCGGAAATAAGTATTCGATGGGTGTTAATCGTCAAACCATTTAAAAGATATTGAAATATCAGTTTTGGGCGGGGACTGTCTAGCCGGGTGTCTTGGCCGGTGGATTTCGATCTGCCGAGATAAGAATCACGGACGTAGGCTGGAATTTGGATGGGTGACCTAAGGCAGGCTTGGGGACGTGGCTGTGGCCTACCAGATACCTGGGTCGCTCAACATTTTCCACATGCGTGTGGTGGTCCCCGATAAATGGTAATGAGAACAGAGCAAAGAAAATCTCTGTAACTCAAGATCATGCTATCATACATAAACTGTACGAGACTTTGCCACCAAGCCACCCGTGTAGTAAATAGGATGGTTTGAAGAAAAGTACTCGAGTAATGAAGGAAGGTGTACAAGGGGCCTAATAAGGCCTAAGTGCCGCGGTGGAAAAACAATTCCACCACATTCCGACATACATATATACATACATCAGTTTTGGACCACATTCAGGGAGTACAAACATTATTACCAGATGATTTTCCCCTTGGTTAAATTTCTCTAACGACTGCGAATCTTTTGTTTCTAAATAGCATTCTTTTTATTGATGCGAAATTCTCCCGTAACTCATATAAAGATTTCACAACTAACCACCAATAAGGATATGAAAAACCTCACTTGACAGGAAAAGTTGTCAACATTAGAGATTACCTTAATGAATCGTTCTTTCTTCCATTTGATTACATTACAATATATACATACTTTCACTTTATTGAAAACCAATTGCCGGTCATTCTTACTGTACTACTTAATCTGTGATATCGTTTATGGTTTAGCTTTGCCTCATTTCAGTCTAGTAACTCGAAAATATCTGAACTGAGCGTATTAAAATAGATGGATAGACCCAGACGCAGGTCAACCCAACCAACCATAGCCTGCTAGATCACCGGACTTAAATCCCCTTGATTCCATACATCATGCTAGTCCGCTTGATACTTTCTTCTTCATTAAGTATTAGTAGCAGTTATTTATTTTGTAAATTATTCGAAAATAGCTGTGTCTAGCAAAATTTGTTTTCACAACACGAAAATATCAGTGATCTATTTTTTTTCTTACTAAATACATTGCTTACCCTCACAGATTTTATATATATCAGAAATGAAGCTGAATCAGAAATGAAGCTGAAATAAAACTTCTGTGGTATATTTAATTATCTTTTCCGGTTCTTATATAGACAAAAATTAAGACTATACGCGGAAATTAGGCAATTTGGGACATATGTTCCTAGGAACTTTTTTTAGAATAAACTAAGGAATCANGATACTTTAGACTAGCTTAGGCATAAGGGGCATACTATAAATAAAATGCATCAATCTTACATCACAAAAACACAATTAGTTGTAAAATTCGAAGATAATATCTCAGATTTATACAATGTGGATCTAAGCAGTCTTCAAGGTAAGGTCCTGATCATCCACACTAACAGCTAAAATGAACTAGAACTTTTGTGAAGTGTATTAATGAAATTGGAAGACCTAGAACAGTTAAAAATCTGAACTGGAGAAATAACTGGAGAGACATAATAAAGTATATGACCATCCTAAAATAAGTATTCCAAAAAATGGCTGTTATATCGTCAACAATTTAAAAGATATAGGAATATCAGTTTTACACATACTATATTCAGGGAGTATACACATTATTGGCAGATGATTTTCTTCTTGGTTAAATTTCTCTAACGACTGCAGATCTTTTGTGTCTAAATCACATTCTTTTTATTGATGCGAAATTCTCCCGTAACCCATACCAAGTTTTCACAACAACCCCCAACAAGGATATGAAAAACCTCATGTGACAGGAGAAGTTATCAATAGCAGTTCTCATTAAACGTTTGGATGGGTAGTATTCGAAATTACCTTACTGAATCGTTCTTTCTTCCATTATATTACATGACAATATATACCTTCACTTTACTGAAAACCAATTGCCGGTCATCCTTATTGTACTACTTAATTTCTGATATCGTTTATGGTTTCTGCATGACGGAGCTCTACCTCATTTTAGTCTAATAACTTCGAGAATATCTGAACTGAGCGTATTAAAATAGATGGATAGACCCAGACGCAGGTCAACCAACCTACCATAGCCTGCTAGATCACCGGACTTAAATCCTCTTGATTCCTTAAATTATTCGAAAATGGCTGTGTCTAGTAAAGTTTGTTTTCATAACACGAAAAGATCAGTGATATATTTTTTTTCTTAATAAATACATTGCTTAACCTCACAGATTTTATATAATATCAGAAATGAAGCTGAAATAAAACTTCTGTGGTATATTTAATTATCTCTTCCGGTTCCTATATAGACAAAAATTAAGACTATACTTGGAAATTAGGCAATTTGGGACATATGTTCCTAGTACCTTTTTTTAGAATAAACTAAGGAATCACCCGCTTTATTATCGAAACGGTCTTAAAACCCAGTCTCCAAAATTTATATCATTTCTTAATAGGTACTGTAAACTTAGTATCTTGAATCCGCCCCTGGTTTTTACGTCATGTACGGTTTACTTACGGACCTTAATAATGCCTAATATACTTGTGATTTTGCTAGTTTATGTGGATGTGCTTTGCCTTGTTGTCTTTCCTACGGCACCAGAACTCATAATACAAAGAGTAATATATAGCTACTGCGCATACCTCCGGCCATGTTATGACGTCACGTGGAGAGTAAATAGCGATTTGTGGATATTATCCATGCGGGAATGACGGACAGCGCCGCTAATCATGCTAACCTATCTTTATGGTTTGACTTTCGTATCGTGTGCTTTGTAAAGTGGATTTATACAGTGTGTGTTTGTGACAACTGTACAAATAAAACTTTTGATTATTGACAATATAGTCTGCTNTTGACAGATGACGTTTAAGTTCATTTGCTATACGCTACGCCCTACGTCCAAATTTTCAGAACCAACTTGACCACGTTTTTATTTGAACGCTCGTTACTAGAAAAATAAACCAAACATTTGTCTTTTTATGATTTCTACAAGTCACTAGTGGATTATAAGTCATAACTTATGACATATAGCTCAATAGTGACTTATAGGCCACATTATTGCTTTAAAACCAAAGAAATTATAGTATCATTATATACAAGTGTTGGATAAAAGAATTATATCAGAGAACACTATACCAACGAGAAGCGACATAATTGGCGGCTCCTTTGATGTTTTGTGGTCACGCTAGAGTCGACCGATTTGACGGAAACACAATCGTTTACACTGAGAGAAGTTACACTTTTGAATAGATGTACACTGAACGAACTGCATCAGTATCAAACATTATTCATATAATACAAGGATAAATGTGGTAAAATGTAGACAAATTAGGTATAATATATATAAAAAAATAAAACAAGATGTTTTACAACAAATATTTTTATTAAACAGATATAACATTTTTTTGCAATATTTGAAATAGTTCTTTAAAAATAGGTACCTGCCAATGCAATAACTTCTTTGGGACAATCTTCCACAATTTTGGCATTTAGCTCTTCTTGCCCATTTCTAAGTTGAGGAAACTGTATAGATATTCCGTTTGGCAATAAGATTATTCTTATATTTCCTTTACCAACATATTTGGTTTCGAAATGGTGTTCCTATAAGCCTATATACATCCACAATCTTAGACAATAAATCGAATCTATTGCAAGTTTCTATCCACACTGCAAACAAAAATAAAAATTCTGCTAAAGATATTCTTATGCAATACCATATTACAAGAAAACATACCACATTATTTTAAAAATCAAAATTTTATTTACAGTTTACAGGTAGGTTCTTAAAATAATAATAATTATAATAATTACCTTTCTAATCCTTACGTAATCTCCTTCACCAGTTTTGGACAAACAATCGCTAAAAGCACAATAATAACCATACATTTTGCAGATTTCAAGTTGATTCTAAATGAAAACGAAATACAATAGAAATAAATCCACTATCAATTAACATTATACAACACAACTGTCCACCGCCAAAAAACTATTTACTAATTACCTACTCGTTTCTTCTATTTATATTTGGCGGCTCTGACAGCTACTGACAACTGACAACTGACAACAACACAACCCAATTCGCGCATGCGCATACGAAAACTGTTAACGCAGAAAGCCTTGCTGTCGCTTCTCGTTGGTATAGTGTTCTCTGATTATATCCTTTAAGGCAGATCCTTACTTGCTCATCATAAGTCATGACCTCATGACTCTATGGCTAAACACTGACACCAAGAGACGAACAACCCCCAACCTGGAAATATTGCCGAACTCCCACTTTGTCGTGAGATAGGGATGTTTTACTTACCTAGCATTGTTTAGGCAACGGTTTTACATCCTTTCCGAGGGATGGTTTGCCTTTTGCACAAGCATTGCTTAAATTTGTATAGCGTCTATGAATACACCGACATACAGGCCACCAGAAGGTAGACGAGCATCGCGAACCTTCTCCGGATGGTCACCCACGATCAAGGTTGTTTGACTTTTCATATCAATGATATTGTCTCACTAGCCTGTTAAATGAAATTAGTGATTGTTGTTACAGAATAGCACATCCTTATAGTAATGAATTTGCTGATAATCTACAGTGAATGTCAGCAAAATTGTACAGAGGCATCACGTAATGCAGAACATTTCGACGACTATTTTGAACATTTTGGTTTCACATAAATAAACCAATATTAAGAGGAAAGATGTACTGATATTTATTAAAGCTGGCGTTCCACCTGAGCAGATTTTACATTAATTTCCCACACCCAGTACAAAAACACGGAAGCTAGTCGTTAGTATTTAAAAATATTAAAATAAACCATCCTCTAAACCCGCACAGGCCCTTATTACGCGAACTTGCCGCGCTAATCCCGGCTTCCGTTCCCGGCAAGAAAAATAAAAGTTGACCGCCCATCCACCGCCGTTGTTATTCATTAAACAAGCGCGCGCGAGAGATCCACCACGGCCTCATCGGATTACAGTAAATGAAGTATGTTCGTAATTGCTAGGTAATGGAGCGCTTTGATCAGCGGCGGTTGGTGGGCGATGTGACCACCATTTGGAGGTCGTCACGGTCTTGTTGATGATCAAACGCTCGCGGGAAACAGGAAAAATAACAGGAATTTGGAATGTGAATTTGGGGACATTCGAGGGCGTGAATTGTACTAGGAATTTTAGGACCTAAAGAAAAGAGAAATGAATTCAATAGGAAATTAGAATTAAATCTTTCCGAACTTTCCAAATCCGTTAAAAGTGGCAAAAACTACACCTATGCTTAAAAAAAGCAAATGTTGCTCTTAGTTCATTTTGAAAGATTAGTGAAAAAGCAGTCTAGCGAATGCTAACACGGATTTAGAAGTATATACAAATGGAAAACAGTGGTGGGTATGTTTTTGGCTTATCGTGAGATTTTGATACTTTAGACTAGCTTAGGCATAAGGGGCATACTATAAATAAAATGCATCAATCTTACATCACAAAAACACAATTAGTTGTAAAATTCGAAGATAATATCTCAGATTTATACAATGTGGATCTAAGCAGTCTTCAAGGTAAGGTCCTGATCATCCACACTAACAGCTAAAATGAACTAGAACTTTTGTGAAGTGTATTAATGAAATTGGAAGACCTAGAACAGTTAAAAATCTGAACTGGAGAAATAACTGGAGAGACATAATAAAGTATATGACCATCCTAAAATAAGTATTCCAAAAAATGGCTGTTATATCGTCAACAATTTAAAAGATATAGGAATATCAGTTTTACACATACTATATTCAGGGAGTATACACATTATTGGCAGATGATTTTCTTCTTGGTTAAATTTCTCTAACGACTGCAGATCTTTTGTGTCTAAATCACATTCTTTTTATTGATGCGAAATTCTCCCGTAACCCATACCAAGTTTTCACAACAACCCCCAACAAGGATATGAAAAACCTCATGTGACAGGAGAAGTTATCAATAGCAGTTCTCATTAAACGTTTGGATGGGTAGTATTCGAAATTACCTTACTGAATCGTTCTTTCTTCCATTATATTACATGACAATATATACCTTCACTTTACTGAAAACCAATTGCCGGTCATCCTTATTGTACTACTTAATTTCTGATATCGTTTATGGTTTCTGCATGACGGAGCTCTACCTCATTTTAGTCTAATAACTTCGAGAATATCTGAACTGAGCGTATTAAAATAGATGGATAGACCCAGACGCAGGTCAACCAACCTACCATAGCCTGCTAGATCACCGGACTTAAATCCTCTTGATTCCTTAAATTATTCGAAAATGGCTGTGTCTAGTAAAGTTTGTTTTCATAACACGAAAAGATCAGTGATATATTTTTTTTCTTAATAAATACATTGCTTAACCTCACAGATTTTATATAATATCAGAAATGAAGCTGAAATAAAACTTCTGTGGTATATTTAATTATCTCTTCCGGTTCCTATATAGACAAAAATTAAGACTATACTTGGAAATTAGGCAATTTGGGACATATGTTCCTAGTACCTTTTTTTAGAATAAACTAAGGAATCACCCGCTTTATTATCGAAACGGTCTTAAAACCCAGTCTCCAAAATTTATATCATTTCTTAATAGGTACTGTAAACTTAGTATCTTGAATCCGCCCCTGGTTTTTACGTCATGTACGGTTTACTTACGGACCTTAATAATGCCTAATATACTTGTGATTTTGCTAGTTTATGTGGATGTGCTTTGCCTTGTTGTCTTTCCTACGGCACCAGAACTCATAATACAAAGAGTAATATATAGCTACTGCGCATACCTCCGGCCATGTTATGACGTCACGTGGAGAGTAAATAGCGATTTGTGGATATTATCCATGCGGGAATGACGGACAGCGCCGCTAATCATGCTAACCTATCTTTATGGTTTGACTTTCGTATCGTGTGCTTTGGAAAGTGGATTTATACAGTGTGTGTTTGTGACAACTGTACAAATAAAACTTTTGATTATTGACAATATAGTCTGCTAATAATAACTTGAGATGTATTGTTCTGTTTATGCGATGGTAAGGGAATGTAATTATTTTGATATTAAAACCATTTTCAATTTATTGGGCAAGTAACAATATCATAAGCTTTATCAATGAACTACTTACATCACTCACCACGTGACGTCACGCGCCAAGCGAACCAATTTTAATTCACGGGAATATCATATCTCCTAGTCTGTGTATTATAAGAACCTCTCACGCAACTCTCATAACCAACAAGGAGCTGACGAACAGAGCGAACAACATGCGAATTCCTGTTCGTGTCCGGATGTGTAATTGGGGCGATCCGCCAGCTATTTCAGCCTTGTAGGTTATGAACCAGTAATGAAATGCGACGTGAGAGCACTCCGGCTGAACATTATGAATATCAAGATTATGGTAGACGGTGCCTGTGGTGTAAACTGCAGTAATCGACGAGGACGGTGTATTGTGCGATGCCGCGGGATCCTGCATAGGTCGGATATTAGGTGAGGCGAGATTCTTGACCTGCGTCGCCGTGAACTTTATTTGAGATGAAGGCAGGCGGGATGGAGACACTCTTGGAATTAAATTCCACAGGATTGGAACAGAAATGTAGCTTGCTTGCACGGAACTGATTACTTGTTCCCGTACAATAAGATTCTTGCAACAAACAAACAAATATTTCAACAGCTGTATAGATATTTTAATTATAATAACATTTTTCAATTAGTAATTATTTTGGAAATTATTAAAAAAGACAAGTTGGTTTTTATTCAAAATTATTTTGTTCCATTATAAATTAGATAAGGAAGAAAAAGACCCACATACAACAAACAAAATAAAATTCTGGCATACAAACCAATTCACAACCACACTTTAGAGGAAAGCGATGAAGCAAAACGTTTCGATTTTTGTCTGTGGATCGGAGGTATGAAACGAAATTTCCATCAATATATTATGTTTTCGGACGAATCTACTTTTTCTACAAATGGCACTGTTATAATAATAATATCTCTACTCCTCATTCTAACCACGAGAATAGCCCAGAAGTCGGAGACTTGTGCGGGAGAGGAGGCGGCATATTATTATTAAGCAGGCCGCATTTGCGCCCAGGAACGACTCATGTTGGTAGGCCCTAACCACCATTCAGTGCAGGAATGAGGGAAACCTGGAAAACCTCATTAATTAGGGGGGTGGTCAAATGCCAACNTACTCGTTTCTTCTATTTATATTTGGCGGCTCTGACAGCTACTGACAACTGACAACTGACAACAACACAACCCAATTCGCGCATGCGCATACGAAAACTGTTAACGCAGAAAGCCTTGCTGTCGCTTCTCGTTGGTATAGTGTTCTCTGATTATATCCTTTAAGGCAGATCCTTACTTGCTCATCATAAGTCATGACCTCATGACTCTATGGCTAAACACTGACACCAAGAGACGAACAACCCCCAACCTGGAAATATTGCCGAACTCCCACTTTGTCGTGAGATAGGGATGTTTTACTTACCTAGCATTGTTTAGGCAACGGTTTTACATCCTTTCCGAGGGATGGTTTGCCTTTTGCACAAGCATTGCTTAAATTTGTATAGCGTCTATGAATACACCGACATACAGGCCACCAGAAGGTAGACGAGCATCGCGAACCTTCTCCGGATGGTCACCCACGATCAAGGTTGTTTGACTTTTCATATCAATGATATTGTCTCACTAGCCTGTTAAATGAAATTAGTGATTGTTGTTACAGAATAGCACATCCTTATAGTAATGAATTTGCTGATAATCTACAGTGAATGTCAGCAAAATTGTACAGAGGCATCACGTAATGCAGAACATTTCGACGACTATTTTGAACATTTTGGTTTCACATAAATAAACCAATATTAAGAGGAAAGATGTACTGATATTTATTAAAGCTGGCGTTCCACCTGAGCAGATTTTACATTAATTTCCCACACCCAGCACAAAAACACGGAAGCTAGTCGTTAGTATTTAAAAATATTAAAATAAACCATCCTCTAAACCCGCACAGGCCCTTATTACACGAACTTGCCGCGCTAATCCCGGCTTCCGTTCCCGGCAAGAAAAATAAAAGTTGACCGCCCATCCACCGCCGTTGTTATTCATTAAACAAGCGCGCGCGAGAGATCCACCACGGCCTCATCGGATTACAGTAAATGAAGTATGTTCGTAATTGCTAGGTAATGGAGCGCTTTGATCACAGGAGGTTAGTGGACGCCATGACCACATTTGGAGGTCGTCACGGTCTTGTTGATGATCAAACGCTCGCGGGAAACAGGAAAAATAACAGGAATGTGGAATGTGAATTTGGGGACATTCGAGGGCGTGAATTGTACTAGGAATTTTAGAACCTAAAGAAAAGAGAAATGGATTCAATAGGAAATTAGAATTAAATCTTTCCGAACTTTCCAAATCCGTTAAAAGTGGCAAAAACTACACCTATGCTTAAAAAAAGCAAATGTTGCTCTTAGTTCATTTTGAAAGATTAGTGAAAAAGCAGTCTAGCGAATGCNAAGCCAACATTCTTCCACCCTACCATACCTGCACAGAGGGTGCCAATCCTCCATACAAGCATAGCTAATCTACGGTCTACCGGACGCGGGAATCGAAACCCGGGCAGATCGACACATCGATTTAAGTACTGACGCCTTAAATCGTGCGGCTATCGACCGTTGCATCACAACATTTGCGATATTGGAGTACCGAGAATCCTCATTTTAGAATACCATCTGGGCGGCAATACTTCAAAAAAGTAAACGTTTGGTGTGCGGTATCCTTTTATGGAATAATAGGACCACACTTCTTCGAAGATGAAATGGAAACAGCTACCTGAATATGCTCCAAACGTTTTTTACTAATGAATTGGACAATCTACCACTGGTTTACCGAAATTGTTTTTATTTTCAGCATGATGGTTGTCCGGCGCATTTTGCATTAGGACCTGGTTACATAACACATTTCCCAATCGCTGGATTGGCCGGCATGCTCGATATCAATGGCCCCTGCGATGTCCAGACTAAACAATCACGGACATTTACTTGTGGGGCCGACTCAAACAGATTGTGTATAGCAGGCCTTGGGACAATAACATCGAGCAGCTAAAACAACGAATTAGAGATGTTGTACAGTCCATATCTTTAGAAGAGATTAGACGCACGCCTTCTTTGTGTAAACGTTGGCGGAGGAGTGATTGAATAATGTTTTATTATACATACATTTATTTCAAATTTATTATATTCTGTAAAAAATTAAACCAATTTTGTGTGCGAATTGTTTTATCAAGTAACTATTTGCGCGACTTTTGCAAAATATCACTTTTCAGAAATATTCAAATTCTCGTGGTTTCACCATAGCAACCTAATTTTAAATTCAAGCAAAACTTTTCAGCAAATTTTGTAGATTTCATTTGATTATTGATTAATTGATCTCTGTTGCTGTCTATTAAAATACCGTCTTTGAATTATATCCTTTTTACGACCAACTGAGGGCCGTAACAATTTTATCAAAAATAATTTAAAAACTAAGTTCCTAGGCAATTTGTCATCTATTTCATGCCAGTTTCGAATTTTTCCGTAAAAACGCAGAATACCACGAAATTCGAGCTTGCTCGAGTTGCCTTGTATACATTTAAACCAACAGCCAGATTCTACTGCACGTGAATCACTTCGATCTTGTGTGCCTAGATGTCAGAATCCATACCGCAGAACAATCTCCCAAAATTGGCGGAGCCACCATGAAGCGAGATCGATCGTCGACTCTGGTATCTTGCAGTTGTATAACCGGAGCAGAAATATCTCACCGGTGTGTGGATATGATACAAACTCAGGCATAATTTGTTGCCTCTTGGTACCGAGGGTTCAGCTGGTATGGTATACCGAAGGTTGAACACAGTAGGTCCAAAAAACCTGAAAAACAGTTACAAAAAACAAACTGTCTCTCTATAGAGTCCTCGGAAACTCTTTTTTTTTTCAAAAACGGTTAAGATTGAGGACTCCTGCTAGTTGTATTGATTCTTTTTTCTCTTTGGAATGTTATCACAGATTACATATACTGCATTTATACTACAGATAGCACAGCCACACAGAAAAAAAAAGTTGGGTATACTTTTTATGCGACATATATTTTTCGTAGTAATTTGGCCTCCTGAACACGAATCTGGGGTCAGAATTGGCCCATCACGTCACAATTTTTTCCTAACCTCAAAAAACTTGTGAAAAATAGTGAAAATTGATGAAAATTTACTGGGAAAATTTGGAAAAAAATTTATTTCCACATCAAATAGTACATTTTTATGTAAAAGACTCTGCTGAATTCAAATCCACTGTCAGAATTGAGCTAGAACGTGTGGTTTTTTTTCTAACCTCAAAAAACCGAGCAGGAATCGCTATTTTCAAATTCTGAGCGGATTTTGACCAGATTTTGTATAAAGGGGTTTTTTGGGTCGCTGATTACGAATATGAATTCACATTGTAAAAATTCAAGATGGCTGATCCAATATGGCGGGTGTACTTTTTTGAAATCCACCGATTTCAGTAAAATTTGGCATCATAAGGATTGCTGGTTGATCTCACCTTCATTAATCACACATCTGGAGCCAGATTTTCATAAATCAAGGTAAAAGATTCCACTCCGTCTAAAAATGTGACTTCGCTTAAAAAAATGACTTAAGGACTCTACACATGTAATGATGTGTAGTGTGATGTGCTTGTTTCCATGGGACAAGACAAAAAAGTTTCTACTTTATTCTTTCATTTATTTAGTCGTGCATGGGCTTATGGTTTTCCAATCAGATTTTTTTAACTACTATGCAGTTTTCCTATGGCATTTAGATGCTTTTATTTCTTAATAATTTTAAAGTTCAAGGAAAAGGACACATTACTGCCACACAGCACATCACTGCATCTGCTTATGCCTTCAATCTAAAAATGTGACTTTGCCGAAAAAATGCCGCCTACTCGGCCTAAAATTATGACTCTGCCTACAAATTTTACCTTGATTTATGAAAATCTGGCTCCAGATGTGTGATTAATGAAGGTGAGATCAACCAGCAATCCTTATGATGCCAAATTTTACTGAAATCGGTGGATTTCAAAAAAGTACACCCGCCATATTGGATCAGCCATCTTGAATTTTTACAATGTGAATTCATATTCGTAATCAGCGACCCAAAAAACCCCTTTATACAAAATCTGGTCAAAATCCGCTCAGAATTTGAAAATAGCGATTCCTGCTCGGTTTTTTGAGGTTAGAAAAAAAACCACACGTTCTAGCTCAATTCTGACAGTGGATTTGAATTCAGCAGAGTCTTTTACATAAAAATGTACTATTTGATGTGGAAATAAATTTTTTTCCAAATTTTCCCAGTAAATTTTCATCAATTTTCACTATTTTTCACAAGTTTTTTGAGGTTAGGAAAAAATTGTGACGTGATGGGCCAATTCTGACCCCAGATTCGTGTTCAGGAGGCCAAATTACTACGAAAAATATATGTCGCATAAAAAGTATACCCAACTTTTTTTTTCTGTGTGGCTGTGTAGCCTTTATAAACTACAAGGTGCTCGGTTACGATTTCTCCTTGACAAAGAACAAGAGGAAGACGAAAAACGAACGTGGCAGATTAAAATGTCACCTCGATTTACGCCTCACACGACGCGGTTTACATCTAACGAATTTGAAACTCGGAAATGGATATCTAATAGTGGCTGTTTACATTTTCATGAACGCGCGTGTGGATGTGTGTGTTCCAAACTCAAACCATTACATCCATTTGCATTTTCACATTAAAAGTCCCCTAAACCCTCCGGCTTTGAGCATCACTTGAATTAAGATTGTACATAAATGTTAATACTGCCATAATCTCGGGAAATTAATATACATTTGAATACGCATTTAGAAGCACTTACACCGAACCAGCCAGCACGGTGCTCCGTGTGAATCGTTAACAGTTTTCAGTTTGCGCTGAAATATCGTTCAGGGGGGAGGTGAATCCCACCCTCACGACCAAAAATGTAAGGCGTCTCGAAATACACTCGGCATATAGTCCACAGTACAGGCCCCCCCTGGAAAGTTGATTACCACATACTTTATAACTCCTGAGGTGCTTCGTTTTGACCAGTCTACCACATTTTTCCTCTACGACTTTTCTCGATTCCTCCGCTTTTCCACTTGGAAAGGTCTAAAAACATGGCAATTTCCCGGGATCTTGAAAACTCAAGACCACATCTTTTATTTTTAGCTTAAGTAACTGGAAATTTTGTTGCGAATGCCGATTTAAATTTGTCCGACAGAAATTCCTCCGACATTGACGTGTCTACCGGTCGAAACATGCCAAAATAACAGGGTATTGAAAATCAATTACCACATACGTAATTTTTAGTAAAATTAATTGTAAATAATTAATTCAGTCAAAAAGTATTGTTGTCCGACAAATTTCAAGCCGCGTTTTTTCAGTCCGACAGCTGGAAATCGGAATTTTCACGGGGTATGAAAAATCGATTACCACATATCTAATTTTCATTTTTTCCACTTTTAAATTTACTGTACAAAATAGTGATATAAGTGTCCGACGATTTAATGTCCGCAAATTATTAAAAAATCAATAAATCAATAAACGTGATGAAATTTAATTTTTTCACTCCAAAAATTTCATATTTATAAATGGTTATTAATTATTATTATGTAAATTATTATTTGTTTCAAATAAATAATTATAATATTGCTTATTTTATGCTTAAAAATTTAAAAGTTATAAACAAATGAAGTTATTTTTGAGGCGATTAATACGATCTTAGTGCATAATGCATTATTTCTAAATAAATTAATATTATACTTGATATAAAAATCCTTTTTTCTCTTTCAAGTTTTCATTCGCGTTTGTTATTTTTCTTTACAAAAATTTTCCTATTTTTCTAAAAGAAAATCCCAAAACTTTTGTGCATAATTTTTTTACACCATACATACTTTTTTGAAATCGTTTAATTCTTTTCTCGATATTTATTTGGCTAAATTGAGCATATAGAGATTTACAATTACAAGAATAAAACGAAAAATATATACAGGGTGTTTCAGAAAGACCTCCCGTAAATAAAGGGGGTGATAGTATGATAAAAAATGAGAATTTTTTGTCTTATGAACTCTATGTCTATCTCCTCTTGTTTTCGAGATACAGAGAGACAAAATAAAATTTTTTAAATAACATTTTTATGAAAATTTCCAAATAGTGCGAAATATTTTTATGAAATTTGGTAGCCCGAGGTTTTTAAGGGTGCCAAATACGCTAGTCTAATTATTTTTTGTATATTTCATAGAAAGCGCTAGTTATGCTACATTCTTATTACAATTTAAGTTATATTTTTTTTAAGGTTAGGTTTTTTACCAGTCGGGCTCTAATTTCTATTGTACAATTTTATTTTCTAAAAATAATGCACTCTTGTTAGAACTTCCTAATGTGGACGATTTTCGAGAAAAAAGGCTTTTAATTAAACTCTTACAATATTACACTATAAAATAAGTGACTTTTCTCAAAGTAAGCTTGAGCTTTGAGAAGAGGAGATAGACATATAGTTCATATGACAAAAAATTCTTATTTTTTGTCGTCCTCACCCCCTGTATTTACGGGAGGTCTTTCTGAAACACCCTGTATTGTATATTTATATGGAATTTTGCTTAATACATGAAAATACCTTATTAGAAATTATAAATACATGTGCACATTTTTTACGAAATTTTTTTCATCATTTTTTGTCGGACTGACGATTTGCGGATATATTTTTGTCGGACATTACAATTTTTGCTTATAAAAAACACTTTTCTATCGTGTGTTATTTTTGTCCGACATGTGGTAATCGATTTTTCATACCCCGTGAAAATTCCGATTTCCAGCTGTCGGACTGAAAAAACGCGGCTTGAAATTTGTCGGACAACAATACTTTTTGACTGAATTAATTATTTACAATTAATTTTACTAAAAATTACCTATGTGGTAATTGATTTTCAATACCCTGTTATTTTGGCATGTTTCGACCGGTAGACACGTCAATGTCGGAGGAATTTCTGTCGGACAAATTTAAATCGGCATTTGCAACAAAATTTCCAGTTACTTCAGCTAAAAATAAAAGATGTGGTCTTGAGTTTTCAAGACCCCGGGAAATTGCCATGTTTTTGGACTTTTCCGAGCAGAAAAGCGGAAGAATCAAGAAAAATCGCAGAAGAAAAATGTGGTAGACTCGTCAAAACGAAGCTCCTCAGGAGTTATAAAGTATGTGGTAATCAACTTTCCAGAGGGGGCCTGTACTGTGGACTAATAGTTTTTGGGGGGTGTAGGGGGCCTTTTTTGAAAAAAAATCGTACGCCACTGGTTTTTTAAATAATTTTAATTGTTTTTAAAATGTACAATCAGTTTGTGGCAATAAAGTATTCTTGTAAAGTATTCGTAAAATTTACTGGTCTTTAGATAATTGAGAAATCAAATAAGAAGATTCTTAAGTAGGTACCTACGTTGCTATTTACCATTTTCTATTGATTGTTGAATGTGTAACAATAAATTCAATACCTAATATTTTTGAGAGATTTCAAAACACTATACAACATCACAAGAACTGTTCAAAATGATGTCCTTGTGATGCAATGCATGCTGCATAGCGTCTCCGCATTGATAGTCTTACACGCCTCATAATTCCAGTCGCATTGTGTATGGTTGCCAAACCATCTACAATGCACTGTCGAAGTACTTCTACATTGGGAACTGGAGTACGATATACCATAGTTTTGAGGTAGCCCCAAAAAAAGTAATCCAAGGGATTCAGGTCGCGGGAACGAGCCGGCCAAGCAATGGGTCCTCCTCTATCAATCCAGTGATTAGGATACTGATTATTCAGCAACTGTCAAACGGTAAGGCTGTAATGAGGTAGCGTCCCGTCATGCATATATCACAATAATTGACGTAACCTCAATGGCATTTCTTCTAGAAGTGGTGGTAATTCTTCTTGTAGGAATAAGTTCTACCATCGAGGGTTCTGGATAAAAAGTAGGGACCAATCCACAATGCCTGCCCAAACATTCAGAGAAAACTGTTCTT
Source organism: Anoplophora glabripennis (assembly GCF_000390285.2). Classification (NCBI taxonomy): domain Eukaryota; kingdom Metazoa; phylum Arthropoda; class Insecta; order Coleoptera; family Cerambycidae; genus Anoplophora; species Anoplophora glabripennis. The sequence continues at coordinate 2,684,398 of NW_019416279.1, forward strand.
GGAATCGATGTTGGGAGATAATATACGGTTTTTCATCCGCCCATTGGTGGTTATTATGATGACAATTCGAAATGGTTTCTCTTGTGAATTTCGCTTCATCGGTAAATAATACTAATAACTGAAAATTAGGCTGTTCACATTGTTGTAAAAACCACTGACAAAATTCAATCCTCGGTAGATAGTCATTTTCATTTAATGCATGAACTCGCTGGACATGATATGGGCGTAATTGCTGCTCGCGTAAGACATTCCAGATTGTTACATGTGGTACACCCAAATCTGTTGATATCTGTCTGGTACTGGTAGATGGGACTTCATCTACAGATTCCAAAATTCTGTCTTCCAATTGAACTGTACAAACAAGTCTTTCTCTTTCTCGACGTTTTGGTACCGACAAACATGCAGTTTCACGAGCTCGACGGTGAACGCTTGAAAAAGTATTCCTTGTTGGACAACGTCGATTTGGAAAGGTCTACCGTATGTAAAATGTATATCTGCTAATTCAATATTTGTATAACGGACCATAACTGGCAGAGAAACGGGACAAAAATGTGTGACAAGTTCAAAATTATAACTGTTTCCTAGTAACAACTTGCCACCTATGGTACTGGTATATTACAGTTGAAATAAATTGAATACTATATTTTTCTTTTATTAAAATCAATTTTTAGTTGTCTGAAAAATAATAAACTTTTTACAACACACAAAACGGTGGCGTTGTATGGTGTTTTGAAATCTCTCAAAAATATTTATTTATTGTTACACATTTAGCAATCAATAGAAAATTATAAATAACAACCAAGGACATTTAAATAAAAGGGACTTATTTATTTACATTTCTAGATGAAGCCTGCTCTATTCACAGTTTAATTGTATCATTGTTGTCAGCTGTATAATTATACTGGAAATGTACTTAATATTTTTATCGCAATTTTCATCACAATTGTGAAAATTATTATTATAGGATAGTATTATTAAGTTATGCATACAATATTGTTAAATTCTGTACATATTAAACTATTTTTCATTTTTCATATTTGCCATGTTTGAAGACTTGGCAACTACGCAATAATTTGTAGCGTGTTCCTCGTTCGTTCTGCCGTGGTTGGCAGAATATGGCGTCTCTTGTTAGAAAATAGTTGTGATTTTAGTAAGTGAAACGTGATTAGTGTTTATACATGTATTTTGGATAAACTTTTAAGGTGTGAATATGGTTAGACAGTGCAGAATTTGTAAGAAATTGGATTATAAACATCCACATCAGCTATCCTTCCACAGGTAAGCGTGCTTGAAGGTGACTTTGGAATGTATATGCAACTGTGGCCATTGTCGTGCGTGTGGGTAACTTTTATTTGAATAACGGTAAAATTTTATAAAACTGACTTGGTATTTTTTTAAAATTTTTGCTGAAATAGTAAGAAAACAATAATATGAACCACGTTTGGCCATTAAAATCAAAGGAAAATGCTGCACCACAAATAAGTTACAGACATTATTTATATTTAATATATTTATAGGTATTTCAATGTTATCCCTTATACCCAACATTACAAATTTTAATCATTCATCATTTTCATTTTCCTCTACGACAAAAACCTTTTCAAAAATATATTTACAATTTTACTAAATGCACGAGCATAAAAACTGAATAAATACAACAGCAAAAATATGGTGGTGGTTCACTTATACATAAAAATACCGAAGATGCAATCAACTGAAAGTTGCATTCATTCAACCATTTGATGTTCTCCTTTGGGAATATATTTTTATGTCTCACTGAAAATTTGCCTCAGTATTCTAAAAGTGAAATGTGAACGTTTTTAGGATGCTTGGGGATGGTGCAACAAGAAAGAAATGGTTACAGTTATTGGGATTCCAAGAAGTTATAAAAATATTATATATATTTATTATAAAAATACTGAGTAGCTGTTGAAATATATTGACTTAGGACTATAAAATATTTTGTTTTGACCCATCCAAAATGTACGACATTGGAGATGTAATCGCGCGCATCAGTTTGATGAAAATAAAGCCCTCTGCTTTCCCCTTGTCTAGCTTCACCCAACATATGAGATAGAATGTGACATGCATAGTCCCCTTTATTTAAATGTCCTTGATAACAACCAAGGTACTTAAATATCTTCTTATTTGATTTCCCAATTATCTAAAGACCAGTAAATTTTACGAATACTTTACAAGTATACTTTATTGCCACAAATTGATTGTACCTTTTAAAAAGATTTAAAATTATTTAAAAAACTAGTGGCGTACGTTTTTTTTTTAAAAAAGTTTCCCTGCTTCTCCAATAACTACTACTTGTCACTGGAGTGTATTTTGAAGTAAGTTATCCATGAAAAAATAGTCCCTACTAAAAAAATGTCATCCCCCAAATTTTATCACTAAATATTTTTTGACAGTGAATTGTTTATTTTCATCGGTAGAATATGCCATTAAAGTTTGGCAAAACTTATTATTAACACCCTGTATAGAGGCTTTGGTCTTTTGATTAATGAAATCCCACACAAATATGCGGTAGTAACTTATTTTACGGACAACAGTGACGTAGGAAGGAGCAACGTGACATTTTTTTAAATATTTTCTACGTCACTGCTAATTTTGAAAAAATTAACACAATTTTCATGTAATGTGTTCAATTACACAGCCCCTCAAAAAAAGCTTCTCTACCAGAGACACGAGTACAAGAGATCTTGCGTATTTTTTTATGCTGAATCCGAATCTACAGTACAAAACCCGATTTACCAGGTCACTGTTTAGTAAAACGCTAAAATAGAGTGAAATAGTGACCATAAGATAAACAACCCCTGCCCTCAACATTTTTCCGAAAGGAACTCACCACTTTTTTTAAGTATAAATGGGACACCCTGTATAGAGTTGGGTGTTGACCAGATTTCTACGTGAATTCTTAAAAACCCGGGAAGACACTGTCACATTTGGACATGAAATCCATTCACCCCGTAGGTAAATCAATCAGTGAGGACCTGTCTGTAACCGACGTAAATTGAGCAGATTCAGTGCCGCAGAAACCAAGGACTACGTGCTATTTGTTTGGTTAAAAGTTCGGTTCATTTTCTCTTTAGTAAAGCCCTCTGCCGCTGGCGCTAAATTTATTCTATCTGGAACCCCTATTAACTCTAAGCACAACATTTACAACATTAAACGAGATTGAATGTTTTTCTCCACTGTCGGCCCACAGGGGCCTGTGAATAAATAATGCGTCGGTTTTCTATTGTCCCGCATTATTCGCGAGGCCGAATTTTTAACCGACTCGGAAAGGTGGAAGGCGAGAGCCCCGGCTATTGGTGAAACACAAAGCTATCGGCTTTTTTTCGAATAAAGAGACTATTAAATATTTGTTTTGGCAAGATCCATCAATTGTCGGTAAAGAACGCCGGCGAATAAAAACTGTTTTCAATTAGATGAGATGGGTGTTGTAACAATGTAGAGTTACAAAATAATATAAAATTTTAGTTTTGAAATACCGAGAGATCCACAATGATTGATAACGCTGTCACTTACAAATATTTTATGAGCCGCTCTCGTATTATTTTCACTCTTCGTAGTTGGCAACACTGACAGTGATTTACTTCATTCAGTGGCGGGTTAAGTGCAGTGGCAATGGGGTCACGTTCATTTTAATCACAAAAATACAACGCAAAAAGCAGAATGTTGGCATTAATTAATTTTATTATTAGTTTATTAATTTGTTAAAGGAATGAATTAAATAAAAATACTAACCTCAAAACTAACATAAGAATCATTTTAACAATTATCTGTCTTTTTATGCGACTTCAAAGTAAAAGCAACAATTTTTAAATTAATTTACGTTTTCTTTCCTCATTTAGAAATGCGAATAAAAAATCGATTTAAAATTTCTTAAATTCTAACATAAATGTTACTTACCTATAAGAAAATTTAATATAATGATTGTTTTATTATTTTAAAATTAAAAAAGTAAATATGTACTTTTAATTTTGACCAAAATTTGTCCCTACCAGTAATAACAATATTATATATTTTTTTATACTTTTCGGCGTGGTCGGCTCCAATTGTTATACTTAAACAAAGTTGAAATAAAGAAGTAGTTTCTTTTTGTAAAATGGACCAAAATAAACACTTTTTGTTCTTTGACAAAAATTCTAAAAATGCTTCGTTTCCGAGATATTTACAATTTAATGTGAAAAAAGTGACGAAATCGACAAACTTTCGGAATTTTTTTCTCAAAAACTACTGAACAGATTTTAATTCTAAAAAAGCGTAATAATCGGCAGATTTTCTACTTTAAGATATATTTTTTTGGTATGGGTCAATCATTTTATTGAAGGTGAAAAGTGAGTAAAAAAAAATTATGATAACACTTCAAATTTAAATTTTCTTTTTACAATATCTTGGATTAGATTATATTTACAATCAACATTATTATGATTTTTTTTTACATATATCTATATGTTAAAAGTACAAATGTTCAAAAGATCATTTTGTTTGGTTTTGTAGCCGGAGTAAGGTTTTTGCAAGTAATTAGTAAAATTTAAATATTCGATTTTTGGTTTTATAAATGGCTAAAATTGACTTGAAAGTTATACCAAAACTAAACTAAATAAGCTTTTTAAATCGTAAAATTAACCTAATAATAATAACTGACCTAGCGGTCTCGAAAAATAAAAAAGTTATTGGATAATTTATTGTAGAGAACAATAAAAGTATATTAATTTCTTTTTTATTTAATTTTTAAATAATAAGTTTTTCGTTATTTTTGACAAGTTCTTGAGTTGAAATAAGCGTTTCATCATCAATTTCGGATGGAACATTCTGGCATTCATCTGAGCATCCAAAACTGCAAAGCATTCCAGGTTCGATGACAAACAGTTACAATTTTTCGTAGAGCATTTTCCACTACATGAACAAAAATATTTTTGAGGCATATCTAACGCAGTTTCTCCTTCGAAATAATTAAAATCCAAACAACGATTTTCGATTTTCCATCCATGTGTCAATGGATCTAGAGTTACAATTTCAATATTTGTAGACTGTTTTTTTACTCGCTTTAGACCTTCAATAAAATAATTGACCTACACCAAAAAATATATCTTAAAGTAGAAGATCTGCCGATTATTATGCTTTTTTTAGAATTAAACTCTTTTCAGTAGTTTTTGAGGAAAAAATTCCGAAAGTTTGTCGATTTCGTCACTTTTTTACATTGAATTGTAAATATCTCGGAAACAAAGCACTTCTCGAATATTTGTTAAAGAACAAAAATGTTTATTTTGGTCCATTTTACAATAAAAAGCCATTCAGCAAGTAATTTTACAACATTTTTATTTATACTTAACAATTGACTAACCACGCCGAAAAATATAAAAAAAAATTTGAAGAAAAATATACTTTATAAAATAAAAAAAGTTTCATGCTGTAGGTTTTTGTTTTAAAATTTAGTAGGTTACCTTCATTTAGAAGCATCTTTTTAGGGGTGAACCGCTGGCCTAATAGATTTACTCGTCTTTTTAAACTGTTAAATACATTATGTAATTCATTTTCTGTAGTATTAGCTAATTTAGTTGTTATGGTGTCTTTTAGTTTTGTCTATATCGCTCAGCAGTAACATATTCTTCAAAGAAAATAGGTTCAATTATTATTCTTCGCCGAAATACGAGTACCCAAACTCCTATTTCAACAGGATGTAAAGCCGTTTCCGTTTACACGAGTGGATTTTCCGCAGACCACGTAAGATAATTTTTTGAATTTATGTATCCACTTAGATGAAACCATGCCTCATCGGTAAAAAAAGTTATATCTAAAAGATTTGACTTTGTTCAAGGTGATTTCCCTTTACAAACATTGCCAGTATTTCTGAATCATATCACCATACGTCGAACATACGGAACAAAAATGTTGATTATGTGTGACTTCATGATTTGGATACACTTTCTGGAATTGCAAAAAACATGAATGGATTGAATAATTCCATCCATTTTCATGTCGTACTGCGAAATTAGGCCTCTACAATAAATTTATCTTCTAACGAAAAGGCCATTTTCCCACCTAAAACAATTCGAGCACTTTATATCGAAGCATTTGCTTGCTTACCACAAAACTAACAGTTAACAGATGATAAGCGTTGAAAAACAGCGATTATTTAAAAGATTTAAAAACACAATCGATGAACACAAATAAATACAATAAGCACACACGGGAAGCACGGATTGACAGATCGTGTCGGTCGGAAATCTAAGAAAGCGGAAAGTAATTTTGATCAAATGGAAGTAAATTTTAAAATCTTTTTTTTATGCTTTCGTAATGGAACGTGACAAATGCAAATCAATATACAGGGTGTACATTTGAGTGGAGATCAGTTTTTAGGGGTATTAGTATGTGTTCCCTAGGACACTAATCAGATTGTTTTTAAACAAATAACTAGTGGATCTTAGTAAGTTGTATCGTCACTTACAGTCCTACAAAATCTTTTAATTGATTTTTATAATTATAATTCCAGTGAAAAGAAATACCCCCCTCAATGACACCCTGTGTAATACTGATAAATTAATAAAATATCCTTTCTAAAACAGTACAATCTTTGACGTTGCTTCTGAAGGCAAACCAACCCCGTAACAGCCGTGATTTACGACCTGGCGTTACTTTCGCCTTATCAAGCGGCAATCTCTTATATAATCACTGATTTTATTTCCCGACTAATCGCCCCTAATTACCGTTTCCCCTTTATGTTTTTGCCTCCGGGGATACATCAGTTGATTGTTTTCTTACCGACTGCTTTTAGAGCACCCCCCCACCCCCTTGAAGTGTTTCCGACGTCGGTCGACGTCTCACTCCATCTTTCCGGTCAATTTGCTAATACATCAGCAACGCGCTTCCGCTAGCTGGCCCAGAGTTACCTGTTTCCGGGTAATTATCTTCCGATGAATTTAGGCGTCACATGCCGTCAAACAGTTCGTTCTGGTGATGAAAAGAAGTTTAGATTGAAATATTCCTTTGTGAGATTTACATTTATTCTGATATAATTATTCGCGACTTGAAACTGCAGAACGGTACCTACCTAAAAATTGTGAGAATAAAAATTGTTAAAACTTATTGGGGACCTCTGGAATCCTCTCAGGCCTACATACTACATAAAAAGAGGTGAATGGTTACGGCTGTAAGAGGTGAATCGTCTGCTCTTTTGTCCCGATTTTTGTAGTATTTTGTAGTATTTCTAATTTTCGATAATCATCAATAATCTTACTTTAGTTTGCACAACGTTAGCTTCAGCGGTCCCAAAAATGTTTTCATTGTATCAATGTGGTAAGTGGATTAAAAAAAATGCCCTGTTCAAAATAAACATAAATTTTTCCAAAGGCCAAGTGAAAAGCCAGATGTCAAAGGTCCATGACTGGGAGGTTAAAGATGAAAGGTGATTGTCAGTGATTGAAGGGCTAGTTGAAAGTGCTAGCGAAAATTAAATGTCGAAGACCCTAAACTTGAAGTCAAAGTTAAATAATCAAAGGCAAATGTAAATGACCTAAGGTCAATAACCGCATGTCAAATGTCAAAAGTCAATTAAGAGTGGAAAGTGTGTCAAATTGGCAGATAAAAGCAAGATCTCACGACTAGCATCGAATTACACCCGCAATATCTAGTAAATGGCTAAGGTCAATTGTCAGTAGATGAGGCTCGAAACCAGTATATATCTGGTGGTTCTACTGACGATCTTAGCTGTTTACTAGATATTGAGTGTGTCAAGTAATGCTGGCGAGGGAATTAGTATGCCGAGTAGTTCTCACGATATTATTTGTTCAAAATTTTATAATTTTTTAAGTATTTTGAGGAATTTAAGGTTTTCAGTGTTTCTAGGTTTTTAGAAATATGTATTTCCAAGTTTTCTAATGAATTTGGAAGTTTCGAATATTTCGGTGTATTTCAAAACACAAGTATTTCAAGATATTTTATACAGGGTGATTCGCAACTTATCCAAAAAAAATTTCCNATTTCCAAGTTTTCTAATGAATTTGGAAGTTTCGAATATTTCGGTGTATTTCAAAACACAAGTATTTCAAGATATTTTATACAGGGTGATTCGCAACTTATCCAAAAAAAATTTCCAGAAAAAAATTATTGATGTTGCAGTACATTCAACCATTACATAGCTGGACAACTGTAGTCTCTAGAGTCATTCGCAATACGCGCGGAGAGTCACGTGGCCTTAGCGACTCCGAATACTGAAATTCAGTGTTACAGTCGTCGTTGCGTTAGTGTTTACCTGTTATCTGGGTGTTTACTTCAGTTTTTTAGTAGTTATTGTCAAAAATGGCTTGCGTGTATAGCAACTCGAAGTTGACGGATATCGTTTTAATTTATGATGAAGCAAGACAACATTTGTGTTAGTTCGTAGAAACTGAGTAGGACAGACCCAAATATGTTTACCACCGACGTGGATAAAATTTTGAACAGTTGTTATAACATCAGGTATGTCAAATTATTATTATTTAAAACCACAAATTAATTTTATTAATTAATAATAACAATAACGGTAAAATCAGTTCAATTTGCTGATATAAAATAGGTGCTATAAAATTCTATTTATTTCTTTCCTTGCGAAAGTTTTTTTTGGATAACTTCTGTATTATCATTAAATATTTTTCTAAATTTTGTGGTATTTTGAAGTATTTTGATATATTTAATGATTTTTTAGAAATTTAAAAAAGATTCCGGTAAATTTCCAATGCCATATTTTAAGGTGTTTAGTACTTCACATCGAATGTGTATAATTTTTTATGTATTTTGTCATATTATAATGTTATTTTGTTCTATTTTAATGCACTCCGAAGTTGTTTTTGATAAATAAATATCTAAGATATGAAAATTCAGTATTATTTAATTTGTAAGTTTGATACATCGCTTTGAAATTAAAAAAAAAATAAAAATTAAGAAAGCAAGTTCCTGCCTTTACAGTTGAATTTGTCCGAAAAATCTTGGTCGGGAATGTGCCAGTAGCGTTTCCCAAGTCTCTCAGTAGTCCTATCTAAAAAGAAATAGTCTGTACATATTAATTTCTGATAATATTAACACCCGTTTGATCGCATCAGCATAAAGCTTCCGCCATGAAATTGGCTCGCGTAAAAATCAGCAGTAGCCCATTAACTAGGCCTCACCAATAGCAATTAGAACACCTAATTATTTTAACCATTGCTCCGACGACCTCATAAACATCTCTAATTCGACATACACCTCATTAGTATATTAAAGCAGGTTATCTGAACCACATGGCATTGAAGTAATTGAAAATATAATTTACATAATGAACCAGGTTCACCAAAACTTTCATCTGAAAATATACAGGGTGTATATTTCTACATGATCTCACGTTATGAGAAAATCAGTCAAGTGTGCTATTAAATTATGTGGAAACAGTTGAATCCAGTTCCTTAAAACTCCAATGTACGACGTTTTAATAAAGAAATGTAGTGTTCGTTCTACATCTAAAAACTAAGTAAAATACCGAATTTGGAAAGCACTAAACAAATCACTTAAATTTTGTTGTTAGTTCTATATTTTTCTTGTGCATTCAATCAATATTCTAATGGTTCCTCATATTACCTTATTCTTAATGTTGGTAGAAACTTTGCTTCGCTATCATTGTTTTTTTTTACATGGACAAACCAAATATAAGTTATTGTTTTGTGTAAATCATACAAATTATCATCATTGAAATACATCTTGGAACTAAGCGGTAAGATATTTTTTGGAGATTCTTTGAAATAAAAGAAAACTAATATTAATTTTCAAAAAATGAAGAATTTGGTATTGTAAATTAAAAAACAACCAAAGAAGGAGCTCAGTTATAACTGATGATTCTGCTGATAAATTATATTTAGGCTGTAATTCTATGCGGTCGGGGTTTTATTCCGCAGAGTAGTTATTCAGTCCATATTTGTGTTGTCATTCAGTGTCCAGATGTGGATATGCAGATCTTAAAGCAAATATTGTATATACAGTTCCTTACGAGTTCGAAATCCAGTTTACAACGGTGTAAAATTTCACTGAAAACGTCTCTAATGTTAAGAAAACAGCGATGGTCATTGTTCGCTCGCCTTGAGAGTTTCTATCTCCTCGCAATGTAAATATAAATGTTAGCAGTTCAGGTGCGATTGTTCTGAGGAATAAAGGAGCGAACAAGGACCCTTTATCTCGAGTAAATAAAAATAAATAAGTAGGGAAAGATTGCGATGTGCAGCGTCGTGATTGTGTCGCGAGTCTCAATAGGGAGAACGCCGGCAAAGATACAAAAGCTTTGGAAATGGCGGATAAATAGATATCTCACGAAAATGATTTTATTCCTATCATGTTTGAAACCAGAGGTTTATAAACAAGCCAATAGTGGGTAATAAGCAGGATAAGCCGAAATATATCCCATAATTCCTCCTTAAAACAAAAGTCTAGCGGAAATAATCATTCTTACGGAGTATATACAATAGTGGTGACGTCACATACGCCAAATAATATAATTCCCAATATGTTTACTAGATCGATTTTCGACCTTATGTACTTTGGACATAAGTGCCAAAAAAATGGCTTGTCATGACCTTAAATATCGCGATTGTAAAAGCTCTGTACTTTTTAGTATAAACCCCGCATCTTTTGCTTTTCGCTACAGTTCTGAACAAGTTCCGCTAAAAAAAAATAAACCGAATACCCCACCCGTGCTGCGCCTGTGCCTTTACTTATTCATTCTTAATTGTTTTTACGGCCGTACGAAATTTCCCCTTAAATTATAATTTCCTTTCATCCCGTGCCGAGAACTTTCCGGCGGTTTCCCAAATTCCCATGCTTATTACCCTGGTGCGTGTCCTGGGGGGATACGGAACGCTGCTGGCAGCCAATTTGGTGTGCGGAACAATCATCGCGCCTCTTACTACCATCGGACCCATTTAACTCATCTCCACGGGCTCTAGACAAGCCGAAGATGATTGTTATAGGGAACGCCCACGAGTTTATTACTCCCTTACGTAGAAAACTCCTTTCGCGGCCGTTAATAATGCTATGTGGCCCGTTTCGGAAGCGTCGGAATATACTATGTTCGCTAAATATGTTAAAATTTACCGCGAACGCTTACTAGCACACATAGCTATGCATAGCTATGTGTGGCCTTGGCAATGTAACTTGTACACAGAGGTATTTCTATGCTCACCAAGTGTATTAATAATTACTTTGTGCTAGGAAATAACGGTATGCTGTGTACGTTAGAAAAAAAACAATATTTTGACCATACAGAGCGCTATGCTCGCTATATTCGTTAAGTTGACCGCGCACACTTAGTTGTGTTCGCTATGTTCGCTTCATATATTAAAAATTACCGCTATTGTTTTTAAGTTCTAGCCACATATAGTGGCTATATTACATACATTGTATTATGGGCATCACATAGCTATGCACGTATACATCTTAGCTATGTTTGCTCTAGGCGTTAAAACCAGTTAATATGATAACCACTCAAAATATCGTTAGCTATGTTCGTTAAACAAAAAACCTGTTAATATTACGACCATACAGAGTTTGTTGTGTTTACTATGCTCACAATGTATGTTAAAAATTACAGCTATTGTTTTATGCTAGAGTAAATGCTAATACTATATTAGCTATATTAGCTACAGGTGTTGAAAACAAAAACAACACATAGCGTTAGTTATAGTTGCTATACTCTCAGTGAATTAAAAATAACCACTATTACTGTTTGCTAGGACCATACAGAGTGCTGTTAGCTATGTTCGAAAAGTATTAAAAAACATCTAGTACTACCATCACAAAGAGCTAGTTGTATTTCTATGTCCACTACGTGTATTAATAATTACTGGTTTTTGTTAGGGCCCCACAGCTATGCACATTAGAAAACAATATTTGGACCACACAAAGCGTTATGCTAGCTACGATTGTTATGTTCGCTGTGTTCGCTAAACAAATTGAAAACGACCGCTCATACTTAGTTGTGCTACTATGTTCGCTACGTGTATTAAAATTACCGCCATTGTTTTATGTTCCAGCCACATACAGCGGCTATATTACAAAAATTATATACATTGTATTATACCAAGGCCACGCATAGCTACATACATATATATGTTAGCTATGTTCGATATAAAAGTTAAAACCCGTTAATGTGATAACCATTTGTGTTAGCTATGTTCGTTAAACAATTTAAAAACCTCCAATATTATAACCATACAGAGATAGTTATGTTTACTATGCTCGCTATGTGTATTAAAAATAATCGCCATTGTTTCATGCTAGCACTACACAGAGCTATGTTCGCTAAACATGTTAAAAACGACCGCGCCTTTCAGTTGTGTTCGCTATGTTCACTACGTGTATTAACAACCATTTTATGCTCTGGCTACAAATAGCGGCTATATACTAGTGCATAGCTATGTTAGCTATGCACTAGAAACAATCAATAGTAAAGATTATTTAGCTCAAAATTATTCGGACATAATTCTTTATTTTGTTACAACATAGGTGTGAAACCCTCTGTTCACACCCTTAGTCAAAATTTTTGTATGTTACAGTCATGATACAGCTCTAAATATCAAGATGGTTTATTGCAGATACTTTTAACATATGGCAGAAGAATATTTGTAATAAAACCAATTCGAACCAAGGGTGGCACACAAAAAAGGACACTACGAAAATATAATTTTATCTCGCCCGAATCATTTAAATGGATTCTTACCCTGGATTTTTTTATACATCTATAATTAAACTGCTTCTTTCACCGTCCCGTCTAGAATAATCTTTCCCAGGTTTGCAGAACCATGCACAGACAGCGTCGAGGGGAAGAAAGTAGGAGACGGAGAGCAGGTAATCCGGCTCGCGCCCCACAATCGCCACGGCGGATCATGATCCCGGCGTTAATTCACAAATTGAACATCGCCGGGTATCTGCTCGTTCAATCGGTAATTTCTTCTCTTTTCTGTTTTTTTACAATTACCCCCGGCGCAAAGGAGTCCTAAAACGGCCCTTCTTTGGATTTACGGGGCATAATTCTTACGGCGGCTCGAATTCTGGGGACAGGGTCGACTCGAGAGCGCCCCTCGCCCGAGGCGTGAGCGGAATTAGCATGTCGGGTGTATTTATCAACTAATTAGCACGTTTAAATGGCGATTGGACTACGAATATATAACTTTTCTCGATTGATCAACACCGATTTAATTTTAGTTACAAAACAGACTGAATTTCGCATTTTAATTGATTAAAAAACAAACCACTAATGTGACTAGCGCTACACAAAACGCTATGTTCGTTACATTAGTTATACAAACAATTAATATTACGACTACGGAGATTCCTACGCTAGCTGCGTTTGCTATGCCTGTTATGGTATTAAAATTAAGCGCCTTTGTTTTATGTCAAGGCCATACACAGCACTATGTTCGCAAGTATGCTAAAAGCAATTTTACGACCGCTCACACAAAACTAGTTGTGTTCGCTATGTTCGTTATGTGTAACAAAAATTACATCTATTGTATTATGCTAAGACCACGTATAGCTATGTACAAATACATGTTAGCTATGTTCGCCATAGACTTTAAAACCGGTTAATATGAACCACTCAAAACTTTGTGTTAGCTATGTTCGCTAAACAAGTTAAAAATCACCGATATTACGCCCGCACAAAGTTAGTTGTGTTTACTATAGTCGCAATGTGTGCTAAAAATTACTGTTAAACGATTGTTATATACATTATGTTACATGTTCGTTATAGACGTTAAAATCAACGAATATTTCAACACAGAGCTTTATACGAGATGTAATTGTTATGCCCTCAATGTATTAAAAATAACCACATAGCACAAGCGCTATGTTCGCTAAATATTTAAAAAACTGAATTAAACTTTATAGTTTACCTTACATAGCGTTATAGCTGTTTTCTAGAGCTATAGAGCGATATTTTCTAGAGCTATAGAGTTTTGTATTAGCTATGTTCGTTATACACCAGAAACAATCAATATTACGACAATACGAACATGCTATGGTTGCTATGTGTATTACAGATTATCGTCATCGGTTTGTACCAGGACATAAATAGCGCTATGTTTGTTATACACGTTAGAAACAATCAAAATTATGCTAGCTATGATTGTTATGATAGCTATGAGTGCTATGCTCGTCATGTGTATTAACCGCCACAGTACCACATAAAGAATTATGCTAGCTAGCTACATTCGCTATACACATTAAAAATAACCAACATTACGACCATACAGAGCGTTGGAAATAACTATAACTTTCTACATGGACATGGCTATACAAAATAAGTACGCTACATTGGCGAATCTGATTCACTTTTCCGACATATTTTTAAAACGTCTCCGTCGCTGATGACGAGCATTGTCCGTATGTAACAAATAAACGATTTAAGTGAATAACCTTAAAAGCAGCAGAATGTTTCACAAGACAATGGAACTACATGTTTATTAAAAACTGGAAAAGGTAAGCAGATTTGAATGTTCAAATACAGTTTTCATCTGTAACTGTTTAAATGAACATTTCTGCTCAGTGTATTTAGTTTATCCTGCAACAATACATAAAATATTATTAAGGTGGCTTTATAAGAGCTTTGATATGCCACACAAATAACCTTTAATAAAAAGTAATTTCAAGACATATTCTTTCGATATTTTTTGCCCACAAGTGTCACATCGCCGCCCCTTGTCGTAAATAAGAGATATTACCCATGACGAATATGGGCGTAGGTGAATTTCTTAATCCCACCTCGAGCCCAGCCTGTCTCAGTCCCACATTCGACACACAAACGAGTATAATTCGGCTAAAAGCCCGATCCATATTTCGCGAATAAATCACACCCAGCCTCCCCAATTACTTAGCCGCTTAGAAGTGAAAAAAAAAATAAATCTAACCGAAGAGGCTCCTCTTCGTAAGATGATGTCGAAAGAGAATGAGATATATAAAAGATGTCAACACCTGGACAATTAGAAAATTGAAGAAGAAGAAGAAGAAATGTTGGTCTGCGAATTTGTAAGGGTTGTGTGAAGCAAATAAAGTAACAGTGTGTAACTTTTTATCTTTAGCATCCTTTGTAAAATCTTTCAGAGACGCCCGTTATAGAAATATCTGGGGAAAAAGAAACCAAATGGCTACATTATCGTTTTTAGACCATAAATAAGGAAATCTCATAGGTGAATCATTTAGTACATTTATAATAGAACTTACCAGTTTCAGAGCTCTTGTTGCGTGACATTAAGGTACTATCAGTTAGACTATTGATAACAGTATAAGTATAATAAAAGCTATGAATTTGCCAAACTGATATAGTTCCCAACTAATCAAAACAGTCGAAATAGCAAAACGATTATTAACATTAATAATATTCAAAATTGATAAAACTTATTGCGGACCTCTGGAATCTTCGTTGATAGTTGTGGCCATAAATGACATGTAGTCCACTTTTTTTAAGCACTATGTAACGGAAATGTTCTTAAACAATAAAGTCCTTTTCAGCTATATTCAAAAAGTGTAACGCCTACACTTTTATCTGCTCCCACTATAGTAAATAGATCATTAATGCATTGTTTTTAAGGAGCTAAGTGGATTTTATCGTAGAAGTGGAAGTTGCTATGGACAACGGGAGGTAAGGGAAAAAAGCGATTTCGGGTTATAAATGCATAATTTATGAACAACTAAATAGAAATATAGTTGAAGTGTCATTGTAAAGAATCCTGTTGGCTATTTCATTTTTGTTAGTTAAACTGTCAGCAACATAACTTTCTGCATTTCTGGCTGATTTCCACCCACCGTGTCTCTTGATTGCTAATACATCAACTAGTGTATTAGCCAGTAACGTTGCCGATGTTCTTCGGAATGAATGGCCTGTATATGTTTCAGGATGTTCTAGTTTCAAAAACTGTGCAATCTTATTAGGAATGCCGACTGGTTGGATGTAACATCTATCTGCTTGATAGCACATAAGAAAAGAGAATTTCTAGGTGAGAAACAGAACTCGGACGATAAGTAACTGTAAACGTACGTGACATGCCATTTTTAGAATCTGGAATTGTAACTACAATAATGTCATCGAAATTTTTGAAATTGACGTTGTCCAAAGTAAGTTTGCATAAACTCATCAGAACGGCATGCTCCTGCAATGCCTAAGACCATCACTACCTTCATTAGTAAATATGTGTTATTGGATGCCTGAATGAGAAAATCGTTGACTTGTTCTCTTGTAAAAACGTTTTACTGTGTATAGCCGTCATTCTTACGTTTTAAAAATGCTCTCAGCTTGGGGTATTTTGATATATCCACGTTCCCCTCTATAAAAATAGTTGAATTCGCAGGCAGCATTTGCTGCACTTTCTATTTGAAAATCACTCATTTAGAAATAATAATTCAAAACCAGCAAAATTTCAACTTTTATGTAGCTTTGTTTATAAACACCTTAGAAACGACAAAATCCAAACAACCAAGGCGACTTTGCAAGATTTCGAATAATGTCAAAATTAATTGATTAAGAGATGTCAAAAAATAAAACCTGATCTTTATTTCATGAACCATAAAGAACTGTGGAAGCAGATAAAATGTTGTACACCACTCAGCAGGTAAGTACAATTTACCAGTCTCGGACTCTATTGCCAGCCCTCGCTCCGCTCGGGCGCAAAATCGTCCTCGACTGGTAAATAATACTTACCTCCTTTATGGTGTAAATAATTACGTATATTTAATTGACTACATTGAAATAAATAGTTCAGGATTCTTGCTATATCACGTTATGCTACTATCAGTGGCATAGACAACGACATCTGGCGACCACGCTGGAAAATGAATATAATAAAATAACTCAAGCAAAATGATTTTTTTTTCTCAAAGCTAAACTTTATGAAAATGTTCAAAATTCGTAAAGACTTAATATACATTTCTAAATGCTTTTATTAAACAGGATGTATGGCAGAAAACGAATGAAAGCAGATATAAGAAAAGCGTTGTACGAATGATGGACAAATTTTAGGAGATAAAATCAGTAAAGGACAAATAAATGCAAATACTTTTCGGCTATATTTAGAGAATACGACGAATCTCGTCCCACAACTGCAATAGAGTAGAAATCTACTTTTTATTAACCGCCCTATTCGCTATCTCCTTGGCGCGCGCCTTTTTTACGGCCCTAAGGGTAATGTATGTCTCTCTAATAGCCAGGTGGGATTACTCCGTCCGCCTCCCGAGTTCTTTCTTGAAATTTATATTAAAATTATGGAAATCCTCTTTCAAATTACCTCCGTAATGGAAATTCATGGCTGAATGAATATGTTGCTTTATAATCTGTTATTTTATTAAGTAATTTCGAAGCGGGACGCTAGGGCTCATTCCGGGACATTAATTATTTAAATGTACAGGGTGTCCGAATTAATTTTCTGTTAGTTGTGAGGAGTATTACCAGATTAATCGTATTTTGGTTGAATATACAGTCAGCAAAAAAAGATTACGATAAAACGAATTTTTTTCGTTATTTTTGTCATAATTTCTTGTTAAATACTCATCAAATATCGAAAAAATTACAAATTTTGAAACAAAAAATTCAGTTTTGAAGAAAAATAAATTTTTCTTAATTTTTTAATTTTTTTTGTGTCAATCTCAGTGCAATTTTTTGTTAATTTTATTTTTTTTAATACGGTGTGTTCTCACCGAAACTAAAAATTAAGAAATATTATTTTTCTGATCAAATTATTGAGGAATTTACTAAGGAATAGAACATGAATTCAATTTATAATATTGATAAATGTATACTCTAACTGAACTTTTTCCAATTTCTCCGTTTTTTTTCCGAATTGTTAAATCTCAAGCCCTGTTACCGTTAAATGTCATCGTTTATGCGTCACTGAATGTAGTTTATTGCCATTTAACAAGAGATTTGAAAGTTACGTTTGAATCACAGAAAAAGGAAAAATGTAGAGAAAACTCCGCTCGTGACCTTTCGCAAGCACTGGGAGCGCTGTAACACTTTTCGTATTTTTTAAATTAAATTTGATCAACGAGTATATTATCTGAACAATTCTTTGTCGTAGAAGATTTAAATCTAAGATCTTAGTCGTCTGGATGTTTAGTTCAAGGAGCCGCCAATAATTGAGTTTGACTATTTCTCCAACCAATTAAGTTTTCTAGGTTATATTTTTTTAGTTACTGACTTACTGTTTTATATTTATTTTTATAATTTCACGTTTACTTGTTCTCTTTTATCATCCGAAAGAAATATATTACCACAAGTAATTTTATTGCACATTATAACTTTCTAGTAATTATATCAGTTCTATTTTTGCTACATGGAAAATCTAACCCGCTATTTTTTAAATATATTTTATGAAATATTTTCGTATTCTGTACGAGTCAATTCTACCATAAGCAAAAAAGAAACAATTTACAGTGGTCTCGATTTATTTTGCGCACTGAGTATATTTTCGTAATGTACTATCACTTGAATAATAAAAGATAGAAATAACCTCAAAGCGCATGTCTACGTACTTTATATTTAAAAATTCCCGCATTTAAGAAATAGTTCTCGGCACAACCACTGCACTGGAGCGGTACTTTTATACAGGGTGTGTCACAACTAATGGTGCAAATTGAAACAGCTGTAAGTCACGATCCTAGAAGCAAAAAAGTCTTAATAAAAATGAGTCGCAAACGGACCGTGTTCGAGATATAGGGTGCAAAAAAATTTTTTTGTTCAGTTTTTTTATTATACCTATCCCAGGAATCGTTTGAGATACCGAACTCAAATTTTGTACATGTATTATCATCAACACTAGCTACTTTTGAGCGCTAATTCGATTTTTATTCATATGCCAGTGGCGGAGATTTTAGGCTTGCGTGAGGTTTTTTGTCCCTAATGTTTACGACTCTGGGAAAATTGCCATTTTGAAAGCATATTTTAAACCCCCAAAGTTTTCTACACAATAAAGGTACCCATCATAAAAAGCTTTAACGCGAACCGTTTCCAAGATAAATGGCGTTTTATGATGGAAACGTTTTCGCGATAGTGTTTACATTAGTTATTCAAGTTTTAAAATGGCTTACGTGTATAGCAACTCGTTTTAATTTATGAAGCAAGACAACATTTCTGTTATGGTGAAGCAATTGTGTTAGTTGGTAGAAATTGGATACAAATGTGTTTACACGTCAGTGGAAAAAATTTTGAACAATTGTTGTGACATCAGGTATGTCAAATCATTTTATTAATTAAAACCCCAAATAATTTTTTTAATTAATAATAACAATAGCGGCAGAAGCAGTTGCATTTGTTGATATAAAATAGGTGTTACAAAATTTTATTTATTTCTATATTTTTAAATCGTTTTCGAACTGCCCTTTCTGATTTTTTTTACAAAATTGTATTTGTACAATCAATTTGTTTTTAGATAAATTCTGAATAGTGTATAATGTAGTATAGTGTATAATGTAGGATAGTGTATAGTGTAGTGTGTAGTGCATTGTTCTGTTATTTATAGTGTTCTTTTATTCGTGGTTTGGAAATCTTCCCATATTCCCCAGTGGTACCGCACTTTGAGTTACTAGAACCAAACCCTTACATTGTATATTCGATTTTTTATTTTTTACAGAATCAGCGAAAAGCCCGATAAAATAAAACCGTCCCAAATGCTATCAGAAACTTCCCCGAAACTGCGTGTCTCTCCCGAAGTGCCTCCCGTTCCGTTCTCTCGCAAAAATAAGATTTAATAAAACTGACAACAAGATTTACAACTGCTTATCTGGTGTATAAAAACGTCTTGAGCTGAGATATGCACTTGAGCGACAGGCCCAGAAGATAGCTGGCATTGTATTAATGTAAACTCCAAGACGTATATCATTGGTTTAAAAATATATCACTGTCAAGTGGCGGGAAGAAAATTGTATCACTACGCCGCATTAGAGGCGGTCTCTAACATTCTCAAGCGACACCGAAGCGGGGATTGATGAGGGCGATCGAAAAAAAGGCGGAAAGAAATGCTTTATGCCTCCGCCAAATGAACTCGAAGGAAAAAATAGTCTTTTA
>NW_019416280.1:0-2765 GCF_000390285.2 Anoplophora glabripennis
TATATTCTATCTCTGTCTTTTGCACTTGGTAGGGAATAGGGAAATGCTTTTTTAGTGGGTGTAAACGGACTTGATTTAACCCGTCCTGAGAAACGTCATAGCATAAGCGTAGTCGAGGGGTCTAATTCCAGGGCTATAGTAAATTTATGCAAGGATTTTTAAAATCCTAGAAATTTATAAATTAAAAAAATACAAATGGGACGTTTTAAAATGCTGTAATAATTAAAATGGATCAAAGTGCCTGTTATAGCAAACCATAAAAAATATTAGATGTTATGTTTTGTCTTTTTTTATTATTTTCTATATCTTGTTGCCTTTTACGCAGACACGCCAATGGATTTTCGTTCCCGGCACGCTTCATCCCCCTATTACTAGACCAAAAGCTAACGATGAATCACTATCTATAATTTCGACCGTGGAGTATAGTAACGATTACTTTTTCAATTTAGTATCAATATTTTTGATACTCTACAAATATCGATTACTAAGTAACGAATAGATAGTATTTGCACATTCCTATCGCGCATACATGTGGATCCATGCTAAGAATGTAAGAATGTCAGACTAAAGCAGGCACTTTAAATCAACTTTCCTTGTTTGCATTCAAAAATTACAAAAAACCTGCTTTTAATTTCAATTTATAGTGCCAATATCATTGATCACATTTAAAGTAACCGATAAATTGTGACTAAAATGAATCAGTAACTAGACGTTTTGCATTACTTGCTGTTAAAAATTTTGCAAACAATATCTATCAAGCTATAAATTCTGATGTTACTGTAGAAAACGTACCATATTTAGAAAATCGATTAGTTTGTCTTCTCTGCTTAATCTTAATTATAATACCTAGTCATTAATACCAGTAAGTAATGCTGTAAAATAATATATTAAAAACACTGACATAGGTACCAAGTAGAAAAATATATATTAACTTTATTACAAAGATTCATATAATAAAAAAAACTTTACATCATTAGCAGTCTCGAATTCTCAAAAATATTTTTCAATATTTTTAAGGTTTAGAAAGGGATGTAGGAGTCTCTTTCTCCTCGTCCCTGGCAGCATCGGACAATAAATATCTTAAAAATACCATCAAACAGGCATTGGCATTCTACTCAATCTTAAAAGAAAGTCTAATAAATGCATCTGAACTTTTATTTCAAGGGGATTTTTGGTCACATAAAATCCAGGTACTCCTGCTTTCTCTAATATTTCTTGTTGGTCAGCTACCTAAAATATGCTATGGTATAATGAAAAACATTTACATAAATGCAAACAAACCTTTTGATCCAGCTGCAGAACCAAGTTCATGTCAAAAGCTTTTAGTTCTTCTTTCTGCTGTATCATGAATTTCTGTAGTTCTTCTATTTTCTTATCTGTGTCATGTTCATATTGTTTCAGAATTTCTTGTTCCTGTACTGAAAATAAATATTCATATTAGATACTGTGCCTGTTTCCCAAAAAAACTCGATAACTAAAATAAATACAATTTTAATAAACAATACATAAATTATTTATTATCAGCGATTACTTTACTTTCCATATTTTATACATACTCTTCTTTTTATTTATAAATTGAAGCCTTTGTTGATATAGATGTTGTTCAGTAACATGTTGTATTTCTAGTAGACCTCTTACTATTTCAAACACAGTTTCATTCAGTAAACAATTCGCTAGACTAGATAATAATTCATATGGCAGCCTCATTTGATATTTACTAAAAATATATAGGTACATAATATATAAACATATTTATAAACCAAAAACTAAAAATTTTATATCTTACGGAGGTAAATCTCTCGCCATATTTTGCAATTGTTCCAATAAAAAATACAATTTCTCTTGCAGCAGTTGTGCATCTTCCATTTCAGCACGAAATGTGCAGTCACAAGAAAATATGCTTGCAACTTGTGACAAGAATAGTTAGTAGAATAATTAGTTTTCTTTTGTACTAATGTCTAAAAATGCAATCATTAGGCCTTACGGTCAGTGTCTATACGAATAACACTGATTTTATAAACTAGGCTAACAATACAACAGTTAACTCCTCATTTCCCGAATCAAAACACAAGCAAAACGAGAAAACATGAAGACAAATCACATAATAACAAAACATAAACAATAAAAAAAAATAAAAATTTGACATAACCAGAGACATGAAAAGTAAAACGGATTGCTCTAAAACGGCTAAATGATACGTGGAAAGGAGGGTACGGGGAGTGTGTATGTGTGTGTGTCGTTGTCTTCGTTTCTTGATACTGGCGGTCTCTGAAACAGAAAAGGTTAGCGGCCAGGGGTGGGGGATGTCGTTGGGGTGGTCACCCAGGGTCAAAAAGTTGGTGTCTAGGTCTTTAGTGTTTGTCGGTCACGTCGGGTTCATAGTCAACGGCTTGCCTGAGGAGGGCGCCGCGCGCCATTATTCTATGGCTAGAAATTGGCCTCAATGATTTGAGATCGAGGGGGATTATCCCTCTTTATCCTGCCTCATCTCGTGTAGGTCTGGACAGCCTTCGTAGGTGGGCCCCATCCGTCGTCTACCCCGACCGCAATTGCGGCCGGTGTAGGCGCTTTGTGGGACCTCCTTTTGTCCTGGCTGGGCCCCGCCGGCTAGGGCCCTTTCTTCTGGCGCTCTTCTTGCTTCGCCGGCTCGTCTGTGTAAACCCCGGGGGTAGTGTCATGTTTATGTGTGGTATGGTTGGGTAGGGTAGTGCGGCTATGCAGCCTGGGATGCGCTTTGCTAAGGTGGCCCTTAGGCTAGCGCGGGA
>NW_019416280.1:6290-373104 GCF_000390285.2 Anoplophora glabripennis
CCCGCGCTAGCCTAAGGGCCACCTTAGCAAAGCGCATCCCAGGCTGCATAGCCGCACTACCCTACCCAACCATACCACACATAAACATGACACTACCCCCGGGGTTTACACAGACGAGCCGGCGAAGCAAGAAGAGCGCCAGAAGAAAGGGCCCTAGCCGGCGGGGCCCAGCCAGGACAAAAGGAGGTCCCACAAAGCGCCTACACCGGCCGCATTTGCGGTCGGGGTAGACGACGGATGGGGCCCACCTACGAAGGCTGTCGACCCTTCGTCGAGATGAGGCAGGATAAAGAGGGATAATCCCCCTCGATCCCAAATCATTGAGGCCAATTTCTAGCCATAGAATAATGGCGCGTGGCGCGGTTCTGTCGGTCCGAGTATAGTCAAGTCGTCGTGTCTGTCTTGGTAATTCAGCAGGACGCGACCTCTTGTGGTCGTCGTCCCGCTGTGCCATATGGGGGACTTCGCGTTGAGCCTGAGGAGGGGATTGTCATGTCTAGCCGCTACGTCAAACCGTTTCTCCGCGTTTGTGTTTGTGTATTGTAAGTTTCGTAATATGTCAGAGTTTCTTACGTACCAGGGCGCGTCGGTGGCCGTGCGGAGGGCTATGTTTTCCACAGCCTGTAATAACTTTAAGTGGCTTTTTGCCGCGTGACGCCACGCCGTGGAGGCGTAGGTTAGCTGCGAAATGGGACACTAACGCCCTCTAATTTGGTAAGATATTTGTTTACATGCAGTTCGTACTCCTTGCTCCTTGTGCAGTCTCTATGTATGTGGTCATGGAGTCTAGTCTCTCTGCTTTTGGTGTTCACTGTTCAGTTCACTTTCACTATTCATGTTTCAGTTTGACATTTGACCGAACGCAGGAAGTTGAAATAAACATGTCGAAAAATAATACAATTGATGCTAGACAAGAACTAGCAGAATTAGTAAAAAGAAAATCAGAGATTGGTGTAAGTATTTTCAAATTGTAGGCTACAACTATACTGAAATTTTTCAAATACTTTTATGAATTTTATTTTAGGAAACTTTAGCGAATTTAGAAAAACAAATATATGCATTTGAAGGGTCCTACTTAGAGGACACACAGCTTTATGGTAATATTATTAGAGGGTGGGACAGGTATTTATCGAGTAACAAGACGACTAACTCCAAGGCTGATAAAAGAAACAGAAAATTTAAAGAAGCAGAACGACTTTTTTCAAAATCATCTATAACTTCTATGGCTGTAAGTATATTTAAATGTGCACAACTTTAAAAAAACCATACATTTAATAAGTAAGGAATTGAATATCAAAATGCACAAGTAATGCCACCACTTGAAGGCATATTATGCTTTATTGCTTCATTTTGAAATAACAGTTCCAGTTTGAATTGAAATATGTATTTAAGTATTTCATTGAAAATCAATATATATATATATCGACGTTCGCAAATAAGAACATCGTATCTCAATTTTTAGTAAAAATTAGTAAAGATTACTTTTCTATATAAGAAGGCCTTCTTTTTCAGCTAAAACCATGTATTCCAATTTATTTTGAAAAATATATTCAGTTTTTGAAAAAGTATTTTTATCGTATCTATTTTGTATAGAAATTTAACCTAAATATTATCGTAACAACAGTTACAATTTTGCTTATACAGTTTAAAATAAACATATTAATCGTATGTAGAGTTGCTCCTGGATTATAGCAAACATGCTTTTTAAAGAACATCGTATTTTTATATACGATTATATTGAAGGTGTAACAATTATTACACCGTTTTATTGCAAGTGAACATAAGATGTTAATACTTTTTTGAGAAGTATGTGGTATTTTCATCTTAACTTAACATACGATGTTATTACTTTTCTATTACTGCCGGTGGTGAGTGTATACAACTCTGTATCTTTAGATATGATATTCTAGGTTTCTTAGATATAGAGATAGTTACATCTCATCTCTACATAATATGTTAGTTACTTAAAAAATAGCAGATAGTTCCATCGTATCTTACTAAAGTTAATTTAAAAAGAAAAATAATAGTAATTTTCACTATACGTTTATAAGAAATTGTTTCTGTACCTCATATTTAGACTGTAACCAAATTTCATATGGTAACTTTGAAAAGATGTGTTGCAATTAAGAGAAAACCTCTAGAACTTTAAACCTACTTTGTGAGAAACCATCATTATCGAGTTACGATGTTCTTATTTGCGAACGTCGATATGTTCATTTAATCTTTCTTATTTTTTAACTGGCACACATATTCTTAATGTGATAGATAATGCAATGGCATGCAAAGATATATTCATTTTTAAAATTTTCCAGTGGCGTAGAAATTATATTAAAAATAGGGGTTATCAGAGCCCCCCTTAGGGACGCATATGATTGATCTATTTTCACAATAATTTGTAAAATCTATTGAGCTTTTCATTCGTACACTTCACATTAAATATAAAACAAATGGCTTTCATAGTTTAAGAAAAATAAATAAAAACCAAGAAATAAATGTTTTCTCAAGAGCATATATCTGAAAGGAAAGTGTATACTACAAAATTACATTATTTTAACGAGATTTATCGATGGTTAAAGTCCTAAACATAAAAAGTGAATCATTGTGTATGTATGTCTTAACCATACCAGATTGAGAAAAAATATATATTGGTATTATCCATGAAAAGGCTCAATAAAAATTTTGCTGGAAATATATTTTGCAAATAGTTAAGAGGTTAATGTTTATTATTACATTATATTAAAAATCAAAGTAAATTGGGATAGGAAAATAAAGCATTAAATATGCTGGCTATTTAGTTTAATTATATTTTGACCAAAATAATATTCTTAAATAATGGATTTAATAGATATTATCTTTTTTTCAGGCTGTGAGTGGAATAGTCGATCAGAATCCTGAAAAAAGTAAGAACTCTTACGATGTAGATAATAATAATCCATATGCATATAATAGTAGTTAGCTTTTATTTTTGTAGATTTTTGTGTAAGTAGTGTTATATTTATTAAAGAGAGTATATTTTATTTTTATATATTTGTTTTAATTTAGTTCTTTCATTTTATTTTATAGTTTTATTTAACACTCGTTTCTTTTTCTTATTTTAGCAATGTCTAGACAAACATGATTGGTATATCATTTATTAATATGGTGTAGTATTAATATTGTTGAATCTATATTTTGACTTAAATTTTAACATGCTTATACAGAGCCTTTATAAATTACTACAAGCCACGTAACGAGCAGTAATTTTGTTTGGCACAGTAATTTTATCCTTCACGTTGGCAAATAAATTTGGATAAAATTAAAAATTATTAAAACAATTAGATCAAGATCCGCGTTTTTTCAAGTGTACCCCCTTCCGCACAAGCCTTTGGCTTTTGGATTTGGGGGTTGTCTCATTTCTGTGGTGTGTTTTATGTTTTTTTTTAAGATTACGTTAAAACATAACATTTTATTTCACCAGCTGGTGGGATTCTATTCAACCAATTAGCATTATCTCGAGCGTAGACGTAACAGTTTGTCATTGTTCATCGTAAACGAATCATTAATATTGGTGATGCTGAGATTTAGGGATTTTCAGTTGGCAATACCAGTCGTGCAATGTCGATTGCCTAAGTTCGGCAGTCACGTGACTTGTAAACATTTATGAAGACTCCGTAGTTGATATAAACTTCTATTATCGGGCAGTAATTATATCCTGCAACAACTATTTAACATTCATTTTTTTTTATTGTAAATTGGTTAAAAAAGAAGAGGAAATATGAGTGATTTAATTGTCACTAGAACATACAGATGAAATCTATGACCCCTTGTGTATTTTGGGAAAGGGAGGAAATATTTCAGTGTAACTTTTTATATTTGAATATAATCATCCTTGTCAAGAGAATAATTTTAAATATTATACTTCAGAAACAATATTCACGCTAGTTTCTAGGAAAAATATGGAAACATTCAAAGAAACCTATCAGTGATACGAGATGCCTTTCATTTAAGAACTTTAAAATGGTTCACTTTGGTCTGTGTGTACAAGTTTCAGAGCTTTAACTAATTCGGGTATCACGTAAATCACTATAACAGTATTTTCTTTATTATATTTGGAGAAAAAATGTCTTAAGTTTTATTTTTAAATTCGGATTCTTCTTATATTTGACAAGGATTAGTAACATTTTTTAATTTGAATACGATGCATGTTTACCTTAGAATTCCTGATATACCTCTTCCTGAAGTTACCTGTTGTAATCTCCAAACCTGTGGATTAACATGAAAGTTCCAAAATTTATATGAAGGATTTTAGAATTATGTTTACTAAATACATACTTATTTCATTATTTTGGGGCATGAATGTACTGTAAGCAAGGCATGTCTTCAAGTGTATATTTTTTTATACTTTCAAAAATTTTTACCACATAATTTAATATAGCATTTGTCAATCTTTTAGAAACATTTTTTAGACAGATTTTTTTCCATTTACTAAACTGTTTTACTAAAATTAAAATAGTGTATTTATTTTGTGGAAAAGAATAATACATATTTAATATAGAAGATAAGAGATGTATTCATTATTTTCGCTGATTTTAAATTGTACTTTTATTATAAAAATATCAATTCGCAATATACAAGATGTACCATAAGTCTAGCTGTTGCCAGAAAAAAATAAGATTTTTTCTTATAAACTTGCGCCTATCGTATTTTATTTTCTTAAAATGAGATGCTAATATCTCCAAAAGTAATCTAAATATGTTATTGAAAGGAGAAGGGCCCCTAAGGCCGGTTTTTGGCCTAATTTATTTTTGGCTGAAAAAATCTGAAATTTTTTTTAGTACCTACTAGCAATACTGAATTGTTTCCACCCTAAATGGACCAACCCCCTCATCCTCCTTTCCCGCTCCACCCCCTTAAATGAGATGACACATTTACATTGAATAAAATGAAAAAAAAATCAATAATTATACATAATGTTTGTGCATATTTGATTAGCCACTTTGAATTTCATGATTCTGAATTCATAATTGTAATCAGTGATCCAAGAAAGTTTCTATAAACAAATAATTGAAGATTATGAAGATCTTTTTAATTTTTTTATCCGCCATATGGAATGTCATTTTGAATTTTATAATTCTGCCTTCAGATTCATAATCACAGACCCAAAAAACCCCACTACCTACACAAAAATTCATGCATTTTAGACATTTTAATTTTTTTTCCGCCATTTTGAATTTCGTGATTTAGAGTCGAGGTTCGTAATCATAGACCTAAAAAACCCCATTACAAAAAAATTCATGCATTTTGAAGACATTTCAATTTTCTTGTCCGCCATATTGGATCCGCCATTTTGAATTTCGTGATTCTGAGACCAGATTCGTGATCAGCGACCCAAAAAACTCTTCATATGTAAGATTCATAAGAATTGAATGTGTCTCGCATCTCTAAGCTCTTTAAAGATTCCTCTAATAAGCGATGGTTTCCCCGGCATTTAAGGGGGTGAGGGGGTTGGTCCGTTTAGGGTGGAAATGATTCAGTATTGCTAGTAGGTACTAACAAAATTTTTTTTAGATTTTTTCAGCCAAAAATAAATTAGGCCTAAAACCGGTCTTAGGGACCCTCCTCCTTTGGCGGGCATATATTTTGATAACTTCTAAATAACTTGTAGCTATTACTTTTTAAATGAGTTATACAAGGTGTTTGTTGTAGTGCAAACCAAAAATATTTTTTTTTAGATTACAACTCTTGTAGTTCAAATTTTGGGGTCCTAAATTTAATTTTTTTATATACTTTTTTAATTCTATGCCAAAATGTCCTCTTATCAAAATTCGTGAAACTATTTTGTCATGTAAATTACATATATTTTGTAATTATTTTAACATGTAATATTATTTTATTGTATACCAGAACAAAAAACTTATGGGAACCGTATTTAAACAAATAACTTTAACCTCCTTTAATGAAAATAAAAAATATAGTTCATAAGAAAAAAATTTCTTATGTTTTGGTGTTCAGTTGTGTATTTATGGTACATTACTCTGAAACATGCCATTTTTATAAATGAATATCTTTTTTAATTTTGATCATACTATAAATATTATGAAAAAATATATTTTCAGATAGTGAATAGACAAATAAATTTTTAGTAGAATGTTCTTGATAGATAAAATGTTATTTACATTTTTGTGACAGTATTGCTATTAAAATATGTACTTCCAAATACTTTTCTATCGAATGAAGTTGCATGTATAAGCGTGTAGGTACCTCAACAGAAAAATTTGCAGGTAATACAAAATTTGATTCATAAAAGCTATTTTGACAAATTTCAAACAAGACATAATATTTTTATACAATCTTATCATTTACAGAGAACGGATTTATTGATCATGTAAAATATGTAAAATAAGGATGTTTTTCTGTGAAGGTATAATATTTTGCCTAAAGTTCTTCAAAACCGGTTAATAAATTTCTTATTTCACAGTTGACAGACAAAGTGAATCAGAATCTCCAACTAATGAAGATTCTAGTGACACAAATATTGGTATTATTAGTAATCACATTGACTCAGGAGTAAAAACAGCTGGAAAACAGCATGCAAATGCAAATTCTTTTACAAATGGAACTCAAAATGGTATAGATCGAGGTAGTCCCATTCCTGATCTTTCTGCGAAACAGAAAAACTTTGTGTCCAATGCGAAGAAAAATAATAACAAAAAAGCTAGGCATAGGTAACAAAATGAGTTTTTAAATAAAATAATTTAACGTTCAGTATTTTATAATGTAATTCACTGGAAATAATCTTCGTAAGTTTTATACAAATTATTTTGTGACTATCTCTATTATTGAAATAGATTATGGAAATGTACAAAATGTGATCTATTTAATTTAGTTAGCTTATTTAAAGTACAATAAAATTAAGTTACTGTATTATTATTTATTTGTGTCCTTTAATATACTTTAAATAAAAAATTGGGGCGGGTATTAAAAAATGTTTAATATTTAATTACTTGTAAAATTAAGCAAACGTGAACTGTTCTTATAATTGTATTATAAAAATTGTATGAAAGATATTTAAAAATATATTACATTTTATTTACACTATAGTATATAGTTTTGTAAAAGTATTAATTATTTTCCATTATTAATAATAAGATATAACTGCAATGTTGAATGAGGAATGGTTCAATAAAAATAAAAATGTCATTGAAAACTATAGTCCTTGATAATAAGAATTAATACATTTAAAATTTATTTAATGTCTTAGAAGTTCTAGAAATCTAAACATTTTTCTGAACAACTGTTAAATTATTGACTTCATTTAAAGATGATTGTTGTTATGTTAACGAAAATATTTGTATGGACCGGATGTAATGAAAATCTCTACATTTTTATTAATATTTAAAATAGTATTTGCCAATGATTTATGCAATTTTTTGTACTATTTTAATATCAGATAGATTGTAACTAAACTAAAGAGATTGAGCAACATATCTATCCATTTTCTTTTCATTCATGTAATTGTAGAAAACATTAAATTAAATACCTTATTTATGCAATGAAATCTTAAATATTGCATAAAAGCTTCAGTCTTAAATACTTGGATGAAAAAATAGCTCTTAAAATCTGTTAACAGATTCTGCAAATCTAGATTCTAAAATGAAACAAAAATTAGCATATTTTTTAGTAAAATGCAAGACACTTACGTTGAATAATTATCGGAGCCTTTTTCTCACCACAAAACTGAACAACGATATATAATAGAACCGTTATTATCAAAACGCTTGAAGTAGAAACTATAAATACATATTCATTGTGTCTTCTAAATTTACAACAGTTAACACTCCAGGAATTCCATGTGCCATTCATCTGAAATATTGTAAATAATAATTCAATTAATAATTCTTTAACACAATCAAATATTTTTTTCAAAATATTTATTGCTCTTACTAAATCCTCCAAGTCGATACAAACTCCAATTCTTTCATTCGCGTTACTAATGCTTCCATAAAAATTACTTAAAATAATATAATCATCCATGCAGTGACTACACAAAGCCTCAGCATCTGTATTTACAGTACAATTACTAAAGCTATTGTAGTAATTGTGAAATGTTTTTGCCATTTTTGACTCTGTACGAGTTTGGGTTCCATTTTCAACTACATAACATTCTAAATACAAAAAAAATATATTAAATTTTAATATCAAGTAATTTCAAATTTATTACCGTAACATTTTGCTCGATTCCAAAGATTAATAGAATTAGAATATTGTGTTTCTAAAACTTGTAACCTATCTAAATTTATATAGTAGTGAAGACATTCTGTTCCATTTACGGATACCTAAAATAAACACAGCGCTAGTTACTTATTTGGAAACAGGTACCTTGGATCGTATAATGGAAAATTTGTAAATAAAATTTTAATCTGTTGAGAATTGATGAATACTAGACATAACTAGACAGTCCGGGATTACAATGTAGGGAACAGTCCGTAAGACAGACATAGGACAGCTATTTTTGCGAATGTTGAACTAAAAGGTAAAACTCAGGCGAAGCACGTGAGGAGCCCTTTCCATAGAAAATTCTGTATTCAGTGATAACTCTAAGCAACTTATTTCACTTATGATTTTAAATCTAAATGTAATCTAAAGATCGTCAGAGAAATAACTTGACTTTTGTTATATAGAATTGCTCTAAACATATATTTCTTACTCGTTACAATAGGCTATGTAATTCCAGATATGATAACTCTATAATATATTCTGGTGGTTTAGTAGAATAAACATAATAAATTGAAAGTGTTGTACCTTCATGCTAATTAAGTTTTACCTTCGACAAATTTTTGTAACTCTCCAATAGGTCGACATAAACATCAATACAACTTTTGCATAACGTTATGGGTCTGGAATAATTAATAGAGCACTTAGTAAATTCTGAAACAGTTTTAGCAAAATTATCTTTTACGGTTGTGCAATCTTCAAAGACATCACTGTCAATTTCTGAAGTATTGGACATCCTAAAAATTAGAAATAACTATATTTGTAGAAAATTAAAAAGGGAGACGATACGTACGAATTTTTAATGAATAATAAACTAAAAATTAGTAGGTATTTGTACATTTTAATTAATTATTATATTTCTACATATTCTTTAAAATTTATCTAAGAATATATTTTTATCTTTGTTGTTTATTATCAAACTTAAAACTTAACCATAATTCTTAAAATTCTTTGATGACAAATTGACAAATGACATTTATGACAATTCATATCCAATCCACACAGCTAAAATCTATTATGGTTTGTTGTGGCGTTGTGGCTAATGGCTGATTTACATTTTGTGAACTAACAAGTGCAGGTGAGAAGTGATTAGTTAACATGTTTTTATGGTGTTAAGTGTTAAGTGTAAACAAAATGTTTACACAGTGGTAAGTGCTTCTTACAAGTCCAAAGTGTCGGTACAGAATCACGGCGTGGGGTCACGCGGCAAAAAGTCACTTAATGTCATTACAGGCTGTGGAAAACATAGCCCTCCGCACGGCCACCGACGCGCCCTGGTACGTAAGAAACACTGACATATT
Source organism: Anoplophora glabripennis (assembly GCF_000390285.2). Lineage (NCBI taxonomy): Eukaryota > Metazoa > Arthropoda > Insecta > Coleoptera > Cerambycidae > Anoplophora > Anoplophora glabripennis. The sequence goes on from NW_019416280.1 coordinate 15,845, forward strand.
ACGAGACTTACAATACACAAACGCTACACAGACAATAAGACAAAACGCGGAGAAACGATTTGACGTAGCCGCTAGACATGACAATCCCCTCCTCAGGCAAGCCGTTGACTACGTACCCGACGTGACCGACAAACACAAAAGACCTAGACACCAACTTTTTGACCCTGGGTGACCACCCCAATGCCCCCCCCCCTGCCCGCTAACCTTTTCTGTTTCAGAGACAGCCAGGATCAAGAAACGAAGACAACGACACACACACACACACATACACACCCCCCATACCCTCCTTAACCCTCCCCTCCCGCGCTAGCCTAAGGGCCACCTTAGCAAAGCGCATCCCAGGCTGCATAGCCGCACTACCCTACCCAACCATACCACACATAAACATGACACTACCCCCGGGGTTTACACAGACGAGCCGGCGAAGCAAGAAGAGCGCCAGAAGAAAGGGCCCTAGCCGGCGGGGCCCAGCCAGGACAAAAGGAGGTCCCACAAAGCGCCTACACCGGCCGCATTTGCGGTCGGGGTAGACGACGGATGGGGCCCACCTACGAAGGCTGTCCAGGCCTACACGAGATGAGGCAGGATAAAGAGGGATAATCCCCCTCGATCCCAAATCATTGAGGCCAATTTCTAGCCATAGAATAATGGCGAACTGAATTTTGTAATTCAATGCGAATGACGGAAGATAAATTTAATGAGTTACTGACTATTGTTGGACCAACTATAGCAAAATCGAATACATTTATGAGAAGTGCATTATCTTCAAAAATTAAACTACAAATATTTCTGTATAAGATTAATACTGGATGCAGCTTATGCACTCTTTCGCATCTTTTTCGTTAGAGTATCCAAAGCAGCTATATCGTTGATGATTCCTAAAATCTGTGATGCTATATATAGTTCTTCAGTCCATTTCATGATAGGAAATATCGTCCGTACTTATGTACTTGTCAAAAATAACGGCTTGTCAAACAGTTAAATAGTGTAGTTCGGGCGGGCCACGTTTGAGCGGCGGCGGCGCTACGATTGCAGGAGTACGCGGGTGTGCGGGGTTAGCTACTTAACAGAGAAAATAGACCGTGCTTCTATTCACTTTACTTTGCACTCGCACTTCGCACTTGCACTAATCAGTTAACAGCGTGAGCGTTTACACTTTGATTTTACTTATCACTTAACACCTGCACTTGCTACTTAACAAAATGTAAATGAGCCATAAAATATCGAGTTTTGTTCGTTGCTTCACATATCGATACTTTAAAATTTTGATACGTATAACAATCGTTAATCCCTAAATTGAATTGACGTAGACGTATTGACATTGACGGCTTGACTTGACCCGAAATTAACCTCAAATCAAAATAATAGAAAGTTTTATTTGTGTTTATTGACGAAGTCACAAAATATATCAATACAACAAAAATGAAAAATAATTTATTGCGTGTTACACAAATGAATGCAGTTTATTTAGATGAGGAAATTTATAAAGCTTTCCGACTGCTTTTAGATCAAGCCACTCGTTACTTGCCTGTAAGTAAAAAAAAATGGATTATATATTTATTTACTTATAAATTTTAGCCCGGACTTACTGCGCCGTATGAGTCTGAAATAAATTTATTTCTTCGTTTAGCTATAATAAAATATTCTATATTCAGCAATTGTAATACATTTGGACAACAGTTGTTATCAATCAAATATGAAAATCTGTCATATACTAAGAAAGTATTATATATGATTGGTTGTTGTTTAGATTATATAAAAGTTAAATTGGAGTTGTGGAAACCATCCCATGAAATAAACAATACCATTTCTAATATATATACTTTCATTAAACTTTTCGATTTTATTAATTTATCTGTGTTTTTACGAAATGGTGTAAAACCTTTGCTTATTGAACGGATTTTAGGATTAACACAAGTATATGTGTCTGACATTGGTCAGCGTCAATACGAATCAAAGTATTTAGCAAGAGAATTATTGTGGAATAGTTTTATCGTAAGTAGAACATGTTCCTATTAAATACATTTTACAAAAATAGTGTTGCAGGAAATTTTAGTGTATATCTTACCCCTTATAAATTATCATAAAATGAAAAGAACATTGAGGAATTACAATCTTCTACGTAGAAAACCTATTTATACTGTTATGTCTAATAGGGTAATAACGATGCATTCGAAATGTGCATATTGTGGAGAAAATCCAATTTTACCCCATCATATGGGTTGCGCACATATTTTCTGTTATGTTTGTTTAACGGTAAGTTACTAATGAAATTGATATTTCATTTATTAAATTAAAAAATGTGTATATAAAGTTTGATGAAGGCCAGTTTTGCTTCTGTGTGTAAATCTGTAAAAAATTGTTTATTTATTAGGTATTTTTATCAATAGACATGTTCTGCTTAAGAGAATATCCAGAATCCAGAAAACTTACTGTGTTTGGAAGATACCTAATACTTAATACGATTAAAATTTCTGTATAATATTTCTACCTTTGAATACAATTCATACATGAGTATTATTTAATAAATTGCAGATTTTTGTAGTATGGATTGTTTTGTGTTTAAAGGTGTGATGTACTGAATGTCATATTCTCGCTTCATTTATAATTGAAAATTTGTTTATTTTAAATAATTTTTTAGGGCAATCAAACAGCAGATTCCAGATATGAATGTCCCTTGTGCGAACACAGAAATCCAAATATTTTGTGTGATAGGGTGGCAGTACTGTGATATTATTTTTTATTTTGTTATCTTTTATATTGAGTTTTACATGAATTAATTAAAAGAAACTATTTTACAAGGAATATTTTGTTGTTTTAATGAGCAGAATATTAATTTTAATTTTAAATTTACGTATTCATAGATGCGTTATTTCCAATCCAACATTTTTGAATATACAGTATGTCCGCGGATTGAGTTTACAAGCGGACAAATGGGCCAAAAAGTGAAAGATACGAAAAAAATGCATTCTTGATAAAAGTTTTTGCTTGTTTAGAAAATACGAATCACCATGACGAATTTCATTTTTGTTGTACAGGGTGGGTCAAAAACAAAAAAGTTATTTTGCTTAAGAGTAAACATACCTTATTTTGCAAGCTACGAAAAAAGACATTCTTGATAAAAGTTTTTGCTTGTTTAGAAAATACGAATCACCATGTCGAACTTCAATTTGGTTGTACAGGGTGGGTCAAAAACAAAAAAATGTTATTTTGCTTAAAAGTAAACATACTTTATTTTGCAAGATACAAATAAAGCATTGTTAATAAAAGTTTTTCTTGAAATAATGAATAAGAGTCGATATCTGTCCATGCAACACTCTTACAATAACACCTGCAATATATCGTACTTAGAAATGTTTGTTACATTTTTTAGCGATGAACTCGAACATTTACCTACCATTAAATTTTCGCCAAAAAATGTATTTTCAAGAGGATGGTTGTCCAGCACATTGTGTTCGTGAGGTAATAGAAGAATTAGACAGAATTATCCAGGCTGTCCGTTCAAGATCTCAGGAAGAAATTCCTTCTGATATTTAAGGAAGCAATTAGAATAATGTATTCAATATGGGGGTTGTGTTTCTGAAATTTGGTATCTTCATCATATTGCTTTGTTTACTTTTTTTTAGCTTAATTCTAATTATGTTCGTATTATTTAAAAACACTTTAAGATGTATTTTAGTTTTGTACTTTATTCCCTGTATAAAAAATTAAATTTTTGTTAACATGACATTCATTTCTCAAGCTAAAACTTTTATAAAGAATACCTTTTTTCGTATCTTGCAAAATAAGGTATGTTTACTTTTACGCACAATAAAATTTTTTTGTTTTTGACCCACCCTGTACAACAAAATTGAAGTTTGTTGTGGTGATTCGTATTTTCTAACTAAACAAAAACTTTTATCAAGAATACCTTTTTTTCGTATCTTTCACTTTTTGGTCCATTTGTTCTCTTGTAAACTCAATCCGCGGACATACTGTATATTATTTTCGATGGCACAGCTACATATTTGTACACAGGGTTTTACAAAAATGTGGGTTAAGTCATTCATCATAGATACCTAGGGTTACCAGATCTATTTCATGACATACCCGGAGATATGACCGTACGGGGTTTGGGTTTAAAGAAATCGATGTAAAAAAAAGGAAATATCTAGTTCGTGACCCAGAGACATGGATGATTTCGACGGGGCGTTGTATAATTGATGTTTAAAAAGAGCTCGAAGATGTACCATCAAAACCCGAAGACTCCGGGTCAAACCCGGAGATCTGGCAACCGTATAGATACCTATTTTTTATTTTTTGGGTGTTTCTGATTTAAGGTCCAGAGTGACAAAGTTACAATTTAAAAATGGAATTCTAATAACGTTACTATTTTGGAGTACCAGTGGAGGCAAGGAGGGATTTAGTATTCATTAATGATTTTTGTCTTTTTTTGTTTTCACGTTTGTAATAGTATATTATGTAACAAGTGTTGTAAAAAGCATTTTATGCACGAATGGAAAAGTTACGCACGACATAAAAACACAACGTCTGCGATCAATATAAGATACCTATTATGTACGGTAAAAAAATCGCACAGCTTGGTAAAAAAATCGTACAGTTTTCCTAGCAACTGCCTAGCAACGGTCAATACAATACTGTTTGTATTGACCGTTGACCAAGCTGTGCAATTTTTTTACCGTACGTAATAGGATTCTTACATTGATCGCAGACGGTGTGTTTTTAAGTATTTATAGTAGTGGTCGTAGGTAAAGACTTTAATTTGGGACTTGGTTTACGAGATATTGTAACTTCTTTAACCAAATTGCTGTTTACTTTCCCAACTTATCTCAAGGGACTAAGTTTTACAAAAAAAATGTTTGCATGGTACTGAATCAGATATATTTCTATACCTATAATGTGTAACAGCAAATTGAATTTTTAAAAAATTGTTCATTATTTACTTTCATCCCTGGTGGTGATTTTGTTGAAAAAGTTCTGGTCAACTTCCAAGTTGTCCAACAAGTCACGACAAGCAGTGACACAAGCCGCCTTTTGATCAGATGTCAACAAGCATTGGATGAATTTTGATGCGATTCGTCTCATTTGTATATCTTCGGCTAAAATCTGTTGCAATGAGCTTCACGAAAGGCCAGATAATTGAGCAAGTACATCAATAATATGCCTTCCATCTTTGTACATGAGTGCACAAATTTTTCCTATGTTTCTATCAGTTCTGGACGTGGACGGCCGACCCGGGCGTTGAGTGTCTGATCAACATGTCACCACGTATGAATTGGGAATACCACTCGTACACTCCTTTGGAGACATATTCTTTACAAGCAGAACACAAAATTTCAATGTCAAATATTAACTGTATTAAAATATCAAAGAGGTCAAAATAGCCATTGCACGAAAACTGACTCAGGAGCTCGCTACAACCGTTTCAAGTAACACCACTTGGCAGATTGACTCAGGAGTTACGTAACACAACATCTAGTGGGTGAACTACAGCAGCACGCGCAGTGAATTTCGTCCGGTTATTTTTGGGGCCCTCCTCGAATATAACCACAAAAAACTGTGTGCCAGTTGCAAGCATGTACCCAAGCAGTTCGCCAAACAGTTCTTTTTTTGAATCTTCATCAGAGACACTCAGTCCTGTAAAGCAGTGTTTTTCAACGTGTGGATCGCGAAGTCTCTTTAAGGGGGTCGCAGTTTGTTTTAGAGGCTTTTAAAGTAAAAAAAAAACATTCTAGTTCAAAATGTTATATTTATTAAGAAACGGTTAATTAAAGAGATCACTCATTCACTCGACTTTCATGCTTGCTGTACTTGCGAGGCGGTATCACATCGGCTACTTGCACGCACGTGCGTTATCTCTATTGTTGTATTGCTTTTCCGTGGAGGCGGTTGGCGACCCAGTCGATGTAAAACATCTGTTTTAGGTACTTAAGTACATATTTAGACGATACCTAATTATTATGAAACTAAGTAAAAATTATGTACGGATTCGATATTTATAACATAAAAAAATACAAGTTAGAAAAAGCAGAGGGTAGGGGTTGCGAAATATTTTTCCATATTAAGGAGACAGCGACATGAAAAATGTTGAAAAACACTGTTGTAAAGTACTAAAAATTTTGTGGCTAATATCTTGACTCTTTTTTTTATAAGATCCTGTATATTCAGGGTAAAATTTTTTTGTAGAAAAAAAAAATAAAATGACAGTTGTACTACAATTTTATTATATAAAAAACATTCAAAAACAAATATGTACCACACAGTTTTTTACAAAAACTGCTAAGCATTTGTATATGTGTATGTAAAATGTAAACAATTAAATGCTTTCTCAATGAATACTGAAATAATCTATTCTATTAAAATCTATAAAATTAAAAAAACTCTAAAAGACAATTTCAAACCTCCAGTAACTCTTAAAATTATTTAAAAAATCAAAACATCACTATCAACAATCTTTAAACAAAGCATTAGGTATATTTTCCTTTGTCTTGGACATTGTGCTGTATCCTAGCAGTTCCGGACAAGATTTGTTGCCTTGTTGAATGTCTTTGATTGTCTTCAGAAGATCATAGTTTATTCGCTCTGTGACTTTTGAATCCTGCCTAAAAACAAATTATATCAGTCGCCCCCGTAAAAAAATTAAGGGGGAATATCCCAGTAGAAAAAATGTTTTCTCGTTCATCTTAAAAGTTTCTAGTCTTAAGAATATTGTTGTGTAAATTTCATATTGAAATTCCAATACTGGTGGAAGTTATGGGCAATTACCGTCGCAGTCTAAACTCACAATGCGGCCCGTGAAGGAAGGATTGCTGAACATGCTGCCGGTGCTGCGGAGGGCCTACTATATTTTCCAGGAATCGCAGATTAACGGTAAAGTAAATTAAAAGTTTTCTCAAGATAATATACAGGGTGTAACCTTGAGTGTGGATCATATTTATACAGAGGTTTCCTTTGACCTTTTGAAAAATTGTTTATTTTGTCAAATTCCGTCGTAAAATCTAATTTCATTTTTTAGGAATTTTCTAACCCCGCTACTGGACAAGTTAGTATAACCTCAAATAATGCCACACCACATCACTCGCTGCGAAAACGAGAGGATGTTCGCCACACAAACCAAGTAACTTGGCAAAAAACTCAGGCAATAATTAATAATGATAAATGAAATACATAAAAAAATAGTCACATGAATTTTATAACATTTCTCTCAATTTTTTCCCATCCAATATTGTATTGGCATTCAATGCGTGCATTATCTCTTAAATGTGTAGCCTGCCACTTATTATTATCTGGATTTCAGGATACGGAGTTCGTTTGAAATTTAATAATGGATTGATTTCTGTTAAAATATAACCTCAAATTCACAGTTAGATGTACTGTCTACAAATGCGGAACAACAACTGACCCCTTCGCTTCGTCACTGTTGACCTACACCATCTCCCGCCGCATGCACTGTGGGTTGCTAACAATTCATATATTTGTAATATATGAACAGTGGCGGCATACACAAGAATAAAAGTGCATTTTAAAAAACTAATTATAACTCGATTATTTGATTAAAAAAAAAAGAATCTCAGATTCGTATTCAGGGGAACATGTACCCTTCAAAAACTGACCCACACTTAAACACACCCTGTATGTTATGTAAATTTTTACATGAATTTTTACAAAAATCAAAGTTTAGAATATGAAGAATGTGCAAATCTTATCTTGATATTCTAAGAACTGTAAAAGTTATGGGCCATTTACTGAAAAGCTGACGAGCGACCAAATTCCCAAGCCCGTCAGTTCTTTGCCAAACTTCAAACACGATTATCTTGAAACATACTATTCAGACGGTTTCCAAAATATTCTGAAAACGACTGATTACTTCCAAAATCAGACACAATATTTTCAAATAGGTTATCTAGTTTGGGACGTAGGATTTTTTTTCACTTGATTATTTTTTTTTTTAACCAAGCCAGAAAATTCAGAAATTTAGGTTGAAAATTGAAGTCCAATCGGCTGCAAAATCCTACGATGCGAATACATTACATTTTGAGAATTTTTTTGAAATAGAGCTGTTCACTATAAAAACAAGCCATATACATATTGTTGTCGAGTCAAAGATTTTATATAAAAGAACCTGCCTGTATAGTCAAATTTTAAATATATGACAAATTAGTGGTAGAAATCATTTATGAATTTTTGCGTTACTTAAAAACTAGTCTGACGTCATAAGGGGCAATTGAACAAGCTAGTAGCGATCATATTGCATAATTTTGAAGAAGAAAATATGTCAAAATTGTTCATCAAACCCTGATGCCCTGTTTCCTGTTTTTTAAACATAAGTGACAGTAGTGACACTAGTGACAGCAGTCTATCAATTAAGAGTATTTGTGATAGTTATTATTAATTTCCCGATTGTAATGGATTCAACAAAATTTAAGTGGTGTTTTGTTCCACATTCCATATTCCACATAGCCAATTGCGTTATCTCCATAAGACTCCCGAACTGCACTATAAATTTCCATAAATAAATAGGTATTTTATATAAATAAACACAATAAAATCATTAAAATATGTTGATCCTCATCTGACTGCTTTTATACCTCTGATTTCACCAATATTAAAACGCTCGTCTCTTTTTAAAAAATCAATTCATGATCATAAAAATATCAATTTTCGGTAAAATTAGCTTTCACAAATCAGGATTCACACATTCTGCTTTAATTATAAGGGAAGATATTAAATGATTATTACTAAATAATAGTTTTACTTAACTAATTACTTAACTTAATTCCTTTACTTAATAAAGGAATTTGAAGATTAAGGAAAATAACTCATAGACTTGAAAATATTTTATACGACAGTGTCACTGACAGACTAACACTACTGTCAGTGTTGACAGAGCGTCTTTTTCCAATGTTTTTCCTTTACGCAATCATTTACACATAATTTCACTACAAGGTGCCCCTTATGACGTCACAGGCGTTTTGAAATGTTATAAAAAAATCAGTTTTAAATAATTATTTTAAAACTGTTCTGACGCATATCTCAATCTCTAATTATATATACATACTAGTTAGTACGTGTAGAATTATATTATCTACTATTTGAAATTTGGTCAACAACCCTATTACAGTAAAGCTCGGTTACAATGTACACGCTTATTACCTACTTATGGTTATAACGTACAGAACAAACAAGTCCCGGCATTATTATAGATATTCAATGGTTAATTATTTTGTTAAAAGGTACTTCTGATATAAAGTACCAAAATACCTGGTCCCAGTGTCTAAAAATTTCATTACAATGTACTCTTTATACACATGTTGATACAAAGCAGTTGTCTAAAGTTATTTTAACTTTTAACCATTCTTTATTCAGTTTTCTTGTTGACATCGTACAGTACGTATCTAAGCGCAATCGAAATTTTGAATACTGCTAAGTATGGATGATTTAACCCAAGCTGGTCCTAGTAAAATGGCTCGGAAGGTTTTAACAATAGATGAAAAAATTTCTATAATTCAGGAAATAGAAAGAGGTGTTAAACAAGTTGACATCTGCAAATCTAGATATATGAAAAAAACAACAGTGTCCACGATATTGAAAAACAAACATAAAATACAGTATAGACGCGCTTGAATCCGAACTAATTAAAACACGGGCTTAAAGAGATAAGTTCGAATTACCGATATTTTCGGGTTACTGGATAGTAAAAATGTACATATTATTATGTAAATATGTTTATGTGCATACATGTAATATGAATTAAATTTTATGTGTTACTGAGAAGACAAAAAATAACAATAAAACCAAACATTATCGTAAAATATGTCGTATAAATATCAACATGTTTGCATGGCAATAATATTTTAACTAAAAAGATATAATTGAGAAAGGTTCCGACTCATAAAAGTGTTTCCCCGAGACTGCCGGGGAATTACGTTTTTAGCGGTTACTTTTTATTATGTAGTCTGACTTTATAATACGAACTATATACGTTAAACCGAATTTTGTTCGAATTAAAGAGTTTGATGAAGTAATTAGAGGAATAAAAAAATTTAAACGATTTTTAGAAAGTAAAATTAATACTGAAGATCGGATTTTAAGTGCATCGCTGGAAATAAAAATGTATTTAGAGCAACAGATCCTTATAAATCGCAAAAAATTAACTCATATAACAGACTTTTTGGAAAGTAGTTTTAGATATATAAAGTGTTTTTAGTTTTGCTTTTAAGTTTTAAGAAAAAAATCCTTATATACTGTTATTCTATTGCTGCTTTTGTTAAATATATGTACGTTTATATTTTTGTTAAGAATTAATAAAATTCTTAATAATTTTTTTAAAACGTACTTCTGATATAACATCCTGCTGGTACGTTATAACGGAGCTTTACTGTATTTCAGATCAACTGAGTGTTGTAATCTGGCGAACTGCAGATCGTGCGAGCAAGGGACATTTTTACACCGATCACAACAGCAGCACTCCGTCGAAATATATTTATAAAAAAATTTGTCAGCGTACCTCAACATGTATAATTTTGAATAAAACAAACCTATTCACTTATTTTTTTCGCTGTCTACTCAGATGTTCCCCCTTAATGAAAGTTTTAGTCTTACAAGAAGAGAAACAATTAGCATGTAAAATTTCTAACACTTACTTATATTCTGGATGTTTTGTGACAAAGTTTCTTATCCAAGATGCAGTGGTAAGAATTTCTCCCGATGCCCGGCGTTGTATAAATTTAAGATACTGTTGTATGGTACAGTGTGTATCTGCATCAACATCCATGCCGCTTAAGTAACTGTTTATAAGTGGAATAAGTCCAGGAAATTCACCTTCCTGTGAAAGATGTGTCAATGGAGACATTTTTTACAGAGTTTAAATCAATATAAGCTTTAAGGTAAGGTTTGGTAAGGTTTTTGTTATAGTAATATATACCTTTCCATTGATGATTTCATTTATGGTCATAAGTCCAAACATATCACAGTCTTTGGGTTCACAATTCATTGTTCCCTTTTTGCAACATTCATTGGCCTCAGGAGGGCTAATGTGAGTTGTAATATCCTTTCTAAACCAGAATTTTTCTTCCCTTGCAGCATTTCTTTTTTGAGCCTTTTGCATGTTTTCATCAACCTAAAACAATGTATGTTACCATTAAGGGGTTACACCATTGTAGAATTTTCAAAAAATCTTTTTTTTTTTTTGCTTAAAAGGTAGTTTGAACCTTCTAGATCTAGAATATGAGGCAAAAGGTTTTATACATGAAAATTTTTTTTTTTATTTTGCGCTTTTCCTGAAATGTGTCAGGCGTTTCTCTAACGCTACCTGCGCTATGAATATACTCACTCGGAAGGTACCATGTACCTTCTCACCTATTGATTTATAACTTCTCTAAAACATTCATAGATGTCGTTAGGGAGTATGCGTCTACAATTTAAGCAAAATTTTCAAACCATAAATAACTCATTTTAAAACTTTAAACCCATTTTTCTCGAAACACGCTTTTCAAAACGGCACGCACCATAACTCCAACAATTTTCAATATTTTCTTTTGAAATTTTAACCACATATTTAAAACAACATTTTGAAGAGAAACATGTACGGATTTTTCGATAAGTTAATTCAAACAATTGTTATAAACAAATAATAATTTTTTGATATTCAATTTTGTATAGGGTGTTACCTGCATTATATTTGAACAGAACACTTTTTCAGGATTGCAATGATATAAGACTTAATGGGTCTCCCACTAATGATAAGGAAGATAGGGGTCATTAAAATATGCCATAAATATATCACTTTGTAAAGACTATATCTTTGTTACCTTATATTATAAACGATTAAAGTTATTTATTACAGCTCAGATAACATGAGGCGGTGAAATTACAAATAGAGATACATATTAATTAATTTTTAGTTTAAAATCCCTGACTTCCAGGGTCCAAAATAAAATTTCCCGACTTTTTAGGTTTTCCAGAGTGGGTAGACACCCTGTACAAAACAAATTGAGATGTATGGAAATGTGGTATATTTAGTAAAGTAAGGATTGGTTTGGAGATTGAAAATAAAACAGAAAATTAATGTAATAAATTGGCGCACGAACGTGAGGCTCTTCGAATTTAGAAGAAGCATTTGAGATTTAGAAGAAAATATTGAAAATATAAAAGGAAAATCTGCTGAAAATGGATCTGAGAAGTGGAACGAGCACAAGAAGGGAAGATGAAGAAATTGGTTATGAAGAAGAAGAAGACAGGACCATAGAAGTCGAAAGTAGCATATCTCCTTGAAATGTTTAAGGAAATGGAGAAAAAGAACAGGAAAGAAAGTATCAAGAAAATAAGAGAATGGAAAAGGAAGAGCAGGAAAAAGTGAGATAACTGGAAAAAGAGGAGCAGGAAAAGATGCGAAAATTGGATAAGGAAGAGTTGAAACAAGTAATTGCGGAGAACATAGAAAACATAAAAACAGCATTGGAAAGAAAATTAGAAGAAATTAAACAGGAATTAAACAAGGAGCAAGAAAAAGGTGAAATAGAAGAGAGAATAAATACAATTGAGCAGAAAACTACTGAGTTAGAAGAAAACCATAAGACTAGGGAAAACCAATACAATAATAGAATAGTACAAATATGGGAAAATTTTGAGAAGATGGAACAAACGTCACAAAAGAAAAATGAGGAAATCGGACAAGAAATTAATTGTTTGGAAAAGAAAATTGAAGGAAGGAAATAATTAATCAAAAAGTTGAGATAAAACGAAGAAAAGATAATTTATATATTACAAAGTCCATAAATAACTAAAGAAGACAAAGAGCGAGAATAAGAAATAAACAGGAATAGAAAACTCATTGACAAGTACATACTAATATATAAATATTTCCCAAATGGTAGGATATCCTTTTGGAGGACCCAATACAAGATAACACACCGTATACCAGACGTAACAGAGGAGCAGACAGAAATTAGATTTATTCTTGTAGAAGAGCAGTAGAATCAGTTAGGTACAAGAATTGCAGTTGGAAATATGAAAACGAGGCAGGATCATCAAAGTTAAACGAAAAGGAGCAGATCTGTGTCAAAAACTGGAAACTAGTTGTGAGAGATTTAGTATATAGTTGTAAATAGAAATAAGTAATTTAGTTAATTTTACTGGCGTAGGTTACGTAGGGAAAAATATAAATCCATCTAAATTGTGTCCAAGAAAATGTCAATTTAACTTAATATAATTTTTCTTTGAAAATCAGGATTTCATTAATTTATTTAGAGTTTGACAAAATTAAAATTTTATTGGAATCATTAAAAAAAAACAAAAGGTCAGTGTTTGTACGCGGGAGCGCAAATGGCTCCATCTGTCGTGTTGACTCTCAACTGTGCCATTCAGATGGCTACAGTAGGAAGCGACCTGCTATATCGCAGGTACTTGTTGCACGACTGCCAAATTATAATCGCAACACCTAGTGCATTAGCTAGGGTTGTTTGTCAGTTTAACCCATCAGGCACAGACCGGTTTCGGACTTATTAGTCCTCATCAGTGAGACAAAAGAAAAAAGGTCAGTGTTTGTTTCTTCTAAAGAACCACCCCTGGAGGGAGAGAGCTTGTGCTACAGCAAACAGGAAAAATATTAATTTAAAATTTATTTTTTTGAAGGATTTGATTTTCAATTTCAAAATCAGTAAATTTTTGTATTACTCAGATTTTAATTTGAGACTAATTTTTGTTTTGAAAAAAATAAATAAATAAATTTTTACTTGAGACTGGCGTCTACATTTTAAGTAATTGGAGGTAAGTAGATTTTCCTGTCGACTATCTGAGGTATCTGAAGGTACATAAACATAAAGTATATACATAAATAAAGTATATAACATAAATTACATAACAATATGTACACATTTAAGATTCACCCTATATAGAATTTAAGTGATTTCATTTATGGAAATGATTCTACTGTAGTGAAAGTAAATTACTCTTATCTTTGCAATTAGCACTTTAGCAATATATTTCTACCACTTGATGAAGCCACATTTATTATTTTATCTGATTAGTTAGTACTCAATTTGGAACAATGTTTTACGTTATGTAATTACATGTGCCAAACTCATAATAAATATTAAGATTAAATACGGATGTCCTTAAAAACTAAGGTCTACAATTTACCTCGCTAATTGGTATTAAGAAATTCAGCTGATAAGATAAAATCACCCGAGTCAGCAGTACTACGAAACAAACTATTGCAGCATTTTCAAAATCCGTCAGTTGTACTTCACAAGGCCTGAATTCAACTCTCCATCCGATCGTTGAATTCGGTGGTGGAGGCTTAAACCTCATTGTCTGCCAATTCGTCGACTGAATGTTCTGAAATATAATAAATATATAACATAACATTTTTTAAATCTCATATTTGTATTCTTTATGTATAGAAATGTGTATGTGAAAAAAATTCTTACCTCAAAATGATCTGAGTCCTCCTCATCGTTTTGATTAACTTTTTCAGAGAACAACGATACTGTGTCTCTAATAAATAAATGTGCAATGTGCTGAGCCAACAAATGATCGATGCCATTTTCTCTCAATTTTTTATAATCTTCTTCGTTATATAGCAAAGGTATATTATTGTATTTCTCGCCTTGTTCTGATAAATACGAATCAATTGAGTCGTATCGGGATTTTTTTATAACAAATTTGTTCTCCTTTAATGGCTTAAGCCCTCTTTCCTCTTCTGTTCTACAATCAACCGAACTGGAAATTATATTCCACCTGCAATCCACGTCTGTAACAAAACCTCTATGGAGGGGCGATGCCGCCGAAAACGCTAGCTGCAAAATATTTATTAGCAAATTGGCCTTTGTTATGTGAAGCTATAATTTACCATAATAGGGCACAACGGTGTCAGTTGATCATAAAGTGTTCTTGCCTCGCTGATATTACAAGCCTGAAATGTTAGCTGTAGGCAGCAGCATCCCATACCAAAACCCATTGCATCCATATAAACATGATCGGGGAGAGCAGCTTTGCTGTACTTGTAAGAGTCATCGACTGGTATTTTCGTATTTTTATCTTTGTAGACTGAAAAATAGAGAACATTGGTTTCCCTATAAAATTCTTACAATAATCCCAACACAATATTTTAAACTAATGATATCGTCGGAAACAACTACCATGCCACCATCCAACATTACAGTGAATTACAATCCTAATATTTAGTAAACATAAACATTTGTCAGCAGAATCACTGGGTGCAAACCTGTTTAGAACTTATTAGTTCTCATATTGGACCTACTATTAGACATTGAATAGCATAACATAAGATATGACATATACTTTATAGGTTGTATCTCACCCACACATGAATATATCTTTGCACATCACATGTATTGCAACAAGTTTATATAATAGATATAAAATAACTATTATTATTAAATATATTTTTCTCACATCAATGATGAACATAGAACATATTTTCTAATTTATTTTCCAAAGTTTAATCTGCTGCTACAAGGTCAAAATGTGCAGAAATTTGGTACAAATTCTTAACAATAATAACAACATTTTAGTTTTATCTTATCAAAACGTTAGAATATCAAATTTGTATAAATCTTATTTAAATTATTCATCTGTAAATATTATATTTTCGGTACTTACTTCTAAAGAATTAAAAAAAATTAAGATAACTAGAAGTAATCAAATTTTATAGTAGATAAAAATATGAATAAAGTAATAATTGTGAAACACTTATCACTGTTAAATTTAATTACACAGTATAAAAATTATGTAAAGATTATATCATTAAACTTTTTTACGTGCATGTAATTTTTCTAATAGGACCTATAAACAATATGACGGAACAGTGTTATTAATTGACCAGAATTTGGAATGCATCTTCTAAAAATAACTTACAATAATCTCAGTTAAAGATACGAGGCGCCAGTAACCAAGAAATTGGTGTTTTTATTTATAGCTTTATCATCATTGATTTTTGTCCTTATCAATACCCTGTTGGATGTATATGCACTTGTGTTCACTTTTCGAAATTGAAGAAAGTATAATTTGTCATTTATTAAGACTTCATTTTGAAACATAGTATACTCTATCTAAATAATAGATATAATTTTCTGTTAAAATATTTCAGAAGATCCTATACTCGGACGTAAAAATATAACTGGCTGTTGGATTTTCCCCAACCTTAAATTATTATATGAAAATCAGTAGGGAATGATCAAAATTTAAGTGGTCATCTCTGTGGTCATAGTTTGATACTGAAAAAATTAAAATTTAAATAGGTTTAACTAGAAAAAACTGCTTATTATGAAAAACATATTTCGTAACCCTCTAAGATTTCATTTCATTCCAATTTTTTTCAACATGAAAGTTCTCAATGAAGGCCTAGAAATTATTTATTAAAAAAAAGGTATAGGCCACATGTTTCATTATCAAAGTATACCTGCTGTAATTTTCACCCACTGCGTTAGATATATAATATATTGTGATATCAGATCTCAGAGAAATACTAAAGTAACTCACTAGGTATATTAATGGCCACTTTTTCTCCTCTTCTTTGACGGATATTTCTAGACAATGTTTTAAATCTCGGATGGCCCGGAAATATAGCTTCATCAGGGAAAAATAGTGACCTAGTAGCACCTTCATTAGGAGTTGGTTTTGTAGGAGGATCAGTAAAATTTTCAGAACCTAATCTAAAACAAGTTATATTAGAAAAAGGAATTTTCTCACAATTTCTTCTACTTCTTCAAAAACAATTTGGGTTGAGTTATTGCATAATCCATGACTATTAATTTTAAGTTAAATTGAAAGAATATGTAGATCTAAAGTGGATATGTGACTAATAACTTCAAGGAAAATGATTATCTGATAATAGAAATATACTGCAAATCATTGTTATAATCAGTATATTTAATTTATAATTTGCTTTAATTATATTACAGTTATAAAAGTTTATTTTTTGATCTAATATAATGTCTAATATAATGCCTATATTAATAAATGAATATACCTGTACTGTTATATAAAATTATATATAAATAAATAAATTTAATAAAAGTACATGAATGTTTTTATATTATGAACAATATCAACTAATACAAGTACTGCAATATCTAACCTAGCATAAATAATGATTACATAACATAAAATGAAATACTTTTAACTACATCACGACTTGCTGCTATTAATTAACATGAAATGAAAAACATGTCTTGAAATTAATACCAGAGGATCTATTTCTAAGAATAATTATTCAAATAGATGATTACTTAATTTTTCCAATTAGAACAAAGTTATCAGACTGTTTAGTATTGTGGGAATATATTTGCTGTTATTTTTTGACGTGTATAGTATCTGTTATATAAAAATGATTTGTTAAATTTGGATGTTTTTTCTTTATATTTATTTTGTACAGAATAGCTAACATGACTAAGCATAGTTTCAAGTTCAATATGAGCTGAAGTTAATCATATACCAAGGAAATATCTATCAAGGCCAAATCTATCAATATCCAATACAACACAGTGAAAAAGTTTTACATTGATTGCCCTTAGGAAAGTTATTTTCATTAATATTAAGTGGGTACTTATTATTTTCCTTATAAATGTAGGTATACTGGTAGCTAAATATTACAAAGTACCTAATTTTAATTAATGAACTGGATATTTCATAAAATTCAATGAATTAATAATAATAGATGAACTTTTTTGTTATATTGATAGGTACATACAAATTATGAACAACGATTGAGCACTAAGTATTGTATAATGAAAATTCTAAGAAATAAATTTCAACCAAGGCTACTTTTTCATACCGTTAAATATATTTAGAAAACTTGTTAGAAAATGATCAGTTTATGACATATTAAAAGATTGTACCTATTACAATAACACCATTATTTGCAACAATTTTGTGGTTTGTATGAATTGAAAAACAACTTGTGTAGAAATCAAACTTGAAAAGTGCGAAATCCAAAGCAGCCATAAAAATATTTTTCTGCAAAAATTGAAAGATCGACCTTTTTAAATATTTATTCAAACACAAAGTGAGGACCCGATAGGTAGGTATATTCATTTGTTTCTATATATTGCAGTTTAAAATGGCTTCAGGTTCTGTATATTAAAAGTTATGATGAAGAATCAGCACATACAATAATTTAGTACCTATATGTACATCAACTTATTTATCCATTTAATGCTTTATTTACAATTTTCTACGGAGTTTTAAGGTATATAAAAGAAAATAAGTGTAAATATAATCCACAGTCAAAATCGTTTCATTGCCAATGCAAGTAAATTGCATAACTCTTGAGATAATATTGTGTAAATTGTCCACAAATCAAACTAAATTATGCAGATTTTACATTTTATAGGTGTTAATGTCTGGAGTATGTTATACTATCTTAAATTAAAGGATTAAATGAATAGACGTGTTGGTACAGGTTTCTATTAAAATTTTGATAACGGCTTAAGAAAGGAAATGCTATTTAAAATGTCTGATTGATAAAGAGCTTTTGATAGACGAATACAGGAAAATTACAATTAGACACTTAAATCCTTTATAGATCTATTAAGATAAATTTTTATCTGTATAATCACATATTTGAAATTATATCACGAATCACTGCAAATTTGATAATCGTTTTTAATATCCTAAAATAATATAATGTAGGTTTATAGATGTACAAAAATTGTACTAACTTCTGAAATAGTTAATGTTTATGAAGTTAATGTCAGTTTTATAATTACTAAAAATTGAAATATTGAAAAATATGGCGATACATTCATCGACTTCATGGAAACAATGCCATGTATACATCTATTCTTGAGAATTTTTCGTTCATTTATGAATATCCTGAGCAAGACGCTAGCCATTAAAAAATAATTTCATATTACATGATTCAGAGTAGATGCCTTTGTACCATTAACTGCTATCTTTATAGGTGTGAATATTGCTGCCATTTGGTATTTTCAAATTTCAAACTCATTAGAATTATTTTTTTAGTGATAAGTGGTTGAATTTGAAAGTGATATTTGAATATTAAAATGATCAATTGTTCCCTATATTCCAATAATCCCTTTAATTATTTACAGTTATAAATAAATAACTATTTTTCTTTTGTAAATATGATTAAAGTAAACGTTTTATTTAGTTACTTTCAAAGTTTTCAAATAATGAATGTAATGTTTCTAAAATATGGTATGTAGGACATGCGAGTACATGCGACCATAAAGAAAAGGCAGTTATTATATTACAAAGTACAAAAATCGATAAGCAATGTGCAATAAGCATAACACAGATAAATATAATTTTGCAAGTTTGAAAATTATCGATAAATGAGCAAAAGTAACCTGTCACTTTCTTCAGTAAGTTACATATTCTTAAGGCATTGGTCATTTTGCCAAGACTTTTCATTTAAATATATACTTAACAATTTATAGTTACGATACATTATGTTAATAAGACTGACCAATATGATAAACTGATCAAATCATTTTAATGATACTTATATTAGGTAATATATTTCCTGACGTAGGTACCTAAATGAATATTGTATAATGTTAGGATCAAAGTAATGTTTTATTAAAGGTATTTAACGGTATTTACTTCTTAACTACCAACCAATATTGATTGTTCCATTAATCACAACAAACACAAGTTTAGGGGAAATAAGTCATAAGAAGTTTATTGATTTTATGTATTATGCAATAGTTTAAGAAAAAAAATATTTTGAAATTTGTGAGATCCATCATCACTAACCTTGGGAAACTGGTTAAACTCATAATAACTTCATCCGGTTTTAGTAACTGACTGGCTTCTTCTCTCCTATGCTTCATATTCGCTTCTACAATATTAAAATGTGCTAACAAACCTCCATAAGGCTTTCCTGGGGTCCCTTCGATCATATATGCTCCATACTCTGGTCTCCACAATGATTTCACTCCATTTGGATCGGCAAGCTCTCTCTCATTAAGTACAGATAAAATTTCCTGTGCTCTTAAACTTACTTTTGCTTCCTTTTTGTCGTCGAAGAATTTAACAATAATATACTCAACTTCATCACCCCATTTAAGTACATCCCCTTGTCTATCTCGAAGCCGTTTATATAAATTTATAAACTGTGAAATTCCATGTTCTCTAACATGTGAGGCCAATTTTTTTGTTTCCTCCCAAGAAAGGGGGCTACCTTCTGTTAAAAGACCCATTTTAAATCACTATTAAATATTTTTATATAGGTATCTCTAAATATTATGAAATTAAATTTCTACCGAGCTTCCTTCACTTTCTTAAAATAACACCTATCGGTTTGCAGCGCAAACACTTATCACCACATTGAACAATTAACTAAAAAACTAAAATCTGCGTTTTTATATGAAAAAAAGATAGTAACATTTGTTGCGCAAGTCGATAAGATATTGCACCATTCAGCAGTTCATTTTTTTGTTTGTCATGGAACAAGCACCCCTGCTTAAAATGTTCCCGAACAGGTAGTAAATTATGACTCCTCTGTAGTTTTAAACGAAAACATGATTTATTAAATACGCATGTTACATGTTTCTATTTTGACATTCATGTCCTTGATGGAAGGCATGGGAAGGAAGGGAGTGTAACGTCACATATTTAGGCATGTTTTGATAAACTATCAACAGTCCAGAATCATGCAATAGTTTCAACTTTACGTTACAATTATTGTATCAAAATTTCAACTAACAAGTGACGTCATTCACTATTAAATAAAACTATACATAAAACATCACGCTCACTACTTCCTGTAAACAATAAAATGTTTGATTAGGCAGGGTTAAGTTAGTTTTAATAATTTTGTTTTCTCTTTACTACCGAAGCGGGTCCATTATTCCCTTCTTTTCAGTTACCAACCGTTACCTCGGTGAAACCAGAAATGGTAATTCGGATAATATCGGAACACAACCTTTTTTACTGTACTTACTCAATGTATAGGCAATGTTTATATAGTTCTACATAATATATAAACAATGGTATATGTCTATACTTCTCTAATCTACAATGTCTATGTCGTTTTCCACAACATCGTTAGCAGGGAGTCGTTAGTTAAAAACTAACCCTACCTTTTGTCCCATTGCGCTTTTATAATAGCAAAAACTTTTGTGTACGTAGAATAAAATAGATATCGAAATATCAAATTAACTTTATTTTATGTAACTTTTTATGAATATATTAATAAATTTTTCTTATAAATACTTAAAATATATAAGAGCGTTCTTTTACCCTCCTTACCTCTTCACTCCCGCGCTAACCTAAGGGCCACCTTAGCAAAGCGCATCCCAGGCTGCATAGCCGCACTACCCTACCCAACCATACCACACATAAACATGACACCACCCCCAGGGTTAACACAGACGAGCCGGCGAAGCAAGAAGAGCGCCAGAAGAAAGGGCCCTAGCTGGTGGGGTCCAGCCAGGACAAAAGCAGGTCCCACAAAGCGCCTACACCGGCCGCATTTGCGGTCGGGGTAGACGACGGATGGAGCCCACCTACGAAGGCTATCCAGGCCTACACGAGATGAGGCAGGATAAAGAGGGATAATCCCCCTCGATCCCAAGTCATTGAGGCCAATTTCTAGCCATGGAATAATAGCGCGTGGCGCACGGTTCTTTTAGATACATGGAACCGTTCCAGCTTCGATTTCGTATCAAGCCTTTTCTTTTTTTTTAGGTATTTTAGGTCAAAGTATCTCATATGTATCTACAATCTACATATAAAAGTAAAGGTAATAAATTCGATTGATTTACTCGACATATAGGCAACACATAATACATGCTCTTTAAGATGTGCATTTCGTAAAACAGAACAATAAAAATAAATTGGAATGCACAAAGAAACAGAAAAAAATAATTTTTATAAATTTTGGAAGCTTAATCACGACACCAAATCAAAAAAGTAACAGTACAATATTCTTGTATGGAGACAGAATGGAATAAAACAGATTACCGACAGATATGGAGACAGGTTATTAATAAAAAATTCTACCTCCTTTCTTATGAATTTATAAAAAATGACAAGGACCAAAGTTTTAGAAAATATTCTTTAAATATCAGAGCAGTGTTGGTGGTTTTGCAGTTCTAGCTCAAACTTGTGTTATTTATTATTTAATAGAACATTTTATATATTTTTAGTTATTTTTTGCTTCTGTAATGGCACTGGTTATACACCAAATAAGCAGCCAACTTCGTGCCATTTCTGGTCATTATTGAAATATAAATAAACAAATAAAAAATCTACTTTTACGCAATCATAGAAACGGTCCTCTGTAAGTTTCATTTTGAAATAATATTCACCACATAAATCTATCTCCTTATCCGATTAGTTGTGTATACAAAGGAGTGATTACTTTCAGCTGCAGACCATAGTTTACTTTGATCTGAGGCTGAATTTTTTGTAGCTCTTTCCTCCTGTGTAATCGAGGTAGTGTGGATACAATTTAGTCCATAATTTCTTAATGATTTTTTTTAAATGGAATCTCCATTTATGATGGCCTGATTTACTAGCTTCTCTACATATCTACGCAAGTTATTGTGTATGATGCGACTGAATGCTGTGGACAATGAAAAGCTTCCAAACTAAAGCACTTATGGTCGTCGATGAAGTAGCCCTTCGTTGCTTCCGTATTTTGGACCCTTTTGCGTATTTCTGTACTTAAAAATTGGTTAGGATTAACGATCTAAAAACGACCTTTTAAAATTATAGAAAAATTACAATTTTTTGTAATAAATTATTTAAAAAGCTTATTTATTTATTTGACAAATGATTTTTATATATTGTAGTATACAAATAGAATGTTCACATAATAGGTAATCTTGAGAAACCCTGTAATGTACAAAAAGTATGTTTATATAATGTAACGTTAAGATATGTTTCGAGAATAATTATTAAGTTAGTTGGTAATATACTGTTGTACAAGACACACCAATAAAGTGACTGTTTATTATTTCGAGTTTAATTTCACAAAGTGAAGGATATTACATATATCATTGAATTTTTTTAGTTCCTCTATTGTGGATTCAAATGCACATAACATTTCAGGTTATAATCCAGTTGTTAACACTTTAACTGCTCAATTTGTTCAGATTAAGTTTAATGTTATTGTAGTATTAATTTACAGTAAATAGAGGGTACACCCGTTAGACAGTTTAAATCGGAAATTTTTTATTGTCCACGACTGTACGTACCAAATGTCTTGGTAAGGAGTAGATAAGAGACGTATATCCCCTACACAACCGGTCGCAGCTACAAATAGATACCAAGAAATAGCCTAATATATAACAAATATTTATTGCCTTTTCTCTTTTTGTTAGGTGTAGGTACAGATTCGATATAGTTACATATACCTGTATATACCACTGAATGCGGTAAATACCTCGTTTCAAACAAGCGCTTACTAAAAAAGAACTGGACGCAATTATCGATATGTCTCTTCCTATCAGACTAGTTTCTAGTGTATAATTTACCATATAGATATGCGATTTCTGCTGCATTACCATGGACTTGCATAAATTTATCAGTTTCTGCACAAAATTATCTTGCACTCTTGCTGAATAAATTTGTTGGTGTTGAATCTCATTTCCTGTCTACGAACTTTTATACGCTTGGATAAGCAAATTATTTTTTGGCGTGAAGCAAATGAAGCAAATCGTGTTAATGTTAAATTCTATGTTGAGGTCGGTTGTTGTTAATGACACGATAAATCGTGTGTTTAAGAGGTGTGTGTTGGTTTCGCTTCAAAGACTTTTGCTGGGACGAAATTTGAAAAACTAGTATTTTTATCGACTAAAATCAATCTTTCTATCTACTGCAGTCAACTATAATCATGGCTTAAAATAGGAAGATATTAACAATGAATTAACTGTTTTTTTAACAATTATCGCAGTTTTAAAATACATATTATTATTTAGTTCCAAGAAAAATAAAGTTGTATCTTCAGACAAGTACTCCAACTATACAGCTTCATTGACTTATATCCTGAGATTGATATTGACCAATCAAAATTGCTAAAACGTCATAAGGTACAATCTTTTAAATATATTTACCATACATTTACAAATAATATTCTATAAGTTAATTAATAATGTAGTGGATTGTCCTGCTTTGTTGGATTTGATAAATTTTCATTTACCAAAGGCCAGCATACGTAATGACTTTGACATAGATTTTTTGTTCAACAGTCTCTAATGTAAAATCAATTTGTAAAAAAAACTATAAATTTTAATTCTAATGTATTATAAAGTACATGTATTGTTTGTTATTTGTATTTATATAAATATATTACTTTTGTTTGTTTCCCAATTCATAAATATGTAAATGAAATAAAATAAAAATAAAATAAAAAGTAAATCAATCCGGACTAAATGATAACACGTTTGTTTTGGTTCTGATCGTGAATGGTCCTAGAAATGTTACACGATTGTACTTTCTACAAGATAACATTTATTTGTTTTCATAACCGAAAAGTTCTATCTATCTATTTTGAACCTTTCACTTCAGGATCAGAATCCAAGATGGGTTTAAAAAGTCTCATTGTATCTAATTTTTGTTAGAACAGGGTGGAAAAGCTGCAAAGTCTACCTTACTTTTCAATTTAATACTCTCCATTCAGGTTCAACATAAAATTGAGTTGTAAAAATTGCTTTGATTTCTCTTGAAAATACAAAATTTGAAATTTTAACAAAGTAAGAAGGTACCTACAAATGTGAATAATATTTAATCTCACGTTTATTTTAAAAATTTACATTGCAAAATATTTTAGATTGAGTAAATAAAAGTTGTTGCGGTTGTTGTTCTTCGAGAACTTAAAAAATTCATTAAAAAAAATAAATGTATGTATGTAAAAATATCCTATATGTTTGCATCAGTGTTTTTTTGCGGACTTTTTAATTCATAATAGTTAGTTGTTAATCAACTTTCTGTTAATTAATCTTAAGTTGTAAATTAGTCTTGTCTTTATGTACTTTTTTTTTACTATTCCTATTCAATTGTTGTATTGACCAGAGGAAATATACGTTATTATTAGTATTATGGATATTTCAACCTGCATCGTTACTTTTGTCATGTAACTACTATTAAATTAAAATAAAAAACAAGTCTAAAAAATACGAAAAATACAGTGTTCGATTTGAAACAAGAAACGTAACCTACATATACAAGCAGGGCATACAGTGTTCAATTGTTATTTCTAATTCTCAAAGCCATCCACAATTTTTATAGAAGTCAGAAAATAACAAGGTTTCGAATTTTTTAATGTTGATCTTTATTGTATGGGAATAAATATGTTTTGTTATGATGACGCTTTACGGATTTAGTATTTTATACCGAAATATCTTTTTTTAAATCTCTGCCAGTTAAAAGCGACCACCCCTCGTAGAACTTACGCAATGCGCCGTAGTTTATGAACTATTCAATATCAAATACTGGAGCAAGTACCGCGTAATACGAACATGTAAAATGAAAACATATTACGCAACAAGTGTACCTATGTACGTATCCACAGAATTTCTAATCTAGAATAATGAAGCAATTTACATGAATTTGTAAATTTTTATTGTCAGCATCAGCATAAAAAGGTAAATGACCAATTAACAAGTCCAATTAAAATATAGCAGCCCCGCAATTCGAATTAATTTCCATACCGATCGGGTGTTCCGTTACATGTTTCATTACTCAGTAAGTACGTCGCTAGTTATTGCCAGCCTCTATTTCTTACTAAAAATTTCAATTCTCCTGATTACATTGAAGAAGCAAATTTAAAACAATTTTACCTATATTCAACTTATAAAATGTAGGTATCTGAAAATACACCGTTTCAGTTGATGCTTCCAAAATACATAAAATATTGAAAAAAAGAACGCGATGTTTTCCTCAGAATAATGATCCTGATGGTGTCTTCTAATGAGAAATATACATAATAAAATTTAAAAAAAATGACAGACAAAAACGTTTTAAAAATTCTACATTTCATAAATAGGAGGTTGTAGGATATTGTTGACAATATTTCTTATGCACTTAACCTTACTTCCACAAATAAAATAATTTTATCTGGGAAAGTACTCGGGTTGCCGGTTATGACAGTATTTTTTTGCCGCTACCAACCAAATTTGTTTAACAATAGGCCGTCAACTTTGACAGTCTGTAACTTCATTGTTTTCCAACGAATCTTGACGATTTTTTTTTAACTTACAGCTCTTTTCATAAGCTTTCCGAATATGTAATAATATATAACTATATCACGCGCGTGCGTCTTATAATTTCATTTTGCAACTAAGCCTAGAAAATAAAAAAACGTTCCAGGTTGCAAATTTGAAATTTAAAAAAAATGATAGATTTCAATGTATTATTATGAAATCTACCATGAAAAAAATCAGTGCGATTGTGGAAAATGCTCGGGATCGTCCAGACTAATAACTAGATAATTTGTTTATAAGACTATAACTTGTAAACTATTCAACTTACCGATTTCAGATTTCGTGTGGGTTATTAGATAGTGATAAGGAAAGAGAGGATGTGATGCCAAAACGTTCTGGTATAAATGTTTAATTCAAAAGTCGTAAATAAACTTCTTCTGTTTATAACTTTTGATCTAATCAATATTTTTTGACGCTCGAGGGCTAGGTTTGTAGGTCTAAGACGAAAAAAAATTACTTTACTGTTTTCTCGTGGAAATGAACGGAAAAAAGTTATAAGCGAAAAACGTGAATTTACATAAAAATTATACAATTTACCACCCTGTAAACAATCATTCCCCCATTTTTATGACTGTGGAAACTAATATGTTATTGTACATAATATTTACCATCCAACTCTATATTTCCTGGCCTATAAAGCCAATATTCAACAACAAGAAAACATTGTTAAAAAAGAGTGTAAGAGCCTCTGACTCTTAAATTTCCGAATGGTATCGTTATAGGACATAAGTAAAGTTTAAGCTTAGTGAAACTGTTGTTTTGTTATTCTTTTCAAAGTTATATGAACAAAAGTATCTGAAATTTCTAAATATTGACTACTTATAACGAAAGAACCTCAGTTTATCCTCAAAATATAATAGTCAACTTCTCGTACCTACCTACTTCGTCATTTGTTGCACAATGAATTATGATGCAGACTTACGGAAATTATTTTTTTCTGTCTAAACTATTCATTTGATCAAAATTTTGCTAGAGTAGAAAAAATTGGGAGTTATTGTACAGGGGAATAAAAAAAATATGTACTTATGTTTATACAGTGTTTGATTTTTTTTTGTATTTGCAGGGATCGAAAATGATTCTAAATAGCGTTAAAACACGTCAATTAAAGACATAACTCTGTAACCCAAAAATGGTCAAAATCGATAGAGTCGTTTTCGAGATATTCAGAATAAACACAAACTTTTATCGGATTTCGGCGTTCTCTAGCGGCTAAACGGAACAATTTTGGAAATAGGTAAATTGGGTTCAATCTACTTATATTGAGTCAATGAGTCTATTATCTTCCGTTGTACACGTAATTTCCAGACACCCTTTAGACATAAGAAATCTTTTAGAGGCTGTTAATTCATAATTAATTACTAAAGCTTGGTGGGGCAAGCGGATGTTTGCTGCTGCTCTAATTCGTTACGTCATTTAGTGTTATCAAGAATCGAGAAGGGACAAGACGGCCTTACAGCATGACTATAGTATATAACAATAGTTTAGTCACTTTGTTTTGATACTTCCCGCATGCGCATGAACCTTTCCTTAGGTTTCGTCTAGTCAGTATAGTCGGTATAGTGCCGGGAAGAAGGTTGTGTTATCAGTCTCACTAAATGCGTTCTTGATCACGTGACAACATTTAAATTCGTATTCAACTATCTAGGTTTCCTTTCAGAAATCCCCACCTAAGCGCTTGTTTTTGTGCTTCCTTCTACCAACTGTCAATATTACGTTTTCATTATTGTATAACACTCATGTTACAGGTGACGTCGAAGTTGATACGATAAGTATGGTTTTGCACAGTACATAATTTAAACATCTATAATTAATTAGTAATATTAAAGAAATTAATTAATATAACTGAACTTTACTGATAATTATTTCTGTAAATAAATTATACATTTTTTATTATAATCATTTGTCCATAATTAGTTCATGATAATATATGAATTAAATGTAATTAACGAATTATAATTGCAGCTATACAAGCAGAGGGATTAAAATCGACATAGACGAACTACAAAAAAAATTCACTTAAAACAGTGTTTTGTTGAAAAACGGCCCGCTTCAGCGAAGTTTTAAAAATGCATTCGAATAGCAAACCAGCTTCGACGAATCTTCCACCGCGAATATAGGGTACAGTTGGTATACTTTCTACATTAGACAGCTTTTATATCTATGGTGATTGAATCTCATCTGCCAAAATGACTTTTTTTTTTGTTACAGCAGTCCTTGCAACGAGCCGCTACTGGG
The DNA here is from genome assembly GCF_000390285.2 of Anoplophora glabripennis. Classification (NCBI taxonomy): domain Eukaryota; kingdom Metazoa; phylum Arthropoda; class Insecta; order Coleoptera; family Cerambycidae; genus Anoplophora; species Anoplophora glabripennis. The sequence continues at coordinate 44,278 of NW_019416280.1, forward strand.
TAAAATTATCCTTTATCGCATATTTCGGTCCTTACACGAAGCGTGCACCTTTCTCCCAAGTGCATGGACATTGCGATCAGTTGGTCAGCTTTAGCTTTGTAGATAAGGAAAGGTATAAATCCCATAGACGTTTAATTGAACATTTGTATATCTCGAGCCGATCTAGTTTTGAGCGCAAGTATAAAAGATAACTTACTATGATATATTTATCAGTTTCAAAAGAAGTAGTCGCAATGACTATGCGTGGCTTAGTATTGGTGAGTGGATGTTTTTTATTCTTAGTTCGTGATCGTGTTTTTTATAATATGGATATAAAAGACCGACGCGCGACGTAAGCAAAAAAAACTTGGGTCCTAAATTACTTTGGAACAGGAACTTTGGGAAGGAAGTCAAAAATTGTTATTTAAGTTTTTCAATTTTGAGGATAATGCAATGTAAATAATGAATTCATTTGTGTCATAAAAATATTTAAAAAAATCTATATTAAAAAACTTTAGTAGAGTTTATAAATGAGGTCTTTATAGATACATGATTAGGGAACCTTACTCCTTTCATTTAGGCGTTAATATGGCTTATAACAATTAAGAGTATATTTCGAACGAAAGATGACTATGTGTACTTGAGAGACTTTTATACCAATTCATTGAGTACATATTTAGTTAAATTTTATCTTTCTTTAGAAATATTTGATAAAATGTGATTTTTTTTTTAAATATCAACATCCTATATTTTTTTTGTTTAAAATGATCCAAGGAATGCAGTCCTGAAATTATGAAATGAAAATAAAAAAATACTCTGTGTACAAATGACATCACGTCCTTTTATGAAGAGATGATCTTTTTGGGACCCTTAGGCTACATTTCTATCGACAGGTTAAAAAATTCCTTTTAAGAGCTACCGGCGAATTATTAGACCAGATTAATCAATTGATGACCTCACCAAATTTTAAGAACGTTAAAAAACAATTACACAACATGTTTTTGTATTTAGTAATGCCCAGAGCAATCTATTCTTCATTTTTTTTTCAATGGAATAGGTAGTTTTTGTTTATATAAACACTTAGCAAGAGATAAGTATCAAAATGTTGTTTGTTGTTATAAAACAAGACAAGAGGTAGGTTCCTAGAAAGAATCAAATCAATCAAACACGAATACCTACGTATAAAACATATTAATACAGTTCTATTTTTTGTAAACTTTTACTTTTTCCTAAGTATTCTACTGATTTTAATTTTGTATATACATATAGACCATTGTTGTTATTATTATCGCTAGTTGGTGGAAATTGAATATTTTTATAAAAAAACATAGGACCCATACGGTTTTTAGTATAGGATTTCTAAGCCTTGAAAGGAATGTTCATGATGAAAAAATTTCGAACGAATTTTACAAAATAAAAGATAAAAAATAGGAGTTGTAGAAGTTGCCCTACTTGGTATCTCCAAAAGAGGTATATGTATTTGCAAAATATTTTTTTTTCAGAATTAACTGATAAATTTTTATTTTTCTCAAAATTTTCGTTTTTCATGACGTTATAGTTATGAAATTTTAAAAATAGAATGTCAGTACCAAATTAAAATTTAAATACGTATAACTACGAAGAAAATATAATTTTGGGAAAAATAAAATGTTTTGCATACATACGAACAACCCATTTCGAGATGCTAGCGAGGGCAATCCCTATTTTTGATTTCATATTTCGTATATAAGGTATGAACTACAAAGTTGGTTAAATGAAGAAAAAGTTATTACGATTCCTGAGTGATGTCTTTAGTTTTCTTGTAAGTTTTATAGACTACTACAGAAATTAATTTTTTTGAAGACGACTTTTTTTTTGAATAAAATTGACATTAAATTGTAATAAATAGGAATTGATATCACTTAAAACACATACTATTTTATATGCAAGGTGTTTTAGTTAACACTGTAACAAATTTATAATTCGTTTAGTTTTTGTCCAATATATTGTTCTTTTCTTTTAAAATATAGTGCTAATTAGGTTTTACTTGTGAGGACATATTCACTCCTTCAAATACATGACTACATGAGAAAAAAATAATGGTAAATGTTGTCATAATGGAACATCCTGTATATGGGATAGAGTTGCAGATTGGAATATCCATAGTGGCGAAAAGAATTAAAAAGTCTTATACCTATAGAAAAAAAAACACTGTGAAGCAAATTTATAACATATTTATATTATTGAAATCACAGAAACAGGTAGAAATATAAAAAATAAAACAGACCGAAATATAAAAAATACATTCATTTAAAAGTTGCATAGGTGTTGTTCAATTGTTTTTTCTTAAAAGGAACTTTTAATGCCCTTCAAGGACAAATTCTGTAAGTTTAAAAATGTTCAATTACAGTTGAATAAAAACATAATTTTGCAATGTTGACTATGGCCAATGTTATAATAAAAATACTAATAGTACCGATGGATGCAAATATGTATATGCACTAATAACTGAAAATTTAAAGTGTCTAGTATTTGTGTTACAAAATAATTGAAGAAAGAAGAAAATATAAGAAAACTACTACCACTACTACTACTACTACTACTACTACTACTACTATTACTACTACTACTACTACTACTACTACTACTACGTTTTTATAATTAAACAACATTGTAGGTACTCTTACCTCTTACCGTATTGTACTCTTTCCACTCAGCATCTTCGACATCTTAAGAGAATCAGACAGTATATTGTTGAAATTATTTAAATAACAGTTTTTCTAGAATGCTGAATTTTCAAACACTATTTTATGAACCATACTTAAGCTTTTTATTTAAATTTGTAATTTATTATATTATACTCATGTCGTGATCTAGATGTACCATGAAGTTGTGGAATTTTATTTGTATACATAAGTTTATTGCTTGATAATAGTTACTTTCCACTGTCGTAATCTAACGCATTAATCTTGGTTCGATGGAACTGAATTGATATGGTTTATCTGAGAAACATATAACTGTTATAATTAGCCACTTCCTGAGAAATGTTATATAATTATCGCCATTTTACTTGAGTGAAGGGATATGAGATGGTATAGATTTTGTGGTGATTGAAAGTTACTTCGAACATCTCTGAATGGCTTAGAAAAACTTTCAATGTGCGAATGCATCAAGATTTTGTTCATTATATCTCTAGAACCATATCGTAGATGTGTTTTTGTTAAACTATCTGTTTCATATTCAGCAAAGAATGTTATTGGCCGAATAATATAAAACAAAAATTGTTTAATAATAAGATAATTCGCGGTGAGTTGTGTCCCTTTGACAATTGCAAGTGTTACACTCAAGAGCAGGAGTTGTGACTAAATCATGTTGCAAACTTGAAGATTTATTGAGCTAATAGTAGACTATAAAACTTAATTCTAAACAGTAACTAAATTCTTTACTTTTCAGTATCAATGAAATTTTTTAACGAATTTACTCAGTTTAATGTCTCAAATTGTTCATAAATGAGTTCTCTTTAAGATTTAGCGGGTTGTTTAAAATTAAAAATAAAATTTCATATTCAATTTTAATTAGAGCTGTTGTTTTGAAATCAATTCCGAAATTTCTCAAATCTGTGTTATACACGATTATGTTAAAGGACCCCGCACAAATCTTATGGAAATTGGGTCCCGGTCAAATTCGCTGAATTTTTGATATGTGATAGAGTTCATCATACTGGTCAATTGTCTCAATGGCCACAAAGCTCAAAAAATGGATAGTTTGGCCGGTACAGAGCTTTAAAGCTCCGAATATCCTCCACGGATTTATGTATATGCGCAGTGTGTATAGACTTTTGAAATAGTCTATTTCATTTTTTTTATTATCTAGGTTTATATTTTTGAGGTTGCTGAATTCAGATCTGTTGTTAGATTTTCAAAATTGACAGTTGGCAGCTGTCAAATAGCTGTCAATGTGCTATAATAAAGCCAAAAACTTGTTTTTTTATGTTTTATCTTTCTTTTTTTTTAGTTCGATAAGTTCAAAGACGATATCAAATCAATAACAATGACTATCGGCAGCTGTCATTTAGCTGTCAACAATTCTTCAAAGTCCGGTAATAAAGTCAAAAAATTATTTTTTGTTTATAACTTCAAGTTTTTTAGATAAGTGAATATAAATATGATATAAAATTATGTAGTCATCAGCTTACAGCTGTCAACAAGCTGTCAACTAACTGTCAAAATGCAATAATAAAGTCAAAAAGTTACTTTTTTTAAAAAGCTTTAAGTTGCTTAGATCACTGAGTTCAAAAGTGATGTCATAAACTTATATCATGTTTGATTTCTTATCCACAAAGTTAAGCACAAAAAATAAGTTACTTGCTCTATTATTGCATTTTGACAGTTAGTTGACAGCTTGTTGACAGCTGTAAGCTGATGACTACATAATTTTATATCATATTTATATTCACTTATCTAAAAAACTTGAAGTTATAAACAAAAAATAATTTTTTGACTTTATTACCGGACTTTGAAGAATTGTTGACAGCTAAATGACAGCTGCCGATAGTCATTGTTATTGATTTGATATCGTCTTTGAACTTATCGAACTAAAAAAAAAAAAAAATAAATCATAAAAAAACAAGTTTCTGGCTTTATTATAGCAAATTGACAGCTAGTTGACAGCTGCCAACTGTCAATTTTGAAAATCTAACAACAGATCTGAATTCAGCAACCTCAAAAATATAAACCTAGATAATAAAAAAAATGAAATAGGCTATTTCAAAAGTCTATACACACTGCGCATATACATAAATCCGTGGAGGATATTCGGAGCTTTAAAGCTCTGTACCGGCCAAACTATCCATTTTTGAGCTTTGTGGCCATTGAGACAATTGACCAGTATGATGAACTCTATCACATATCAAAAATTCAGCGAATTTGACAAGGACCCAATTTCCATAAGATTTGTGCGGGGTCCTTTAAAATTATAGACTTCATTGAAAGGTAATGATTTCAAAACACTCCTCAAATCTTTAACGTTAATCGTTAAACGTTAATATTCAGGGTGTTCTGGTGACTTTGACTGAAATTAAAAGCCGCTATAATTTGAGAACCTTTCCATATAAAGGGTGTTCCACCTAAGAGGGATTCTTCTGTAACACTGCAACTGTAAAATTGATAAAAAAATGGTTTTAATAAAAGTTGCCTGGAATTATGTGGGCCATGTAAAGAAAATATTTTCAGCTTTACAGGGTGTTCCATTTCGCGTGAGCGCTACATAACTTTGTTGTTTTAAATGGAACACCCTGCATATTATTGCATTTTTGAATTCCTTTGTTAATATTAGGTAGTGTTTATTAAATGTACATGGTGTTTAAAACTTACCGTTTCGAGATAATTTGTTGTTTTTGAAAAGAATCACGATTTCAGCTCTCGAAATGAGGCTAGATAGCATCTAAACCGAAAGAGTTAGAAACCTGCAGTTTTCCCAGTTCATTTTAGCATAAATTACTCTATCTTGTCATCTGTGAGCAAAACGTGTACCTTAATCAGATTCGGAGATACTGAGACCTACATTTAATTTTACGAGTTGAAAAACTTTTTTTTTTTTCAAATGGAATGACCCATATTAATTGTCATGGGTGAATGCAAAATTGAATGCCCTTTCGACTGATATAAGGTTGTCCATAGTATCTCTAATAGTTTTGCAGAAAAATCAGATTCTTTTCTAAAGTCCGAAAAAGTAGCTATGTAACAGCGTCAAGAAGGCCTTGCAAAACCATTTTTCTGTCATATTTTATCAAGCCTGGGACTGACAGTGTCAATATTTACTGGCATGTTTAAAAAGTGGTTTGACAAGCAAAAGTAAACCACTAACAACAACTAAAACAAAACGCAAAACGACAGTTACAGAGTTACAGAAAAATCTCTCTTAGGTGGAACATCCTGTATTGGGACAACATTTTGTAAGTATATACCCTTTTGATGAAATCAAAATCAAATACTGTACTAAAATTCTAGGGTTGGCTTCAATATTTTTTTAACGATATTTCTGGTGTCGATAATATACGATACCTAACCTTCTATCTTCTGACAAACCTTGGCGAACATTAGAAAAGGTGATGGAACAGAATAAAATAATTTTTGGTGGAGCACGCTTGGTGGCTGTTATTAAGAAAAAATAAATAAACACTAGATAAAAAAGAAGAACTTATAATATTTCTAAAATAATATTATTTAACCAAATTGGACATTAGATTTACAATGTTTATTTTTATTTCTTATTCTAAGATCGTATCGTAATCAATATTGATTCACCGTGAGACTAATTAGAATATTTAAATTGCAAAGGTTTCAAATAGTCCAATTAAATAAGCCTTTAAATCGAAAATTTGATCAACTTGCTTGAATTTTTGACATGAGTTAGTTTGAGGGATGTTATAATAATAATTGACAGTAATTTTTTGTTCAACCCCCGGCCAAGGGTGAAAAAAGATAAAACAAAGGGGTTTTTCAAGATAACTCAAAAGGTGCAAGCGCTAGAAAAAAAAGGTTCGTATAAAAGTTGTAAAGCATACAGAGTTAGGGAGGCTAGAAGTTAAGGGAAGATTTCAGAAATTTAAAAAAATCATAAGCAGAAATTGTAATTTTTTTTCGATCTACTCTAAAAAATGTAACCTATATTTTTTAATTTTTAATAAGAAAGTTATAACAATTTCAAATTTGTTGTTCACCCCCTTAAACAGAGATTTTAACGAAAACCTCAAAACAGGTCAATTTAATTTTGTTAATTTGTTTACATAAATCATATTTTTAATTTTTTTGAGTAAATATGATTTTTTTATAAATAAAAAATATAGTTTTTCTGAAATAAAAAATAAGGGTAACAATCCCCAAACACGGAATCACTTGCAAAATATTTGTTTTTTTATTATAAGTAATTTCTATTTTGTTTCATTTAAAAATATTGATTAGAACCCCAGATATTTTGAAAAAACTGTTTTGGAGGGCGAACTTTGAGGGTGTATTTCACCCCGTAAATATGTTTTTCCGCCGATAAAAAAAATACGCGTCTCTTTACATTTTTTAGAGTAGAATGAAAAAAAATATATAAAATTCATTCGTTTTTCTGCTTGTTATGATTTTTTTAAACTTCTGAAATCTTCCCTTAACTTTTAGCCTCCCTAACTCTGTTAATTTTAATAGTACAAGAAAAAATCTAGATGCCATTTTTATGTAGAATTGTATGCTTTACAACTTCTATAAGAAACTTTTTTTTTAGCCCTTGCCCCTTTTGAGTTATCTTGAAAAACTTCTTTGTTTTATCTTTTTTCACTCTTGGCCGGGGGTTGAACAAAAAATTACTGTCACTTATTGTTATAATATACCTCAAACTAACTTAGGCAAGTTGACCAAATTTTCGATTTAAAGGCTTATTTAATTGGACAAAAAAAAACTAAAATTTAATGGCATTTCACCTATATGTAGATCTTCTTTATTTAGATGTAACGATATTAACATTTTTCGTGGAATTGCTAAATATTTATCTGTAAAAGCTAGGGCTTGATAGTTATTGAATGAGGTCTAAGAACTACTTTAAAATATTCTACATATACCTAGTTTATCACCCAAAGAAATATTTATTTGTCAATTTTAGCCTTAGCGCAGAAGAACCAAAATAAACTTTGTAACTCTAACACCTTCTACATACATTTATTGATGTACATTAATGGTGACATTATCGATGCTGAAGACTACACTAAAAAACAATCCGTTTTTAGAAGGTTTTAATAGTAATTATATTTCGCTTTGGATTGGATTAAAAGGTTACTATACCTACTAAAAAATTTGATCCAGGTATATGGAATGATTCCAAAGTTATAACGGTTAATGTTAAAGAACCAATGCTTCGAAGTCAGTTGAGTGTGTCCTTACTACCATTAATGTTTTTCAATTTAAACCTGAGCACTCTGTATTTCGGAAATTTCGAAAGCTATCACATATGGACTTGGCGTGATAGATTCGTTTCTCCAAAATTGTTTTAACGGAGCGTATTCACTTTTTTACTATTCGTAATTACCGAGATATAAGCTATTACATTTTTTAATTACTCATAGCGTGAAAAACAAAGACTCTGCAGATTACTGGCCCCGTCCAGCATTAAATCATTCTCGCAATTAAACAACTAAGATCATTCGTCAGGAGAACCCCCAGACACAGACCGGTTTGGAAGTTATTAGTTTTAATTAAATATTTGCATATTTATCTACCAACATGTTTTGAGTGTCGATGACATAAACTTTGTAGGTTACCTTTATCTTTCTCACACTCAAACTAAGCCATTAAGGATGGTTTGAGTACCGGTGGTTATTTTTGGAGGGGTCGCTTGCAGTTTTAAAGATTCTTTCAATCACTGATTTAATATCCCAAAACAATTTTATTAGGTAACGTGAATTTCTGTCAAGCAGTGGTCAACAAAAATATTATTAAAAAACTTAATTTCTTCATAAAAACGCATCTAATGCTACGTTAACTAAATAATTCGATGAAAGAGTAATTATTTTTGAAAAATCAAACTATGTTTCAGATAACCGTATGCCTTGCTAATGTGTTAGCAGCACAAGCCGAATGTTGTAAATGCGACTGCCAGCAGTCTGGTTTACTGCAGCAACCTTATCTTTACTATTTACCAGTGGCTCCTACGCATTTAGCTTCATCTGACCATGGACTTTACCAAAACTTAGGACACGCGTCAGTCCAAGATGTCGCTGGCTATACACAATCCTCGTATGGTGCTGGATATCAAAGTACTGGTGGTATTGATCGTCAGTATAATGTCCATGGACAAGGAATTGAAAATTCTTTAGATGCAGGAAGCAAGGTAGTTTTAATTTTATCCTAATATGTATTAAAAAGACAAATTAAAATTTTTGTTAATATTCTGCCTAAAATTTACTTTGCTTTAAGGGGGCGATTTAGTATGTATATTTTTACCATGTAACAGAGCTTCAGATGAGGACACAAATCGTCGAAGAAACTAACATAATTGAATTATATATCATTATATTGAATTATATTATCATTATATTGAATTATATATCAATGTATTCGCAATGGTTCCCGCTAGTGAGTGAAATAAATTTCAATGCTCATGAGAACAGAAGAATAATTTAAATAAATGCCAAAGTACCTCAATTTTAACCATACTGTTAGTCTGACAATATATTGCATTTACGACGGAACTAAGTCAGGCACAATAACCAAACTACTTCACTCACTAGAACGGACACTTAGGATCATTTGTATTTAATTTTCAGATTAATATTTATTAACAATTCTATAATTTGTGTCCTCAAGTAAGATGACAACATTTTACACACGACTCCATGTTATATTATATTATATTATATATTTAAACCAGAATTTTAGCGGTTTCTATCTTCTACAAGAATTTCTAAATAAAATTAGTTTGTGTACTCTGTCACAGGTGTCGCTACCCTTGAAAATGAAAGCGAAAACACAGAGTTGGTTTATTGTAAATTGTATTGGCCGAGAAATAGTGAAATTTCTGGCGTTTTTAGGTACTGAAATCTTTAAAAGTAAAACGTGTAGAACAAAAGTAGGGGTAAGCACAAAAATAAAATCCTTGATGTTTTGTTTATTCATGGTTACCGTTTAAATTTACCCAAATAAAATAATAACTAAAAAAAAGCGTTTGCAAAACATGCGTTTGCTATTATCCTAACCCCACATTTTAACAATTATTTTCACGTACTTATAAAAAGTAAACAATTTTATATGTAGGACTAAGCAAGTAAATGTTATAAGAATATTTACATGTGGAATTATATATAAAAAAGATAGTATTTTCGTAGATTTCAGTACCTAAAACCTTAATGGTTTGATCGTTTTTTGCACCTGTTTATTCGTTTTACTGCGGCCGGCGTCTTTGAAAATACTCAGGTGGCATGACATAACATTCCTATTATTTGATAAGCTTTAGATTATTCAGTTATTAAATGTTTGAAATTATTTGTCTTTGCGGAAAACACTATTTACAGAATATGGGACCCATAATGGTCTGATATTATCTTTGATATATAAATATGGGTAATATTTTAAAAGTAGGTAGGTACCTAAGTAATAAGATTTTGTAAAGCTTAAGTAGTACGAAAATATAACGCATAAAAAACCAATAATATGTACTAATTTTTCTTTATTAAGAATAAAGATTAAATTTTACGTACAGGGTGTCCCACATAAAATCGTTATTTATATTGTAGCCTTGGTAGTTTCAAAATAAATTTACAGCTTAAAAATTGGTCTGGCTCAGGTAGATTTCTGTTTCAATCTACAAATCAGTAGCTACTTACCGATAAGAAGGAAACCACTAGTCTAGTCGAGAAGTGAGTTTTTTTTGCGAAAAATAGTTATTGTAATCCTAAAAATATGGTTGTTAGTACATTGGATTCGGAATTAAATTCAGAGAAAGAAGTATTTTTTAATTTATCCGCAATTAAAAATAGCAATTGTTATAAACAAAAAACGAAGAGAAAAAAGGGAGTCTCCGTTTTTTAACTATAACTAAAAAAATATTGAAGATAGCTGAAATTTCAAAAAAGATCCTGAAAGAGGAGAAAATTTCAGCAAAATAAGTCAGGAATTGTAGCTCCATTATTTATAATTTTAATTTGACGTTGAAAATATAGCTCCGCGCGGCGGCGGCGGTTTCCGCGTCGTCGCGTCGCCGCCAAGCAAAGTGTGCAACACAAAATAATTTTTTTATAGTATTCAATATTAATTTAAAAATCTAAATAAATTATAGTGTCATCTAGACACTTGAAGGAACACAGCCCAGTTGGAAAATAATTTTTAACTTGACTTATGTTAAAGTTATTCAATTGTTAATGAACTAATTTTTCGTGGTCCTAATCTTTCATAAAACTTGTTGTAAAACTTTAAATAATGTATCTAAAATTTTTTTTCTTTCTGGGAGGTCTTTTTATATACATAATAAACAAGATTCCGTTGTAAAAGTTTATAAAAGTTTTTTCATTTGTTTATAATGATTTTTTAAAGTTAACAAAAAATGAAAAATCCGGGAAATGTTATAAAAATTTTTTTTTACCAAATGTTTGATTTTACTTGTTTTTCTATTAATATATTGCGTTTATTAACTTAGCTAAAAAAATTTTAACGTTATTTGTTTATAAATTTGTTATAAACAAATGGACAAGTTTAATATTTTTGAAACATTTTTTTGCCATTTTATTGTCTTGGTAAATTAATGATTTTTAAAAACAAAAATTTTTCTTAAATAAATTTTTTAATTGTTTATAATCGATTTTTATATTTATTTGTCATTTAAATTATTTATTAAGAAATCATTTTTTTTTAAATCATCATTTGCTATTATCAATATAATTTAAAAAAAAAAATTTATTCAAATTTTCATTGTTTATTTTATAAACAATTTGTTATAAACAAATTCTGATTTTCATTTTATTTTTTTTTCGTAACTTTAACGAATTATAAATACAGCTATGTGCATCAAAGTGGTAAATAACATTTTTTTCTAATTTTTATTGCATTTTTAAATACTTTATCACATCAAAGCTGAAACGGTCACCTATTTGATAAACTTATAAATTGTTATAATTTCTAAATTATTGATGATACGGTCTTTGACATTCAGGTAGATCTTTTAGATAATTTATTGATCTATAACATGAATTTTTTTACCTGCTTCATATCTACAATGGTTATATTTTTATAAACATTTGTATATAAAAAAATGCATTATCTAATTCTTTAAATGACTAAAACTTTTAAACTATTGAAGTTACGGATTCCACTATTTAAGACAATTTTATAGAGTAACTACTGGACTACTCAATAAAAATTTTTTTATATTTTTTATTCCATTTGTTTACGATGTTTTTTTATTTGTTTAAATTATCACACGATTAAGGGTACATTTTCTGGATTTTCTGTACTTTTTTTCTAACTAATGTCAATATTTTATATTCTTCTTGTTGTTTTCTTCAATTTTGTCTATTTTTAATTAAACACTTAACTTTTGTAAGAGCAGAAACTCAAAATTTTAACCAATTGTGCAGCCTGGAAGATATTTACGGAATACAATGAACTTTTGAGTTATAAAATAAACAATGAAAATTTGAATAATTTTTTTTTTGTAATTATATTGATAATAGCAAATGATGATTTAAAAAAAAATTCTTAATAAATAATTTAAATGACAAATAAATCAAAAAAACGATTATAAACAATTAAAAAATTTATTCAAGAAAAATTTTTGTTTTTAAAAATCATTATTTTACCAAGACAATAAAATAGCAAAAAAATGTTTCAAAAATATTAAACTTGTCCATTTGTTTATAAATTTGTTATAGCTAAGTTAATAAACGCAATATATTAATAGAAAAACAAGTAAAATCAAACATTTGGTAAAAAAAAAATTTATAACATTTCCCGGATTTTTCATTTTTTGTTAACTTTAAAAATCATTATAAACAAATGATAAAACTGTTATAAACTTTTACAACGGAATCTTGTTTATTATGTATATAAAAAGACCTTCGAGAAAGAAAAAAATTTTTAGATACATTATTTAAACTTTTACAACAAATTTTATGAAAGATTAAGTCCACGAAAAATTAGTTCATTAACAATTGAATAACTTTAACAAAAGTCAAGTTAAAAATTATTTTCCAAATTTTCCTGTGTTCCTTCAAGTGTCTAGATGACACTAAAATTTATTTAGATTAGATTTAGGCCCGATTTTTGAAAAAAAACCTAATTCGCCCGGACTACTAGGCTTATTTTATTCATTATTCAATTCTTCAAAAGTCTTCAAAATTTAGAAATAAAAAGTTGTCATTCTGGGAACAATTGTTTATACAAATTTTGACTTTTTTAGTATTTGTAGAATAAGCTTTACAAGTCGATTTTTCAGAGCACTATATTTCATTTTTGCAATAAGTATTTCGTTCTAAAAAAGTTTTTTTTCTGTTCTTCATTAGTATTATTTTTGGTTTTCCATTTAAAAATTAAAGTAAGTAGCAAAAAAAATAGTGTATCTGGCAATTGAATTCAGATCCACTATAACTGCAGGCTAATTATATTTGAAATCGCATTATATTGCTTGGTAATTGTCCAAAACATGACATAAATTTATTTAATTTTAATAAGCAATAGCATAAAATCGATGTAAAATTTCCCTGGGAACACGATGGTGCAATTATTTTTTTGCTACTTGCCGTAGTTTAAGATATTTGCGAAAAACCTTATTTTTACGGGTTTTTGACCTTTTGACCCCTTGCCTGATCACCTAGGTCAAAAATTTTTGCGGATTCGGATTCCTGAGGGTCGAAAACATATTTGCGCCCAGGTTTGATCGACAGAGGAAAAAATGGAGGTTCAGCCTTCATTTCAATGGACTAAATACATACAGTAATATTATATATATATTTTATGCCTATACATATTATTCTCCAAACGTAATTAGTAGCAAGTTTCTATATATTTTAGTAATTAAGCAGTGTTTTTAAGTTAATACGACTCGCCAAAGTAAAAAAATAATTCAGGTTAGGTATATATTTTTTTTACTGAAAATAGCAGTTAATTTACATTATCGCATTGTTAATGTGAAAATATAAACATTAGACTGTTGACTATTCCATGTTATACGTGTTTTAACGTCACTTTTGAAGAAGAAACTACATGTAATTTTAAAAACCGTATTTCTGTTTTTATAATGAAGGAATAGTAATTATAAGATTGTTTAAGCTTATTAACTAAAAATTATTGCCTACCCAATAAAAAAATATTATTGTCCTCGATAATCTATTACTGATTAATAAAATATTTACTCTCTTTCCTTATAAGATTGTATATACACAAATTGGAGCCGTTCCTGAAAAATCGGGCGAATATGGTTGCAGTGTAAATTATTAGACTTGAAGCGTTGGCCGCTAGAGCAGCACCTGCCGGGGTCCCGTTTCGTGACTCACGCTGGGCGATATTTTTTGTACAAAATCCCGTCCTTAAAAAAAAATGAAAGTTTATACAACATTATTTTGTGTATTAGAAAAAAAAAAAATAATTTTCAAACCTTAACATCTCTGAAAAATCAATATTTAAGTAGGTAATCATAAATATTTACACCTATTAAATTCTTACTAGGGAAGGTAATTAAATAAGACAGATTGTCTAATAACATTGTTATGTGATTTCAAAAATTGTTTGGATCCATTGCGCCTCAGGATCCTTCTGCTTGCCCTTTACAAAAAAAAAAATAGTTTTGGTGTGGATTTTAATCAACTTCATACTGCCTCTATTATCGTTTCAAACAAATGTTCCTTCAAATTGTAGATGGGTGTCATTGTAGTACAAATACTTGCCATTTTATATTTCCTCATAAGTCCTAACCATCCTCTAGTGACATAGATATACTTTGAAGAAAATGAAATTGTGATCGATATTTGATACAGTGCTTTGCTAGTAAACAAGATAAGACAATCTCATCGAATTGTCCGGAAGTAGAGTAAAAAAGGCAATTGTTGACAACAATTTAGTAAAAATAGTAACTACTATCAGTTCAGAGTAACCCTGAGTTGCTGTTAGTTGTTAATAGTTATTACTTTTGCTAAATCGAAACACCTTCGCGCATACTGCTGCTTTAAAAACTATATTCATTATTCACTCAAATTTGAGAAGTGTTGTATTGTTTGATTGAATTTTTTAAAGAATATTTGCAGAACTAGCAGTTTACAGATGATGAAGAAACAATTAAGGAGGTGCAAAGGTTAAAAGCTGTACCAATATATTTTTTGTAAACAGCTTTCAGAAATCAGGTACACCAAATAAATGTGTAGTAAAGAAGAAATATTATGTCAAAAATAACAATTTTCGTAAGTATTCTTGTAATAACGTTGTTAAACAATTTTTTTCATCCTTCGTTTACGAGTTTTTCACCACTCCTTTAGGATAATTTCATAATATTTAAAGGTCTTATAATACATTATGATTTGAAAACTCCAATGAATAGTCATCAGAAGGCTGACATGTTATTTAATATTGCTGTGATGGAAGGAATATTACATAATGTATAACAGTTTGTAGCGTTTCTTTTATATAGGTTGTCTAGGAGATGGTTGGAACAAATTACTTAGTTTTCGATATAGGGTGTTAAATTTATTTAAAAATATCAAAAACACAGAAGTACCTCTAAAAAAATATTCGATGTAAAATAATTAAACTTGTGCTGACGATTTAGCTAAACTAACTAGTGGAGGAAATATCTGAAAATACTGTTATTGAAAACCCCAGAATTTTAACGCCGCTGAGTATTTTAGAAATTTCACCAAACAAAATTATAGGATTTTTTCTTGCAAATGCAATTTTAAAAATAAATATGTAAGCATTAAGCTCGAAAAAGTCAGTGATGTAGAAAATTTTATATTTCTAAGTTAAATTGCACGCTTCAATAATCTACGTCAAATATATTTGGAAATAGATTTGTTTTCCCGAGACTTCTCAAAAACTTTAACAAGTACAGGTATATCAAATTTCCCCAAAATTGATCTTCCTTCCGAAAAAGTAAATAAAGAATTCACCATTTTCAATCATTACTGAGACATCATCTGTATGTAGATGTATATTTTTTATTATCTGCAAATTTAAAATCTTTTCCTTCTATTTTATTGTGAGCTTCTCCACAGCTGGGGGTTGGTGATATTGCGTTGGGACTTCAAGAGACGTCGCAACAACCGTCATTTGATTACAAAGGACAGGGAGCAGCTGATACAGAATTGACAGTATCTAATGACAATTTGAAACAGCAGCAGATTTCAAAGGTGTCCACTAGTGATGCCAACCATTATATAAAAATTGAGCAGCAGGTCAGTCCTCATGATAGTTCTGTTGAAGCTGCCAATAGTTTGGAACACGAGAAAGGTAAGTTTATACATATACCTATTAAAAATGTTAAGGACTCCTTCTTCCAATTATATTAATGGAATAATACAAGTAAAACTAAAATTCAATATGAGGTGATATACCTACGTATTACTTCAGTTTTAGATATTGTTACGTAATACTGAATAATATATCATTTTTTAGATATTTATTTAGGATAAACAACAAATCTTTAACTCAGAGTTTTTAGTAAAAAATTTGAGTGTAATTCGAAAATATGTATACAGGGTATATAGGAAATGGTGGGTAATCTTTCGAATTTGGGATGGCCTGCAAAAATAGCGTCAGTAGCTTTTATTCGAGTTTACCCTGTAGAGTTATTAACTTTTGAAGTTGAGAGTTGAAAATCTATTTTTCGTTGTAACTTTTTGCTTCTCTTAAATTTTTATAATTTTGGTCACCATTTCTAGGACTTTCGAATGTTTTTAAGTTGAAAAGGTATGTTATCGATATAACGTTTTGTTTTCGAGATAAGCGCGTTTAACAATGAATATATACAGTACGTCCGCGGATTGAGTTTACAAGATGACAAATGAACCAACAACTGAAAGATACGAGAAAAAGGTATTCTTTATAAAAGTTTTTGCTTGGCTAGAAAATACGAATCACCATGACGAACTTCAAATTTGTTGTACGGGGTGGTCAAAAACACAAAAATGTTATGTTGCGTAAAAGTAAACTTACCTTATTTTGCAAGATACGAAAAAAGGCTTTCTTGATAAAAGTTTTTGCTTGAAAAATGAATAAGAGCCAGGTTATCAAAAATTTGATTTTTTATACAGGGAATAAAGTATAAAACTAAAATACGTCTTATTAAGTGTAATTTTTAAATAATAAGAACATAATTACAACAATTGATGAAGATATCAAATTTCAAAAATACCATACCCATATTGAACACATTAGGTATTCTAATTGCTTCCTTAAATATCTGAAGGAATTTCTGATATCTTCCTGGGATATTGAACGGACGGACTGGAACATTCTGCCTTCTAACCTTTTAATATTATTTGGTTTTGGAGTAGCATAAACAATTTGTTTTAAACGGCTCCATACAAAGATATCGGTCATGGTTAAGTCAGGGCTCTAAGACCTCTTTTATGCACGCGTTTTTCTCCTCTCAACGCGGAGTTGACAAAAACGCCGCGTTTCAAGATACCCTGAATAGAGTTACTACGTTTATGCATTTTACGCTCGTTTATTTGTTCTCGCGTTTTCAAATCTGTCGCGATGGCTTTACAGAACGCTTGGCGACACGCGTTCCGAAAAAGCACGAAAGTATATCGGCGTTTTTATGCAAAGCGCTCTTTGTCGCAAGTCCAGTGGCTCTGTCTGTCAAGAATAGTTTTAGCACAGTTTGTTTTAGTTTTAGTTTAGCTATTGATCAAGCGGGACATGGATGCAATGGACGCAATTGAATTCTATTTCTATTAATTGGATGTACTGCCCATCGCCTCTTACGTTTTCTATTACATATTTTTTTATAGCACAAATACAATATACACGGATCCATTTTCATGTACTTCACTGACTACTGTGTGGCATGAAACTGGCGACAACTGATAGAATACGCGTGCATAAAATGGAGCAAAAATATGCCGCGTTTTTCTCAATTTCGCGTTGAGAGGAGAAAAACGCGTGCATAAAAGAGGTCTTAGAGGGCCACAAAATTGGACCATTTCTACCAATCTATCTTAGACCAAATCTATGGTTAGGCCATTCTGTTACCTCACGAACACAATATGTTGAACAACCACCCTGTTGAAAATACATTTCTTGGCGAAAATTTAATGGTAAATGTTTTTCTAAGTACGATATTCTATTGCAGGTGTTATTGTAAAAGTATGGCATGGACAGATATAGACTCTTATTCATTTTTCAAGAAAAAACTTTCATTGAGAATGCCTTTTTTTCGTATCCTGCAAAATAAGGTATGTTTACTCTTAAGCAAATTAACATTTTTGTGTTTTTGACCCACCCTGTAAAACAAAAATGAAGTTTGTCATGGTAATTCGTATTTTCTAAACAAGCAAAAACTTTTATCAAGAATGGCTTTTTTCGTATCTTTCACTTTTTGGACGATTTGTCCTCTTGTAAACTGAATCCGCGGACATACTGTATATTACATAACTTAATCGTAATAAAAACCTAAAAACAACAAATGGTTTTTATGTAGGAAAATTTTGTTATTTTGCTGTACAAAGGATTAAATCATGTTTTTATGTTTTTATTACTATTAAGATATTTCGAAAATAGTATATCTTCATTATTTATATCGAAACCGGTTTGTTGTATGGGTATAAAATACGTATAAACGTACAAAGTTCTTCATACAACATTCGACTCCCCGTATACTTTTCAGTAAATAAACCAAAATGTTTTGCAAATTGACAGTCCAAATATATGACATGTTTATACCATTGTCAGAAGAATAAATGACAAATATATATTATTTTGTCATAAGTCTGTATTTGAGTATTTCGTTAAAACAAAAATTTGGTTCATATCTTCCAAATTCAGCAGTCAGTTGTTTTTTTATAAAATTCCTTGATATCACAGGAAAATTTCCGGAAACTTTTATTCTTACCATTTTTCTTAGATAGAAAGGTGAAAAACATAAGGGGGGTAGAACGTTAAGTGAATTACCCTCTTAAAAACGGCGTAAAAATTAAATAAAATATTAAAAAGTTAGTCCATACTGGTTAATTCACCTTTTCTTTAGGGGGCCAAGACTACAAAGAGCTCTCTGCTTCCGTCCTATTAAAGTAGCTAGCAGTAAATTGTAAATTTGAGAAATTGGTTCAAATAGTAGGTATTAATCTTATTAATTAATTAATATCATCCAAAAATTACAGAAAAATGAAAAGTTATAGCGAAATCTCAACTTTAAGGGCTAATAGCTTTATAGGGTGAGCTCGAAAAAAAATCATATAAAGTAAGGTTATTTTTATAAGCCCTACCCAAATCTGAGAAATTGCCAACCATTTCTTGGACATATGTTGGAATATATGTTTTGTAACATTTGATATTATTTCTGCGAAACAAATTATTTTTGAAAATAGTAACATATAACAATATAAAACATTAAAACAATGTAATATTTTCATAAGAAAAAAAAAAAAAAACAAGCGATGTTGTCCATTTAATAATGTCTAATAATCAATTTTGAGTTATTTAAATATGTTAAAATGTGTTGATACCTACAATACCTACATGTTTATGAATATGATAAAGGTCAATTGTGCTGCAGATCATCATCATGGCAAAAACGACCATTACAAATTTGAGTACGGAGTGAACGATCATCATACGCATGACATAAAATCTCATAAGGAGGAGAAGAATGGTGATGTGGTGCGAGGAGAATATTCTCTTGTGGAAGACAATGGAAATGTGAGGACTGTTAAATATTATGCGGATTGGAAAACTGGTTTCCACGCTCAAGTTCATAATTCGAAATCATCAGGATTGAGTCGATAATGTATACAGACCGATTTTCTGCTGTACAGATTGTCCAGAATTTATTTTGTATGTTTGCGAGGTAATTCTATGGATGAAGACATGGTTATATATTTCAAAATTCTTTCTAAAGGCACTATGTTTATGTTGATATAAGGTGACCTAGTTCCATGTTTATTTGAGGTTTTTAATATATTTATACGTAAAGTTTAAATACACAAATGAAATATTCGGACGCCCTATATGATTGCAGTGTATTTGACGAAAGATTTGGTATGTTACCACTTATGTATGACTCCGTTGTTTTACACTAGTCTAGTAGGTAATATTGATTTTACCTGTTACTACTTTCTGACTTGACAAACAAGTTGTGATAATCTGTTCATATATAATAATAAATGTTTGTCTAAAGAAATCGTATTAATTTCTATTTCCTAATAAATCTGAGAATAGATAAGTTTCCTTTTGATGTTGTTATTAACTTTTTTTCTTAATTAAAATATATATAAATTCTTCAGAGATTTTGTCTGTAATTATTTATTAGTGGTATTTTTAGTTTCTGTCTTTATTTAAGTGGTTGTTATCACAGTGAAAAGAAAAAAAAAATTAATAAATAATCCATTGCACCAAAAGGATCAGTCGAAGGGTTGATTTTATCACGGTACCTAGTTCTGCCTAACCAAAAATATATCACACTGACAAAGCAGATAATTCTAAGTTTCGAAAGACTGTGTTCTCTTACCAATTGGCAAAAGTAAAATATGATAATTTATTTCTTTTTGTTTATCTACCTTCCTTAGATATACATATAAGATATCATATAACATTTATTTTATTTCCTCGTCCTTGAAAATATTCTACCAAAAATAATCAAAATTTTAGGAACTAGTTGACACATCTATTTTCTTTTTATGGTGTCATTTATTTCGTATTTTCATTATTTATTTTTAATTGATTTTGTTAAATGATGATAGATAAGTTTCACATAATTCAAATAATTTTGACTATTATTGGTTGAATATTGTCAACGACGAGGTAAGAATCAGAATAATTGAATGGCAAAAATACCCCAGAGCTATTTTCCCAGGCCATATCTCGAAAATGGTTCGAGGTATAAAAAAATCTTTATACAAAAGTTGTATGGTTTTACAAAAGCCATAAAATCATTGTGTTATAGAATCTATAGGGTAACTAACAAAACTGTAAAATGTGTAACTTAATTTTTTTTTAAATGGGATACGCTGTATATTTCGGGACATTTGAAATATACAAATAAACACATTGGTTTCGGAGATAATTGATGTTAACTTGTCAAGATATTCGTGCTGAGCCAACAATGGAATTTTAATTTTAATTTTTTTATAAAATATTAATTGCCGCCTAAACCACTGTAGGTATATAGGGAATGCAACACAAAGTGGTCCTCAAATTTTACGAAGAATAAAAAATAAAAAAAATACAGTGTCCCACTTAAAAAACTTCTCATTTGCTCATTTTCATTAGTCTCCACCTGGGGTTCTGTAACATAATTCTATGGTTTTTCTAAAAGCATACAACTTTTGTATAAAGAATTTTTTTTAATCCCCAACCATTTCCGAGGTATTACCTGGGAAAATATCTCTCGGACACCCTGTATTTGAGTATATGTGATTTTGTTGTAAAGTTCAACACTCTGCGACAGAAAAATTAACTAATTGTAAGTAATACTTGTTACTCAAAAAAGATTAAAATGGACTTGTTCGACTCCCGATTAATAGGAAGCTATTACAAATATTAACTGCTTAATTGCTTGACTACTAGTACTTTCTACGTACAATATATTAAAGTTCGGAACTGATTTATACGTTAAAGTAAGATACTTTCTCCGAGATACACATTTTTTCAACTATTTTAATTGCTGCTGTTTGCCGTTAGTAAATTTGACCTTATATTATCTTGCATTTTTTTTCGATTCATATCTTAGCACGTTTCAAGTCAACATGGCATTTGTTTATAAATATTTATTCGTTAATATAAAATTTAGAGAAACTCACGTTTCTACGAAACTGGGTTTACTAGGAATATTGTAATTATGTATGAATACATGCATTGGTAATAGACGAATATTTGCAAAATAGCAGCTTTCTAAATCTATTGATTTACTGAATTTAGATTTCTTACCGGGAATCTTAAAAAGCCTCGTAGGAATGGCATTTATATTAGGTATTGAAGTAGTTTGTTAATTTTAGAATTTTTCCTTTGGCACTATATAAAATTCTATTATCTAAATTTATTGATATGGTTAAATAGAGAATTTCAAGACCTTTCAAAAGAGTTTCGCATGGCCTTCATTTGTATTTAAAAAAACGTCGGTGACGTCATCACTCTCACACATATGTCTTTTATTTTAGTATATCTTCTTCATCCGAAAAAATCAATGTTAAAAAAAAATTTTTAAACACCTTCGTTGTCTACCTCTGCATAAATTCGCAGTAGAATACACTGAAAGTGCGCATAAATTGACGTTTAACGTTTCCGAAGGGTGAATTCTACGTCTGAAATTAAGAAGAACATATTTTCGTAAAACCTGAAGTGATTAAAAAAAAATACGTCTTTTTTCTGAAATTGCGAAAAAGCATATTTGATAAGAATTTTTCGTTACTGATTTTCAACCAACATAACGTTATGTTTTTTTTTCTTACAGAAGCGTGTAGTTCTGGGTATGTTCTTAGTAATTTTTGTTCCTATTTTTTTTCTTTCAAGTTACCTCAAATTTGATTTCCTAATAAAATTTTAAGGAAGGTAAATGGGAAAATGTAATACCATGTATTTAAATAGGTGTTGACAAAAATGTAATATCAAGTTAAAAAGATATAAATAACATGTAAACTTTAAATTTAAGTTATGAATGTCAGTTCTGCGTTTAATTATATCGTAAAGATTTGGTATAAAATTTTATGAAATAAGCAACAGCTGTGGAGGAATTGTTGTTGTCCCATTTTCAACTAATCAATTACCTGAATTTTCAGGGAAATGTATTGACGCCTACTAATATTACATAATTAATCGCATTTCATTAAAAATAAACCGAATCATAATAGTTTAAATGTTATAATATCAATGCTTCACACGAGGCAATTCTATTTTCTGTACTTCTTTATTTGCAAATATTAATTTGGATCTACCAAAAGATCATATTCTCCTGTTCAGTGAACTTTAAGGAAGTGTTTATAGCTAGATCCAGATTTCTTACGACTTGTTGGCTGCAACTGATCATTAAATAACCTAATACCTATTAACAATTTAGTTGTATATCTTTTTCTATAAAAGTACTAGGTATCAGTAAAATAACATATGAATTTCCAAAGAGTAAATTGTAAATAATAAAGGACCTAAAATAGACGTCTGTTGGAACATTGATTCACCTTGTTCCATGTCTCATCGTGAAAGATGATTTTTTAACCTTTCTTCCCAATTTTCATAGCCCGTCGCTGGACAGGTTAGTACATACTAAAACAACAGTATGCATTATCCGCTGGTGCAACATACGTTGTCGACAAATCTCAACTTTATTGATTCGTAAACATGTTTTTTCCAAATATCACATAAAAATTTTATAATGGAAGATATTATATAAACATACCGTACTGAAAAACTAATATTTTACATATCACGAAACCTACCGCACTCCAAACACCTTTTCGTAAACCTATAATCTGAAAACTAAAATAAATATTCGGCTTAATTTTGCTTAATTTTCATTGCCCGTTTATTTCTTCACATCAGCTGGATTAATATCATGATATTAACTACTAAACTATAGTAGGATTAAATTCGATGCAAAGTAATAAATCATTACCAGTCAATGAATCAAGTGCAGTACGGTTTTAAGGGGTTTAGAAATTGAATAATTTCTTTATGCATTATGTAGGAATGAAGGGATCAGTTCACGTCTGGCACCTCTTTTCCTACAAAAATGCCTTTATTCTCATAAACTATTTATTTTAAATGTAATTTATTATAAATACAATTCATTTTTTATTATATAATACATTTTACCACTGTACGCGCCACTATTGTATACTTGTTTTTTGGAGGCGATCTCTGATTTACGACCAAGTTCGCCAGGATAGTATTTGACGTATAACCGACCACTTCGTACACTCGATGCACATGGGCGACTACAGCTACTACCAGAACAATGCGTATGATGATCTTACGCGTCCTAATAATGATGACATGATTTTCCTTTGATAAAAGACCGACAATTTTTTGCTCTACTTTGCTTCGAACACGATCCTACTATAGATCAACGAAAAAAGTCATTCACATTGAGTTTCATAAACTAAACACATTGCTTCAACAAATAGTACCAAATATTTTTTATTAAAGCAGATTAAGTAACTTCATTATGTACATTTTATAGAACAGCAAAATAATCATTTTAAAACAAAAATTAGTTTTCTTACAATTAGTATGTGTGCTTATCCACATACCAATATTCGTTAATATTAAATAAATTACGCAAAATGTGGTACACATTTTTTAAAAACAATCGAATATTTTATTAGGTAACATTCGGAGCATAATTCACATTGATAAAAAAATATATAGTGGCTTTAACATAATGTTGCAGATCAGAGAAAAATACTTTGGTCTTATAAAATTATTTTTTTGCAGTTTCACTCTCTGCTACTCTGTTAGTTTTATCCTTGTTTTGTATAATTGGTTCAAAAAGGTAACAACAGCCAACAATGATAGGCGCGTACGCATTAGATGTGATGGACAAGGTCCATGAATTGTTGACATTGCCCATAGTTTTAGAGTAAGTTAGGCAGTCCGCAGCCAGGGGGCAGCAGGATTGACGTCATCAGATCTAAGGAAAAATGCTATAAAAATAGACAGTTCCTAGCTTAAACTGTCATAGTAGTCATAATAAAAGTGGTAAATGTAATAAAAATTCGTAATTTATTAGATCAGAAGGCGTCGATCGCAGTGCCCCCGGGATCCTGAACGCCTACAAAAATGACCCAAGGAGTTAGAATTATACACCCTGTATAATTCCATCATTTTTTTGCACTCATGATCTTGTATTTTATATAGACAAATCAGTAGCCAAAGATTGCATTAATTTACTCGTATTTCAGTACACAATTTTTATTTGGATTTTTGTAAGCATTTTTCCAATGTCAAATTTTAAACTATAATACGTTAATTTAGACAAATTTTAATATTATAACAGTATTTTTAATGAGGGTGTGTTTTATGTGATTTAAAAACAACCAAGATCCTTTCATAGATGGATTTTGATAGTTGTAGATATCCAATAAATGTGGTTCACCATGGTGTGTGTTTCTTTTATTTTCGACCAAAGTCATTTGTCTTCACAAAACATTATTCATTATTACATATAAATACCTTTTTCGTGGAAGATAAAGGAAATAACAGACGAAAAAAAACAATCTAAGTTATTTCCACTTTGAATTTAAGACTATTCTATTTGTAGGCCAGTTACATAACTTCTTATCTCTGTTGTCCAGCTTTTCTATAAAGACATTCCTTGGGGTATTGCTGAAGTCCCAACTCACGTAGCAACTAAAGTTTCTTTAACTTTTTTTATGGGGCTATATCATATTAGATACAGAAAAGTTAATGCAGTTTGACCATCCAAATAAAAAGTTAGCGTAGAATGAGGCAAGAAACACAGTAGGTACTGGTATCTCTATAGGTTTATTTTTAGGTTTTAGTTAAATTATTTTTACAAGAGTGAATATTTAATGTGGCCAAATTCGGCAACAGTTGACATAAATTTAGTAAAATGACGGCATCCATAAAGTTGTACGCAATCCCTTGTTTTATACACGCTTTTAACGAAGATTTATAGCAACACCCCTTCATTAGGTAATGAAAGGGTTTCAGTTACTGCAGAAGGGGAGGTTTAAACTTTTGATTTAACAGTTTTAAATTTTAATTGGCACTTGAGTTTAAAGGATACGTAACTATGGGGGTCGTATAGTAGAGTGTATATAAAAAGGATGTTCACGTCATATCACACCTTAACTCGTGTATGTCATGTTTTTGAGAGGAGTATCTCGAAAAGCGACTTCTAATATGAGGAGTTCCATAAAAAAAATCCAATCAAATAAATACAAATATCCGCATACATTTTAACCATTATAAAAATCAATTCACTTTAATAAGTTTGCGCGTTTCTGACCCAGACAAAACTGCGCGAGGAAGATTGCATTCGGCTGGAAGGAATAAGACGTAGGCTTAGTGACTTGGAATAGCGGTTTCTGGAGTGGTTGCCCTGCCGTATCCAGTGCGCATTTGGGGGCGTGGTTATCTCAGACTATATAGGTCAAATTGTTTCAGAATTTAGATGGCACAGATATAACTTTACTTTAACCGAATAATAAGGCGCCGACCAAAAGAAACCTTCCAAACTCTAAATCCACAAGGAAGAATTTGGAAAAACTTATGGGAAACTGGAGATTCAGTAATGATTTGTCAATTATGATAATGTATATTAAAGTAGTATTAAAATAATACAAAGAATTTTAAAAAATAGTATGTGATTTTCATATTACTGGTTCAGCTTTTTGGGTACGTGTACTTTTTCTGCACCCTAATGGTTCAAACGCGTCAAAATTTGTGGGCCTAAAGAAATACAAAATATTTTCATATTATATTCTGAGGAATATTACCCCTAAAAAATAACCCCTATGTAAGTTAAACTGTGTATGTATAACACATTGCGGCGGATCCATAACATAATTTTCACGGTTAAAACTATTAAAGGCAATCAATAGAGCATTAAATCAGCGATTTTGTGACAAACGGACTGTGCCATCATGTAAAAGACAGTCTGTAGATATATACTTATATGTATCCTACTCCAATTTACCATAAATTAATTTTTTATAAACATTTTTCTGCAAAAAAGCAATTTTTTAGTTTTTTGCTTATAAAACCAAAACTAACGAAGCAATCTGAATGCTATAATGAGACATTTTGTAGAGAATCGAAATATGAATAAAACGAGAGGTCGATCAATCCGATCGGATAATTAGAATTAGATAATTTAAGTGTGCACAAAGCAGGCGCTGTCGGACCATTAGTTTTGGCACAATTGCAATTTGAATTTGTTAGTGCACTATTTTACAAAGTTTCTGGATGTTTAGAAAGAGAAAAAAGTTATGAACAGAACAAATTTTGCGTTTTAGGTAAAGCGTCCTCTAGCGGCGTATAATGAAATTTTTCTCTGACTGGTCCAATGAAGCTTCACCTACTTAGTGGGTGTGCCCATAAGCCGAAGCCGAACTTCGGTTTAATCGGCCGAAGCCGAAGATATTTTTATTGACTTGAAAATCTTAATTAATAACAAAAATATGATAACATAAAAGTAGGTCAAAAATAAAAGTATAATACTTTGGAAATACAGGGTGTCCCGAAATTCATGCAACAAAATTTGGCCACAGATTCTTAAGACAAATTTAGGGGACCCGTTTTTTTATTTTTGCCAAGTGGCCTCCTTTTTCGGAGTTACAGGCCCCTGAACCCTGTTGTACGAAAATCACTAAATTTGGTACACAGGGGTTTTATGATATGTGGAATCTGATGGTGTTACGTTTTTTGGCGGGGAACTCCCTTAAGACAATATTTCGTGGGCCCACTTGTCTTTGGAGCCAAAAAAATTTGGTCGCATATTTAAATTTCTTAAAAATTATCAGTCCACTAGAAAGCCATTAAATTTAAAAACTTTTTGTCTCTTTATACTTTTTTCGTAAAACGCAATGTTTTCGAGAAAAATGTCATAATGTGATCTAATGTATATCATGATTCGCCATTTTCCTCAAAAACATTGCGTTTTACGAAACAAATATCAAGAGACAAAAAAGTTTCTAAATTCAATGGCTTTCTAGCTAACTAATAATTAAAAAAAAAATTGCGACCAAATTTTTCTGGTTCCAATGACAAGGGGGGTTTCTCGCCAAAAAGCGTAGCACTGTGAGATTCTACATGTCATAAAACCCCTGTGTACCAAATTTAGTGATTCACGTACAACATGGTTTTGAGATATAAAAAAGACTTTTATGGGCAGATTTCAGGGGGCTGTAACTCCGAAAAAGGGGGCCAGTTGGCAAAACGAAAAAATACGGGTCCCCTAAATTTGTCTTAAGAATCTATGAATAAATTTTGTTGCATGAATTTCGGGAAACTCTGTATAATATACATAGGGATGATCGCCCCCGCAGACCTAATCCGATCTCCAGCCCTTGTAGTTTTACTTGGGTGTCCCAAAAGTGACGCCCGTCCTTTTGGGATTTGATTAAGGAGACAAAAACAAATCGAAAATCAAGAATGGAAAATTTTCCGATTGGTTTTCTTTGTCGAGTTATTCAAAAAACTAAAAAAGTGAAAATTCAATTTTTCTTCTCAAAATTGAGGTCTATACTTATGGGGACCAAGACAAATAATTTATAACCATTAGTAGGTAAGTATAGTTTCCGATTGTCGGTTGGTCTATTACCGCGACAGGAGCGTATATACAGGCTATTACACTTTTTGGATTTACAACAGGTTCGCTGTAAATATTTTCTTTTAAATAACCCCAAAAAAAATCTAAGGAATTCAGATCTGGTGACCTAGGAGGCCATGCTATGGGTCCACCTCTTCCAATCCATCTGCCTGTGAAGTTTTGATTCAGATAATTTCATACTCGCAAACCATAATGTGATGGAGCTCCATCATGTTGAAATCAATAATTTAGTCTAACTGCTAACGGAACGTCATCCAGCAATGGCAATGGTAAGTTTTCATTTAAAAACATACAGTTGCAGTAAATATCGCTCTAAACTACATAATTATTTAATAACCCAGCCCAAATGTTTATTTCTATTTTTTTTTAAATATTTTTTTTGAATAACTCAATAAAGAAAAACAATCTTAAAATGTTCCATTCTTGATTTTCGATTTGTTTTTGTCCCCTTAATCAAAACCCAGAGGGACGGGCGTCACTTTTGGGACACTCTGTATATAAGGTGTTAATTAAGTATGTACAATAAATTCAACAGACGATTATTTGAGTGATTTTAATACAAAAAGTTCATATAAACATTGGTCCGCAGATGCTTCGTTTTCAAGATACAGGGTGTTAATCTTTTATAAAAAAAAATGCTATTTCGTAAATATTTTAAACATCTTTTACCCAATTTTGTTGTAAATTGGTAGTGTTATTTGAAGTGTTAAGGGGCTAATTTAACCCTAATTTGATTAGATTTGTTAAGTCCAGCGGCGTCCCGACGGTACCTTCGGCTTCGGCGAAAAGTTCGGCTTAATTTTGTCCGAAGCCGACGCCGAAGCCGATTAATCGGTCGGTCTCTACAAATGAGAGACTAATCGAACATGAAGTAAATAAATTATTTAAATAGAAAAATAAAAAAAATTGACCTTTGGCAAGTTATAACTTGCAAACAACTGACAATTCGAAAAAATTTTTCGTTACATACCGTTACTATTTTAATCTGTAAAATCACTTCCCGGAGTTTCCTGACGACTTTCAGAACACCCTGTACATATAGGTATACAATTTTGCATATTGTACTCAACTTTCATTATAAAAATTTAATTCGAAGGGGTATATTAAATAACACTCGGGCATCTTTTTAATTGTATAATTGAAATTTTCCTTTTCGTAGGTCCATACATACGCACATTTATGTTGATTTTACATACATACAGACATACAGGAAATTCTTACTTCTAGAAAAATCGAAAATCAGGAAAAATCTTAGTTTAATGAGGAAAATATGTAGAGTTTGCGCAACCAACAAGTATGTGGTATACATTATAGGTTTAAATACTTTAAATTCGTTTCTTTTGATTTTGGCACTTGGCTTTTCCTTACTGACAATTACAATGGCAAATTTTACATATTTTCAGTATAATTATGCATTGATCTTCAAGTAAACTTGCTCTAAGTTGTGAAAAATTTACTAAACAAATAAAATAGTCTTAGATCTATATGGTTTACGATCAAATGAAATTTACAACGGGTATGAAAACAAAATTTACAATAAATATAAATATGTAAAATAATTATAAAAAATGTAACGAAGGTATACTTAATAATATAAACAACTAGGATATATTGAGCAACTTGGCATTTAAGAAATTAAAATGCACCAAGTTCGTAAATAAAGTTTGTTAACTGAATTGTGCGATGTAATATCCTCTTGTCGATAGCAGAATTTGACATTTTTTATGTGATCGGATATTTTCTTTGTAAACATACCTATTTGATTAATGAAATACGTTAATTACTTAA
Source organism: Anoplophora glabripennis (assembly GCF_000390285.2). Classification (NCBI taxonomy): domain Eukaryota; kingdom Metazoa; phylum Arthropoda; class Insecta; order Coleoptera; family Cerambycidae; genus Anoplophora; species Anoplophora glabripennis. The sequence continues at coordinate 73,990 of NW_019416280.1, forward strand.
AAATAACTATGAAAAAAAAAAACATTAATAAACTGTACATAAAAAAATCGTTTATATTAGAAAGCGGGTTTTGTAACTGTTACAAATTTAAAAAATTAAAGGTTACTCAATACATATTTGTTTATTTTTTCACTATTGTCGAATATAATTCTAGCTTTAATTTTGCTAATTATAGTTATAATTAAGTTATCTGTGAAGGTAAATTATATTATTTTTTTATTAAGAGAGTAATTAACATATTTAATTAATTACAGTTAGTGTCTATGACATAAGTATTAATATTAAATTATTAAACTATTATGTATTTCTTTAAAAATACATATCTATTTCATTAAAACTACATACGGATCAACTATTACTAAATTTTATATATTCAATAATAATGATGAGACAATGTTCTAGTCCCTTTTTCTACTGATTCACTTGATTGCATTAAATTACATTAAGGTTTTTGTAAAATTCAAACCATTTCAAATGGCAAATAAATAAATTTATTTTTAAATGCTAACAAATTATTTTGTATATAGGAATATGCTATATGAGATCTAAACTTATTCGAAGTGTCTGCTTTCAAGAAAATTTTACGAAATTACCAATAAAGTATTTTCTTCATTGAGAGTTGCCATACTTACAGAAATAAAAATTAAAAAAGAGCGAATTCCTGAGCGGCTTTTGCCTGACCCCGGGACAATTGGTTTATAATACTAATTTGTTAATTATTTCTTTAATTCGCATTTCACGTAGTCCTTATCTAGAAGTTTATCTCTGAGTGAGACTTAAAAAAAATTCTATTTTCAATGTGTTATATGTAAAATCCGTTATTTCATTCTTATAAAGTAATATCATTGGTCTTTCAAGGGTATAATAAAATATTTAGCTAAACTTTAATGACGGATTCAGTGTCATTAATAAATAAAAAATATATGTTTGAAGTTGAAGCGATTTTGTTAAAATTACTTCAATTTTTTATTGTCGACGAATAATACAGGAGCGTAATTTCAGGAGAAGGCATTTCCAATTGACTCGCTACTATGATCGAGGCAAATTATCATTTATTTTTTCACTTGCTATAATGTACCTTTATAGAAATTAAGTCGCCTAGACAATTGTTATTAAAAGTACCAAAACATCAAATTATTTATTAAACAAGAGTATTATTTACATGGCGTCCATCAACTGTTTATTACAACTTGAAATAAACCATGTTATTTTCATTAATTTAGATAATGTCATTAAAGTATTTTAGTAATTAAAATAGGATGTAAATTAATTAAAATTGATGTAGTTTATTCTTTTTCAAAAATTTTAGTCCTTGGTAGAATCTAACGCGCAACATCTTGAAGAAGTATTTGTTTTGAATGCCAGCAACTTTTAAATAAATAATAGCAGGTTTACTAATTTACAAAAATTGCCCATTTTAGTTACCTATAAATACCAATACTTGACATATTATAACTGACACACTGTATAATAACGTAATATTTTGCAGCAAACTATGCTTGTTATTTTAATTAATAGGAGAAAGTTATTTAATATACCAAGATGTTAATGAAATTATTTAGGCGAGTTAAATTATAATCATACTGTAAAATTGTTTATTTTCAGAAGCTGACATGTAGCGTTTTTATTTAGGGAACTTGTATGCCAAGTAAGTTGCGGACAAATCACATAAGATTGGCCAAATACTGTAAGTTATAATTGGAACAAAAATAAAATTTTCTGTAATACAATAGCATCAGTAAAACTTTTATAAACTGTCTGGATAAATATTTTTTTGAGGTTAACCATTTTCTTTTGCACAAAGATTATGGAATCAAAACTCAATCATAATATCAAAGTGGAAATTATTAAATTAATACACTGGAATGAATATGAATCACGTTTGGAGGAAATGTCGTATTTAAATCATGATTTAGTTTGGATTTAACCACCTTGTTCAAAAGAAAACGGTATACATATAAGTTGAAATTAGGAAAAGTTCAACGTTTTTTTTTGTATAAAAATCTAGAAAGTTAGAGCACATATTGATTTTTACATAAAACGATTAGATTTGGATATATTTTATGGAAAATTTTAAATATTTTCAGTTTTAGTGTATTCTTTCGTACTCGTTTGTTTGTTTCATAAGATATAATAAAATAATTGTAACATATTTCAGTAAAATCGTAAAATTTCTTAGAAAGCACATTTGATAAATATTTCACGCAATAACGAAATATAAATCTATGTATTCAATAAAAATTTTTCTACAACGTTCTGCTAATACGCATATAGGTACATTCTAAAAGTATATATAAGAATGATTTATATGCCCTGTATTACTGAGTTATTTTTTGGTACAACAACGTGAGTTCTCCTTTTAAAAATGATTAAAATTATTATTAACCCTTCAATTCTTAGATTATAATTTTTAAATAATACGTTTCTTAGGTTTGGGAAAATTAATATTAATCAGTGACAATGCTCAGTCGGTAGAGTCACAAATATTTAACAATTATTTTAATAACCGTACATAATTAACAATTCGTTTTTTTTCTTAACAGTCCATTGTATAATTTAAGCACATCAGTGATTTAAATACACCTAAACACACTTGACTGGTTGAGTTGAGCAAATTACCAACATACTGAGATTTAGAAAACGTATTTGTACAAGTAATGTTTATTACATAAAATTATGCCGCAGCACATATTCGTACAAAATATATTCCAGTGTCTCATTATTTTTAAACGAAATATTAGGAAATATTTTCACTTTGAGTGAAGTGATAGGGTTGAATTATAATTTTATAAATGTCGGTATATTTTTTTGTTTAGATCAGATATTTATTTAAATTTTCAAGAATTACTTTAATAATTATGTAGGTATATTAACTTCAAAAGAATCCAGCAAAATATGTTATTAATTCTCAAACTGTAGATCTGGATTAACGACATTACTAGATATGTTCATAATTTTTCAGTAATGTGAAAAGTGATAAAAAATAATGTCTTCCTTTATTACAAAATTTTGACACAATTTATCTCCACAAATGTGCACAAATAAAAATAATATTTTTAATTTACACATTTATATGGAGTGTATGGCCATAATTACAAATTAAACAACTTATTTATTTAAGATAAGAAAGTGCAAAGAGTACCCAAAGAAATAACTTCTTGTTCGAAGATAATATAGTTTTTTGTGTAGTACATTTATAAATTAATGATTAATTTCGTGAATAATATTAATTAGTTTCATATTATTACGGGAGAAAACCTACGCAGCGGAAGTAACAGTGAAAAATATTTATTCCACACTATCACTCCACTAATTATGACCAAACACAATTTTCCATGTATTAATGCCACTTTAAGTGGAACTTATGCACATATAAATTAACCTAAATATATTTTTGAATGTTCATTAATTTAAGTCAGTATTATACCTACATTATTAATTATAAATAATGCAATTCCTAATTGAACCAGAGTCAAACCGTATGGAAATTATGCTCGTAACTGAATTAAAATGTGACTATTCTATTTCGTTATAATTACTCTGCATTTTTATATCATTATGTGTCCTACCATATTTAAAGCTGTTTTTCAGTTATCAATCTTTGAACCAGTAGATTGATCAAGGGAATGGTTATATTTTGAGACATGTAACAACCATTGTGTCAAATTTCCTAACTTCGACAAATTGGACAAGAAATTTGATCCAATACAACTGGTTCTACCTTCTTAATATTTATTCAGTGGTACCAATTTTAGTAACATTCTACATTTCTTAGGTATTTTTTAACATTTAAAGTATAAGTTATATTATAAATGTTGCTGCAGCTTTGTATAATGCCTTGTATGCCATAAGTCTATTAAGGCTAGTGGTTTGCTTTTATTCTAAAATTGGTAACTTTTGGTAAAAAGATACTATAAATATAGCAAATACAGGTTTTAGTATTACCTTTTAATTTTTGGCTCCGTGAAAAAGAATTGAAAGGTTGTTTATTTTGATATACAAAACCAGTTGATTATTAACAGCATTGTTTTCAAAAATATAATATAGCAACTGACATTTTTTTATTATATAACACAATGGAAAAACAACCCTAAAAAGCAATACTGGGTATCTAAGGGTGATGCTTTGACATACAAATATCTGCACCTAGATAAATACTTTACAAATTCTAATTTCCAGGAGGGTTAGTTTTCTATATTATCTATTATTGTTCTTTTTACAAATACAGTTTGCGACTGATTATGGGTAATATTATTAGGATTTTAAATGATCATTTGGATATTTAAATGTTAAAAATGGTTCTTTTGTAAGTTTTAAAATTTTGTCTAGATGGTTATTATGTTTCAAAAAATCTAAGAAATTTAATCCAGGATGTTTCGAAATAAGTGCCAAAATATTTCCCACCCATTCAGATAACGCTAATGAGCTGTCTATGGATTAAAAAAATACATAAGTAATGTAAGCAAATATTTTATGGAAAAAGTCTTTATCTCAAATAATTTGCTAGCCTAATTAATAAATATTAGCATTAATTAGTTTCCATTTTTCGTTCTTTTTATTATTTATTATTAACTCAACCAAGCGCTACGACTTATGATCCAGTAGCGGGCAACACAAATTTAAAATTTAAAAAAAACATCTTAAAAATGAAGTGGTCTTTGCAAAAATGTTAGACAAAGGTTGTTGCTCTTGAGTGTTCAATGTTCTGTTAAAATAACACTTATTTCTGAGGCATCCTAGAACGATTTTGCCCCTTGAGTAAAATAGTTCCTTCCAAAATTATTACAAAACTATAGTGGACAGTCGAAAACCGACATACTTGCTGATTGGTCGTTACCTACACATCCTACGGGTAAAATTATCGAGAATAAACGAAGTGTGACTTGCCTTTCATTATTTCAAATAATAGATACATACAGTACGCGCCTAAAGTATGGAATAAATTCAGTAAAAACGAACAGGTCGATTTTTAATTTAAAAAATACATATTTTAGCATAAAAAGCGATTTTCAACTGTCATTTGTTTTCGAGTAATGACCTCATCGACATTTTTTTTAAATAGCAACCCCCTATTTTTTGAATGTTAGAAAACCCAAATCAATTAAAATAAAGCAGAAACGTTATCAAATTTAGTTTTTCGAAATGCCTGAAGTTTTTTATGGATCACGTAGGTGTAAATCTTTACAAAGTGTCACTGTTATACCGACTTTCTAAGTATTGTACGCGATATAAAAATTATTGTTGAATTTAAAGTATTATGGCACATTTAACTGTCACACAAAGAATTGAAATTTTAATTCTTATCGGATGCGGGGATAAGACTAGACCGCAGCAGGAAGTTTGCGATTTATTTAATGAAAAACATCCAGATCGCCGTATCAGCCAATCAACAGTAAGATAGAATCTAAATTTAGAGAAACTGGCAATGCTGTAGATATTCCAAAACCTGGACGTTCAAGCGTTAGTGAAGATCGCAAACAGAACATTTTGATAAGTATGGTAGATAATACTTCACGATTGGTTGCATTAAACAATGAAATTAGTCACACCACAATATCCTGAGGAAGGAAAAATATCATCCCTACAAAATTCAACTTGTGCAGAAACTCAATGAAGACGATTCCGACTGTAGCTTACACTTTTGTGAAATTATGATGGATTTATGTCAAGTAAATAGAGATTTACACCGGAAAATACTTTTTCAGACGAGGCCACATTTTGTCTCAATGGTCCAGTGAACCGTCAAACTTACAGGTACATGATTCGGGAAAATTCTCATTGGATGGCAGAGACACATACCCAACACCCACAGAAATTGAATGTGTGGGCTGGAATAGTTGACAACAGAATAGTAGGGCCTTTCTTCTTTGAAGGAGAAAGATATTTAGAGTTTTTACAAAATGACTTCGTTCCAGCGCTTGCAGTAATTTTTCCTAACGATAATGACCCTGATATTCCTGATGAAACCATATGGTTTCAGCAAGACAGTGCACCTCCGCACTATGCGCGCCCTGTTCGAGATTTTCTGGATAATTGTTTTCCTAGGAGGTGGATCGGCAGACGAGGACCGATAGAATGGCCCGCGAGATCCCCAGATCTTACACCCTTGGACTATTTCTTATGGGGCTACTTAAAGTCTAAAGTGTACGTTAATAGACCACATACTTAATTTATAAGAACTCCAAAATTGTATTATAGATGAAATACACAGAGTTACCCCAGAAATAATTCATAATGTGCAAGAAGAATTTCTACACAGACTTGGGTATTGTCAAGAAGTCGGTGGGTGGCAATTCGAACACTTAATTTAGGTAGAAAACTTAATGAATTGTATTTGCTTGACATAGGAATTGTTATTTTTTTTAATGAGTAAAATTTACGTTTTCTAACATTCAATCGTCATTTACTCGAAAACTTTCCCATGTAAGATGGCAACATTTTAATACTGTCGGATCGACAATGAAACGATCTTTCAGAATCAAGAAAAAATAGGGAGTTGCTATTTAAAAAAAATATCGATGACGTCATTACTCGAAAACAAATGACTGCTGAAAATCGTCTTTTGTGCTAAAATATGTATTTTTTAAATGAAAAATCGACCTGTTCGAGGATATTTCTCAAAAAAAATTTGTTTCGTTTTTACTGAATTTATTCCATACTTTAGGCTCGTACTGTATACATTTTGTTTATAATATAGGTACTTGCCACAGTATCAATATTGCGTAGGGGCTAGGACTTTAAAGTTCTGAAGGTTCTATTTAATCAGTAAGGTTGATATTTATATTTAATTTCCATTTTTTAAAAATAGTATTGGATCACATCTTGACGGTTCAGGAATCAATTTTTAATTTGCTAATTAAGACAGGGGCACATTCAACAAGACCATCTGATTACGACAAACAGCAAAAACAGATACATACATATTTGGAATGTGTAATAGTACCTAAGAGGTCGACTACTGATTGAGGATTATACAAAATTTACGAACATCATATCCGCACAATTTCAAGATAAATGTCTCTCCCAATAATATATCTAAACTTTGTTCATAATTTGGCAGTTTTTTACCATGAAAATAAGCAAACTGATCGATTCATTCAAATTTGTTGCCTGGTCGGTCGTCATAATGCAAGTATAAACTAAAATGGGTTTCACAAAACTTTACTAAATTTATCCTGTCGTTACTGTTATGAAATTCATGGCTCACTGACCTACTGATATGTTTTTCCAAATTCACGATTTCACGAAAAGGTATGGCTTGACTAATAAAGGACCCCTCACAAATCAAACAGAAATTGGCTTTCGGTGAAATCGGCCGCATTTTGGATATGTTGTTCCTTTCGGTGTCCAGATCAAAAGTCTCCACGGGCAAGAAGCTCGAAAAACTTCCGTGCGAGCAGTAGCCAGCTTGGATGGTTAGAAACCGGTAATCCCCGGTTTTCGCTGATTTTACCTCTACCCTTTTATAAATTGTACTTATACCATAAAACTTAGAAATAGTTACTTATGAATTAAGCCTTTTATGTTATTCCCGAGTTTCATAATGGCAAGCTTGGGTTTGGAGGGACTTACGGGTCACTCAACGTAGCCGCGGTCGAAGGATAGATAGCATTTACATTATAATTACTTTATAAGGGAATCCCTAAGAGATAACGAATTTGATTGATCTTATATTATATATGTCGGAGTCGTAGGGCTAACTTGGGCGTTAATATCACTACTCGTGTCACTCATCTTCACGAAATAATAAGTAATACCGTAAAATAATTCAAAATAAAACGTTACAAATAAAGGAGGTGTTTTATGTCAACAACCAGAGGCTCGATAACGAATCCACGGTCAACAGAATAGCAGTGTACTCACGTCTTCAATGCTCAAGTAGAACTACCTTCAGTACATCTCTCTGTACTCCTCTTCACTCGTCAGGTCAAAATTATTCTTAAATGAACCAATCAAATTCGTTATCTCTTAGGGATTCCCTTATAAAGTAATTATAAGGTAAATATTATCTATCCTTTGACCGCGGCTACGTTGAGTGACCCGTAAGTCCCTCCAAACCCAAGCTTGCCATCATAAAACTCGGGAATAACATAACCGGCTTAATTCATAAATAACTATTTCTAAGTTTTATGGTCTAAATACAATTTATAAAGGGGTGGAGGTAAAATCAGCGAAAATCGGGGATTACCGGTCTCTAACTTTCCAAGCTGGGTACTGCTCGCAGAGAAGATTTTCGAGCTTCGTGTCCTTGGAGACTTTTCATCTGGACACCGAAAGGAACAACATATCCAAAATTCGGCTGATTTCACCGAAAGCCAATTTCCGTTTGATTTGTGAGGGGTCCTTTGAAGAGTAATGAAAATGTGTGCTTTCAACTGTACAAATACGATAATATTTGTTTTCTCTGGTGTGGATACCTTCAGTATGTTGGTAAAATGCGACCAACAGCATCACCAGTACTCTAGCACCCGTCCAACACTGTACTATAGAAACGGTTGGCGGCTAAAAGGCGATAGGGGCCTTATTGCAAGGCTGTGTTAGCCTTATTGCTGGTTGTATGTATTGTGTATCTCCAGGCCAGTGCTTGTTTCAATGAGAGACTTACGCGAAGCGCTTAGCGCGGCCATACTGTGATCTCTGCCCTTGCGCGGGAGAGTGGTAGAGGTTGCCTCTAAACTACTGTCTCTTGGCTTCCATACAGGCGACCCTATAAAAATACAACTGGATGAGTTTTTGAGGTTATGATGTTCGAGACGTACTTTTGCTTTGCTACACTTTTCTTGTGCTCCATAGCCAATCTCTAGTCCTCGTTAACAAGTTCTGCGGTTTTAGTGGTTAATTTATAGTTATCGTGTCACAAAGTCCGTTTTAAATTTAGTTCAGTAAATTTTTTACTATACAAGTTTAGGTTGCTGAGTCATTATGTGGTTTTAGATTTGCATAAGCATTCTTTCGAAACTCTCAATCTATACATTATTGCGAAAAATATTAAAAAAGTGAATTATGTGCTACCAAAGTGTCGGAAAAGTTTAAAATAATGATTTGGAATTAGGATAGTGTGTAGGGTGGGCAAAGGACCCCGCACAGTCTTTATGGAAAAGTGGGCTCGGTCAAATTGGCAGAAATTATGGTAAGTTGTTGGTTTTGTGTTACTGACCAAAAGTCTCCACAGTACTTATTCACAGTTCTGAGTCAGTTCTGCTGATGATGGCTGCAAAGCAGTATGAGTAGAATATTGCAATTTGCATTGTGAAATGTTTATAGGTACACTCAATAACTGAATTTGATAACGCAATAAATTCAATGGCGGCGCGTGAACATTGATTGAATGTGTTCTGGTTAGGGTTGTTACATTTGTTGAATTGAATTCCGGGATATTGAATGCCCGGAGTCTTTAAACGGCGCCGCAGGCGAATATTTTTAAAACTTTCAAGGTCACGCGTTTTCCTGGCACTTCTGAATTTCAAGGAACAATCCATTTATACAAAAATACAGATTTTCACAAGAAAGATTTTTGAAATTGTTTCCTTTTTGAAACATCTATTCACGAATTACCTACTGACTGATAAATTGGAATAAACTAAATATATTTTATTAAATTATTGAATATTGTTTGTAAACAAAAAAATCGTTTGTGAAGTTTACCAACGATTCAACGAATTTTAATTTTCCTCGTCGTGTTATGATTTTTTCTTTATCTTTCTTTATACAATGTACATATATTATATTCTGGGAGTTATATGTGCAAATCCGGAATCCGGGACCATACAGCTAATTCCCGGTACAGAAAATCCCGGTCATGCCCATGTGGCTAGATGTTCTTTTAATATGTCGTCAAGATCTGCACTAAAATTTATGAGTCCATGAAACACATCACGGTTGTCCGAATTTTCTGTCTCTACAAAACAGTGTATTTTTTACATCACACCCGCACACCCACTCTGCTTTTGTGTATACATTATCATTATTGTTAAATTGTCTTTTATAATTTTTATTTCGGCTTGTTCCACTAACTTCAATATTTAATCGTGGTGTTGGCCCACTTAATTCTTTTATTATCATAAGGCAGAGAACCAAATAAAGTTTTTTGTAAAAACGGAACGCTATTCATTTTAATAACTATAATATCCGTAGACGCCTAAACGAGGATATTCACACGTGCCGCTCACAGAAATAAACCACCACACGCCACGTACGAAATATTACTGCATTTAGCAGCAGTGGCTGTCGCTGTTGCAGCCACATAAGCCCATTATGTTCGTGTACTGGGTCACGTGCCTGATTAGCCAATAAAAACTAAGGACGCATCTAACTGTTCGCTGTGCACACATTTTCTATATGAGGTTGCATATATTAAGAAGCGTAACTCGCGTCGTAATAAACAATAATATAAGCTCCTAGATTTATTTTAGCGCGAGTACATTTGGAATATTTGGATTCTTTAAATATTTTGTTGATATTTAATATGATTAAATACATAAAATTTTATGTGTTCTGCAGCTCCGCAGCTCTTATGGTACAACTGCCACATAATCAATCTTATGGTTCAAAAAATATATGGTGCTACTTTCATAGACAGAGTGACCTAGGTTTTAATAGAGATTGTTTATTCTTTCCCTCCTCCTTCCCCATCTTTTGAGTGATGGGATCCCGGGCTTGGGACCAGTACAGCGACTAGTTCGGTATGTGGAACATATTTAAAATGTTAATTAGCAACTTTTCGAAGTCATCCAATTAATTTTTTCTATAAACATTTCACAAATGTTAATGTTTTTATTGCAATATTCTACTCATATTACTCATGCTAACTGACTCAGACTATGATAAGTAGGGAAGAATTGATTTTCGAATCTAAAGTGTTGTGGCGACTTTTGGTCAGTAATATAAAACCAACAACTTACCACAATTTCAGCCAACTTGACCTAACTTACATTTTCATGATCGTGCGGGATCTTTTCCACTATTTCGGTGGTTCTTCACTTTGTTTGAGGATATTAACAAAAAATAGGTAGTTAGTAGTCTTAGGCATTAGAGTTTCATTTTCCACACATTTTTATCGAACTTTTTCATATGTGAAAATTTTCCATTTATTAGTTTTTTTTCAAACTTTTGCGTTTGGCCAAGGCATAAGCGGTATTTTTCAATAACATTTAGTTTTTCGGTTATAATACTAATTTATATCCTTTCAAATGGGACATGCCATTGAAATATAAATCAGTTTTTGTCACGTTTTATACCTGATGTATCCGTAAGAAATGTTTCAAAAAAATATTATGATTTTGTAATCACACATTTAGGCAAGTGTGGATATATTTCATTGTACCATAAAACAATTAACAAAAATATTGGTAAGTATATCTATTATAGTTAACTTTAGATTTTTTTTGTGTAATTATTGCGTACTATGATGCATTATATAAACATACATTTTTCACAGATTTCAAAAATCGAGTGTTTTATTTAAAAAATATATATTGGATATTTTGGAAAAAGGTGTCATAAATTCAGGAGTTGATAGAACATCAAAAAATAAGACATTACTTCCTGTGGACCATAGGCTTATCTTTTCTTATCTTTTGTTTTTGACTTGGTTTAAATCGGTTTATTTTCATCCAAGAAAATTACCCTTAAAGTATGGCGCATTCAAACACATTGTAGGTATATGAAGGAGGAAAAGCTAGATGACTTTTATAAAAAAAAGCTTTTTAGCGATTTTAACAATAATTCCTTGCGTAAACCAAATTTTTTATTCCATATATTTGTAAATCAAACTATTTGGTTGTTATCTAATTGTCTAATCAGTTGTGTTGAAAATTGTGGTAAAAGAACTGGTCACAAAGAACATATGGTGGATTTACAGACAGCCCAGAGACATCATAGTTGTTCGGATATTTTGAGTTGGAGGTTATCAGATGGTCATAGTCTTTTTAAAAGTCCAGTGTAAATACTAGAAGTCTATAATAATCTTGAAACTTATTAATCATCAATAAAAAAAAATCAATATAACAATTTTTACCACATACTATTTCCACAATGGATCCTGTCGAACTGCTCTTGTCCGCACAATGTTTTATTGTCATTTGTGTGAATGTATATGATGAACACAGATAAAAATATTTTAATTATTTGGATATCATTGTTTGTTACAAATAAATCATATTTTATTCTTTTTTATTTTTCTGTCAACTGGAATTTACAGCTCGTCGTTTTTCCAAAACACTCTGTATATTTGTATTATAACTGTAAAATTGAAAGTTGTAGAAAAATACCATGTACGTTACTAGCTTCTACGAAAAAACAGTAAACCAAAAGTAACAAATTATCACGAACATTAGATTTCACAAAAAAAATGAAAAACACTTTTCCTTTAGTCTATAAGCAAAAATAATTTCACTATTTTTGTCTATCTACCTCGAAAATATGAACAACCTCAAAAGTGTCAAAATTGGCGTACGATTTGTATGGAGGCTTATCAAAATGTGGCACCTCTAATTTTTCCGTTATTTTGCGACATTGGAGTGAATGTTGTAGAAAATTTTTACGGTTTACAGAGATATGATAATGATATGTTTTTTTTTTAAATAAACATCCTTCATATTTTTGCATATTTAGAGAGAATGCGTTCTTGTAAATACAGTGATATAAAATTTGCTGCCTTTAATTCTAATAGTAACGGAAATATAATCAAATGAATAATATATGTGTTACCCGTAGGTAATAAAATATATTTTGTAGACTATTTAGCCGAAATCCTTAGCGCGCAGTTGTATCATACACACGATGTGAAGAGTGAAGAAATGTTTTCGAATATATCGATATACAGCATCCACACGATACGGCATTTGTTTGCATTTGACAAATATCCGACAAGTAACTTCACAATCTGCAGCTTGCTTTAGTTCTTATTTTGGCTAAATATTTCTTGCTATTAGATGTCTACCCATATAACCTTGTATCACAGTAATGGTAAAAAAATTGTTCTCTCCAAATATGTGAAAATATAGTTCCATAAGAAATGCATGTTAGGGTTATATCCCAGTAATGATATTCAATTGTTCTGGCAAAAAAGGTATTAAAAAAACTTGTAATTATTATTTTTAAGTTACGGTCTAGCTATAGCTATACCGTGGTCTGCGAAATACACATCTTGGACATCAGTCAAGTAGGGTTACATTAGGGTGGCCCAAAAAAACGAATTTTTATTTTCGTGTTGTGAAAATATGTTAGCTTATCATGTTTTAAGAGCCCCCTCAAAAAATCAGCTCAAAAAAATTTTCAAAATTTTTAAAATTTTTTAAAATCGTCAAAAATTGCTTTTTTTAATTTTTTTCTCGTTATTTTATCATTCTCTAGGTTGAAAAAAATCTCGATTCTGAATATTTCAAATAGATATTTTATATTCTAAAGGTCAATCATAATTATTTTAACTTTCAAAGTAGTGTACCTACCTAAAATGTTTTCGAGCGACCTCTAAAAATAAAGACGAGACACTTAAAAAATTTCTCGAGGTAAAATTTACTACCGCACTGCGAGTATCAATTTATAATTTTTTTATTTTTTAAAATTTAAGTGTCTCGTGATTTATTTCTATTTTTTTGTTCATCAAAGTCAATAAAAAAAATTATTTCGTTGATATTTATTTTTAGAGGTCGCTCGAAAACATTACACTACTTTGAAAGTAAAATATGTAATTATGAGTGACCTTTTGAAATTAAAATATCGATTTGAAATTTTCAGAATAGAGATTTTTATCAACCTAGAAAATGATAAAATAACGAGAAAAAAAAATTCAATATTTGACGATTTTGAAAATTTTTAAAAATCTTGAGCGACCTCTAAAAAAATTTTTTTTAAGTTGATTTTTTGAGGGGGCTCTTAAAATATAAACTAACATATTTTCACAAGAGACACGAAAAAAAATATTTGTTTATTTCTTGGGCCACCCTAGGTTACATATAAGCTTGTTTTGATTCTGTTAGTGGACAGTGAGCTAGTTTGAACCGTTCTAGAACCATTCTCTGTTAGTACCAAAACAGGCCTTATGGTTAATCTGGACTAATGATATACAAGATGGGCAGTGGTAGTCAGTTGCTGAATGTGCTCCATCCAGTCTGTATTTGTGTTTCAATTATTTGAAGAATGTGTTTCAATAACTTGAACAATAACGGAAAAAATAGGACCAAATTTACGACGGACCTCCTTTACAATTTTGTGCACTAGTGAGTGAAAAAGTGTACCTTTTCAATAAGAATTCGAAGCGTTAAATTCAAGCAAGTCACCTGCAATGGGATGACTGATTTAAGACTTTAAATCAATAGTATTTGTTAAACTTGTACTTTTATTACGTTGCGTGTGGGTTATGGATACAATTTTGCTGTAGTAAGTGTTTATGTGTCCTGGTGTGTACTAGATCGCAAATAAAGCCTGGGACATTGAGTAAAGTTACTTTTTCGTCAATACCTTCGACTGTTATCTTTATGCCGCAGTTCACAACTTTACATCTCCAATACATTAATATATTTCTCCAGTACTTAAATATATATAAATATTTCTCATAAATTAAATACCTTTTTTGACATTTCTAATTGAGATAAAAATAATTTAAAAAACAAGTTAAGATGTAGTTACTTACTGCAACATTAAAATAATGTTATGCTGCTGAATTTGTGATACCACCGAAAAATAATTTAATTTATAATTTTCAATTTCAAAAATTTTAGTACATTTCCTTATGGCACCATTTATGAAATAAACATATAATTTTAAGGAAGCTATAAAAAAAGAAAATAAATAATAAAGAAAGAACTATTTTAAGTTTAATTAAAACAGTGCCTATATTATTTTTATATTTACTAAACATTTAAAATTATTATTGAAAGGTTGCAATTTAAGTATTTCTATATTAAATTGTTAAATATTAATTAAATTGTTTAAGTATCCCATTAAGCGTAATTACGAAATTCCTTAGGATTAATCTTTAAAATACGAGTTTGCAAGCCCATTTAAAAAATTGATAAGAGTAGCCAATGAAATCGTTAGACACATATGCTTAGTAAAACTGTTATTACAGTTATGATATGTTCGTTATTGAGCATTTTTCTAAATCTGTCTCTATTAGTTGCAATGGCAACACATCGATATCGGGTCTACGTGATGGCAAAGCAAAGTACGTGGAATTGAAACATATAATAGGGTCGTTCGAAGTCCAACAGACATTAAGCTTTCTACTTCTACAGCAAAGCGGGACTGCTACAGAAAATTAGGAAAATCAAAACGTTAAACATCGGGGCAGCATTCGGTACATCGCTTCACTAATTTACTCTATCTAAATTAACTAATTGTCTTTAGCACTTTATTTCGTCGGTGCTGTTGCTGCTAAAACGAGAAAGAACAAAACTTTTGCTCCTTCTGTGACGAAAATGTGTGTGCTATCCTCCTTTGTCTGTTTTTCCTGACAAATAACACTCGACACATGTAGGTGCTTCAATACTCAGCGACCTCGAAGGCTGTTTTAACGAGGACTTGATTTTCCTGGGGCTCTTACCAGTATTTTCTAATGGCTTTGGACCGTTATCGAGGGATTTTTTCGGAGTCTTGGGACTACACCGTCGAGGAGTTTTAGGACTTAAGCTATCTGATCGCTTTGAAATTTTGTTGGGACTTGATCTCTTGGATTGGTTTGGGCTAGACTTTCTGGAATGGTTAGGAGTGTTTTTACGAGATTGGTTTGGACTTGGATCTGTTGTGTGTGGATCGTCTTTTTTGTTTAGTGAGTTCTGTTTTCCAAGTTTTTTCTCTTGTTTCTGAGGCGATTTGATTCTGGCGGGGTGAATTTCAGCCTTTATAGTTTGGACATTTGATGGATGCTTACCTAGTTCTTCTATTTGCATTGGTTGAAAGGTTTCTGGAGGATGCGAGGACTGAATTAATCTAGCTTGACTTCCGGTGCTACCGGCTGATAGCGTCGAAGTTGTACTGAAAATATTGGTTTAGTTTTACTGTAATTTCATTGTGTGATTGCTACCTTAAAGTTAAATGATTTGGAGTCTTTCCTAGGGTTGCTTTAGGTTTCACCGTTCCTGTTTGCGAATCATCTTCCCCTTCCGATTTTATACCTGAGTCATTTTTATCCAGCTCCTGCCTCTTCATGTTGTCTGAAGTTAACATAACATTTATTAGTTTGTATTAGGTGATTCTGAAATGCATCTACACACTCGTCTCGTATTAAACTTTTACTTTTGATTGATATGAGGCGTATTAGTTATTTTCTAATGACTACGAAATCCTTTTAAGTAGGGTTAAAATGCAAGCATTCAACGAGTAATTACGATTTACATACCTGCAGTGTCTCCGACTGTTTTACTCCTGGTCCGAAAGTTACTATTAGGAGGCTCTTCGGCTTCTTGACTGATATTATCGTAATCGATGTTACCGGCTGAGTGCCTTTGAGACGTTTTCGGCTTTCTGACTTTTCCTAAGGTATGGGATCCCTGCACTACCACCGTTTTTACCCGATCTGGCCTTTCCAATGTCTGACTGTTTGTGTGACAGGGTTTGTGACCAGTGACTAGAAGTATTCCTGGCCCAGCACCAGGCTTCGTAGATGGTATCGACATATTCCTGACCGACTCTCTAATAATTTGCCTAATTGTTTTCAGAAACGCGTTTCTGAATTCCGCCGTACTGGAAAGAAAAAGTCAATTATCCCATAAACCAAAATAAAGTAGGTTTTTATACTACTGTCTTTAAATAATATAAGGTTAGTGGTTATGTAATATGAGTAACTTTGAGTCTTATCAACAACATCTATAAATATTTGTTATTTGTATGAAAGATCATCAATTAATATCAGTGATGCATTGAAATGTCATTAACTTTAGCCAACATCGATTATGCACGAAAATGTGTGAATATAACAAGAAAATATTCTGGGGAGAAATTAGATGAAAGGGATGAAGATTTCAACCAGCTTAAAATTTATAAAGGGCATGAAAGGCGTACATTAGCAACACTTAATGTTCGATTATCCGTTGAATGAAGTAAAATAGAATATATTTTTCTTTGGAATTTTTGTCGCATATTAGTGACTTGCAACGAAAATACTTTTGTAGGAAAGAAATACCTATGAATTTTCTAAAAAAATTTTTACTAAGACAAATACAAATATTAGCAAAATCAAGACTGTTTCAGGCGTTCTTAAAAAACCGTTTAAATAAAGAAATAAATTTATGTACGTGTTGTCGACTATCCCAAAAATATTTAATTTTATTGAAATAATTTTAAATATAAGAATGTGAGTAAAAAATGTTTATAAAAAATTATTTTTTATAGACTGTACAATTTTTTAAAAGAATTAAAATTGCATTAGTGTAACTCGATCTATATAAATTTATTTTCGCCCAAAAGAACTGCCCTTAAAATAAGGCATATTCGTTTTCGGACATCCTGTATATAAAATTATTTAAAATTGAACACGAATAACTAAAATTCTAAAAGTATCGGAAGTATTGTATTAAGCTAAAATTGTATATCGGAATAACAAAATTGTAAAAGTTCGATCAGGGACTGATTAAACCACTGTCAGCGACGTCACTAAGCGATGACGTATTAGATGTGAGTCTTTATACTATAATGGTAATAGTACGGCGGGAATCATAAATTTTTCTTTCACAACAAGAAATCAGATTTTGAGTTAGTCTATTCCTATTATGTTGTAGGTATAACTATACACTTCCTATAGTAAAGAACTTTCAAAAATTTTCATTCACTATAACTACATCACAAAATGAAAATAGGAAGAAAAATACGAGACCCGTATTCATATACTAAATTAATAATCTTACAAAGTTAATAGTTGAAATATGTTTTAAAAAATAATATCTAGTTGCAAATTAAAAATACCTAAGGCGTAAAGTTATGATGAGAAATTTCAAATATTATTAATTATCGGTTTACAAATTAAAACGGTTATTTTGGAAAAAATCGCCAGGCTCCTAAAATTTTAATTAAGTATCTAGTTGGCAAGATTTCAAATAATATGGTTTTGAGTGGTATTTTAAGTAACAACAAGTCGTCTGATTTATGACAAATAGCTCAGTATAGCCACAGACAAAATAGCTAACGCACCAGACCGCGCCTGGAATAGGAATTTCGAATTGCCGATAAAGTACACCACCAGCAGAAGATTCAAATGCAGTCGCCGGCATTCCTAGACGATGCTTACGCGTATCCTAGCAAAGCTTAGTACCTATTTGGCAATGTTGTCACGTGGATGCAGGGATGTATTATGTACCATTTTTTATCAATGTCTATTTCTTGTATTACTATATTTATTTACTTAAATGTATGATGTAGGTATTAAAAATATTTTAAAGAATGAACGAATGCCTATGTGGTATAAATAATTAAATAGATCAATTCATATTTTTAATTCTAACTTGATTTATTTTATTTCCAAACAAAAGATACATTTCATATACCACTCCAATTACAAAGTTAAATGCATTAATTTATATGTATTTATTTAGTTATTACTACTTGACAACACTGCCACACTTTGGAACTGCTAAAACTGCCACCTATTATCGAATAGAAGAGTTACCACGTCAAACTTTATTGTTGGATGCCAGCTCAGAAGAGCCTGCATTCTTTTTGGGTTGCCAATTTCCAACATCTAATGCCCAGTTTAGTGCGTTAGCTATTTTGTCAATGGCACAGCAATGATAGAAGAACTGCAGAATTACTGGATTTGCATAAAAAATTGGTGCATAAATCTTTAACAGTTTTGTCATTCCTACAGACATTTAGTGACTTTTCTGTTTCGCTTAATGATACACGGTTTTAAGTTTAATTAATTCCTTCACCAAAAGTACAAAAGGTAGGTATACGTTTTTATGGAATGAACATTTTCATTTTCCTTGAGATTGAAAAAAAAAATATTCATTGTATTAAAAATAACCCTGTTATTCTAAAATATAATAAGTTCGGTAAACCATTAATTTGTTAGCAGGAACTATTTCCTTAAAAGCAATAAAACACTAAGATATCTATGATGCCTATTATTCTGTGGCATCTAGGTGGTCGGGATATTTGATACATTCGTAACGTGATTACCTAAATATGCATAAGACGTAAAGCTCTACTTACCTATTAGATAGAACATAGACCTTCTCCGATCTCCTTTGTAATTGACTTCTTAAGTGAATCAATTCCCACAGGAAATGAGAATCCATATCCTTGGCAGAAGAGGCCCTCACTTGTACTTCCGTAACCGGAATCAGTACCTGATACCTAATAATCTCTACTTCGGACGAGGAACCTTTGCTGGACACTCCCTTTTGTAAAAAAGTATTATATATTTATTTGTTTAAATTCTACATTACAGTATAGATAATTTAAAGACAGTTTATACAGATTTGTTAATTCAAATAGTGTGCACGATATAAGGTGTCTTACTTTAGGTTTTCTATTAGGTTTTTTAATAAAAACAGATTGCCACCTAGTGTTCTTTGAAGTTTTATTGTTTTGTTGCTTTGTTATTATTTTATTTAAAATAATTTTAGACAATAATGTTATATGGATAAATAATAATCAGGGCGTTCGTAATAATAGTAATTATAGTTCTAAGCATGTAAATAATGAAATTTAGTCAAATATGCCTTAAACAAAATACTGCTCTTTTAAGACATACAGGGTGTTAAAGACTTATTATTTATTTGAATGTAAATCAATTTTCCAGTTTTAAAGAAAATAACTTGAAAACTAGGAATAGTGGGTTTTTGATGGTGGAAAATCCGAATCTGAACTCAGTTATCAGGTTACTAATAGAGGGCGTTAGTTGAGCACTTATGAATAAAAATTGCTCATGATAATTTTTTATGCAATCCTCTCACAATTTTGAATAAAAAAATTGACTGATTATTTGTAAAGGAAAAAGGCATCCTTGCTTCCCAGTTTCAAGATATTCGCACTTGAATCATTTAATATTAATACAAGCGGTCTTTCTGACCACTGCTGACAATATTTCTTTACTAATCCAAGTAGGCTTTGCCGATTATTATCTAAAACATTTATTTCACGCAACCAACAACAAATTTGCAACAATAAAATAAAATTTATGAAATAATTAATAAATCTAAAATCAGTCTTTAACATCCTGTATCTCTTAAACGAGCAATATTTTGTTAAGGCATATTTGGCTAAATTTCATTATTTTTATGCCTAGAATCTATAGTTACTCCAATAATTACGGACCACCATGTATAAAGTAAAAGAAAAACAAAATAAAGATTTGTTTTTCTTACTTAAAAGATTTTCATAAAAATTGTTTTAATAGACAATTTTGTAGATGAAAATGTTTTTACAAACGTTGTAAATAATGGTACCTACTGATTAAACCTTGAAACGGGCAATACAGGGTGTTTTTTATTTCGATTACCAAACTACTAGTGTCAAATGGTCAAAATTAACACAAAAAGTTCAATTTAACTATGGGTCACTTTTGGTTCCTTGCAATGGTATGGGATCTTGAAATGATCTTTTAACAATAATCTTTCTTAAATATCTTCTAAACTAATTGAAATAATACTATTTGGCACATACTATTGGCCGTTACTGTCTTATATTTACACAGACTCGCAAACAAATGGGTTGCACCGAACCCACTTTTTCATAGCCACCTTGGCAAAAAGATGCAAGAGCTTTTCTTAGTCGCTCGGAAAATGCCAGTATGGAAGTAATAAGAAAAAATAAGAAATAAGAAAGAATGAAGAAAATAAGAAAGAATGGCGGTAACTAAACAATTATTATTGAAAATTTAGTTAAAGGATATTTGTTAAAGGATATAGGAAGTTTTGATGTTCATTCTCACATGTAAATAAATGTTTCTAAATAGTAAACATGACTATTTAAGATTTCCGACCAATTGTAACTTAAATAGTAAAATAAAGACAAAAAAGTCTTACTAAGAACAGCAATAATTATTGTATTACTGTATTATGTATTTAACATGTACTATGTACTCATGCATGATTACAAACGAATTAATGTATTATAATATTTTAAACATTTTTACTTAGTACTTAGAAACAGCTATTTGTATGTGAATGTGAACATCACAGTTTTTTTGCTGAATCATCATCACTCTCATGTTGCAGAATCTAAACTTGCAATTTCCAGGAGATAAAAATATACTCGACTCTTTTTATCAACGTAATTATGAAAAATTCCAGGCATTCCATTATTATTACTTTGGAATCTGTGTAAATATAAGTCGACAAGAGACAAAAACGTGTACCAAATTTGGTATTGATTTTTCACGTCTTTAACCCAGAACACCCTATAGAAACTTGGTAGCCGAATTAAGGGACACCTTGTATATTTCAATTATCAACAACGTACTTACCATTAATTTCTTTTTCTGTCTCAGTCGCTCCTTACAGAGAAATACTACTGCAGTTTTGAAAACGAAGCACATCGCGTGTAATTCTAGACCTTTCTTGATTTTGCCCAAGAAATCAGAAATATTCAACCATTCGACTCCACCATAGTAGAGTAAATCCCCTGGACTCAAATCTATGGGCTAAAAAAACGATAAACGAATGTTATTTGTGAAAATACTATGATCACTTGAATTATTTTCAGTCTTTACACATATTATTTACCAGGAAAATATAGTTACTAAATAGATATTTATTTCATGTGTCTAAAAATTTTTTTCTTATATCTTAGAACTTATGCACTTTGGAAGAATATTGAAAAGGAAAAAAGTTTTAGAATTGAATTTTGCACAATATACTGTAAGTAAAAAATGTATAAATTTATTAGCGATGTTACAAAATAGCAATAATTGATGAAAAAAAGGCAAAATAATAAAGTTTTTTAGATAATTTTTAAAAAATATTTTAATTGGTTCCAGGGCATTTTCTAATTTTGCTAAAAAATTCGATAGTTTTCGCAAAATAATTTTTTGATAAAAATTTTCGAATTTTCAAAATGTTGCACTGCCTCAAATAAAGCATCCAGATACTTGCAAATTTCACATAGAAAAGACCACTCAACCTTTCAAATGGTTCTTGAAAAATTGAAATCGGTTGATTAGGACGGCTACAGTAAACAATTAGATTACATTTATCAATTTGCAATTTAGTTTTTTTCAAAAATTATAATTTTAAAGTACTCGAAAAGACGTTTCTTTTTTTTAAAAAAAGTTAAATTAAGTTTATTGGTTCTCGAGATATAAGCGGTCGAAGTTTATCAGCATTTACCGTTAATTTATAAACAATTTAGCAATAATCCTTGAACCAGTGACTTCCGAGTTCTAAGCTGGATATCCATAAGTTATTGGCAACATAGATAAATCAGCGGAAAAGTTGTGGCTCGCACGCGCGAAAAGTGACTCAAAACATGAAAAGTGGGGGAGGGGGCTTTCGTCCCGAGATTGAATTCGGAGATTCAAAATGCGAAGGTACGAAAAAAATTGCATTATCTCGGCTTCTAATAGACCAATTTCGACCTTTTTTTTTTTAAATCCGATGTCTCGCGAGCTAAGGAATTCGAATAACGTAATGCCAACTGTCTAATCTGCACATATTATGTTATAAACAAAGTTTTTTATTTATTCATTTAATATACTGTATATTTTACCCTATGCTATTAAATTTTTTAAATGAAAAAATTTGTATACGTATATATTTCAACATTCTGAATATGAATGTATTTAGTTTTAATCATTAGAATTATTTAAATAATTCTTTAATTTCTTCTTAATTATTTCTTAATTTAAACAAATTAAAAAAAAATATATTTGGAAATTAATTTTTTTGTTAAATACAGATAAAATTAAAAAAACTAAATTGCAAATTGATAAATGTAATCTAATTGTTTAAAAATTAAAAAAAAGGTCTACACTTTTATTATGTGACTTGTACTGAAGGTAATCCAGATCCAAATTGCTTGCCCCCTCTCACATCCACCTCAAAACAGATCCGCCCTGGTCTATAAGTATGTTTGCTCAAAATAATCCTGAACAACTGAAACAACAATACATAAGAGTATTTGGAAACAAAATTTTTAATAATATTGATGGGGTAAATTTGGAAAATGTATAGGTACGTTAAATTTAATTTTTTTTTGTTCTCTTTAACTTCGACTAACTTTTTTATACAGCTTTCATAAAAAGATTAATGACTATAATAAATTAATAGACAAACAAGAAAACGTAGTTTTGAAGAGCATACAAGTATATTCTAAATGTGGCATCACTTTCTTCTTAAAACTTGAAGGGATGAGAGTTGGATGTAATAATATAGAATTGATGATGACAAAATGCATCTCCTCCTCCTGCGTCTGCTGTTTCTGTACTTATAATTCAACTTTTAGTGATAATAAATTAACCCGTATATGTATCTAACATGACTTTTTCAAACTATCAAGCGTTTAAAAATGCAAAAAATGTTTTAGTTGTAACTACAGTCATTGTTTCTGGACTAATTATTGTTTAGGTACCTGCTTGCAAGACTTTTGGTGCTGTCTAAACAGGTGGTCGAATATTGCTCCATATTCTTCGTGAATTCTTTGCATTTCGTTGATGTGTTCCGCAACTTTTTCCATTCCCTTTAAGGCCTCTATATTAAAATAAGTATGCATTTTAAAACGTTTTTTTACCTCATTGCGGAAAATAAAACTTACCGACAAGATGCTGATGTTCGTCGCTATTGGAATCCGTCAAATTTCTCAGCTGTTGCAGCAGCAGAGGATACTTCAGTATCCTCTGTATGGGCTTTATTAAATAGGATTCTAGCGTAGAGGAATGCTGTTGTTTAGGATTTCTCGCTGCTAAGAATTCTTGTAGCGCCTGATTCCCTTCATCTAGAATTAAGCAAATCCACTTTAACTTTGTGCAATAAAAAGTATTGGAATACTTACTGGGATGCAAAACTTTTTGGGCTTTGCTGTGGCTGGCGCAGAACGAACTGTATAATTTGAAGTGATTTACATAATATAAAAATGCGCTGCCAATGGAGAATAAGACGTTCTGAAAGTCAATTAAGGAAAAGTTAAGTACTGGGAAATATATTTAAAATTTTAGTGGGTGGACGAGAAAAACGGTCCTGAATTATCGCACCCTTTGGTCGACTTTTTATGCTATGCGCAAGATAATAGCTTTAATTTTATATTCATTCAAGTCGGACAAGAACCAGCTTCGTCCAGTTTAATTTGAAAAATAGAAGGTAATTTAAAGGTTATTAATTATATTTTATTATCTCTTAGAAATGAAAAATTGAATAATTTAAATTAAAATGAAAAACTTCTCCGTACTTATAACTGTTTCTTCAACTCGTTTTATTATCTAAGTACTTGAAAACAATAATATTATTTAATTTTACATAATTTCATTCTAAAAAGGATTTTAGAACTAAATATAATGATATAAAAAACATATACCCTCTGGGAGAAGGCCAAAAAAGAACAAGAAGAAAAAGAAGAAGAAGAAGAAGGATAATTGTACTTAATATCTTAGCGAGGTGCATTGAAATTATTTTTCTTGTTAGTTTATTCTTTGTATGTCACATTTTATTTTTTTCTGTTTATTTGGCACTTCGGAAAAAAAATAAAATAAATTTAATTAGCACTCTTGCACGAGAAAAATCAGTCTATTGTTGTTTTTATGAAACTTTTGCCTTACCTAAACATTTCATATTGAAAAAAGCAGATAAGTAAAAAATACAATATACGCATCACCTTACAGGGTGTAACTTTAAGTGGGTGTCAGTTTTTTAGGGGTTATAATAGTTTTCTACAGAATAATCATCTGAAATAATAATAATATTTTTTTAAACCAAATAAATAATCGAATAAACATTCGGTTTTTAAATTGTATTTAAAATTTTGTCCACACCGTCACTGAGCACTGAGTGCCTCTCAAATTCGGATGTATGTTCGTGGTTTCCAGTGTTGTCTGTTCCTTCCATAGACCACCTAGACTGGCTTATAGAGCGACTTTGGTGAAAACACTTTGGAGCCTGATTTGGAGCCCAGCGCTCAGTCGTGTCCTAGCATTTTAGGTGTACGCATCACTGTGATTTCGATAATTAGACGTTTTATCATGGGCAAGCGTATTGTAAAACATTGTATAAATAGAAGTGATCGAGTTGGTGAAGAGAGGCGAAAAATTTTCTTCTTTAGGTAAGTAAAAAAAAGGAATATATAAAAGGTAAATATGTCGCCATATTTCGGTTGACATCACAAGTTTCCAGGGTTAGCTTTATAATTTTGTTCGCCCACATAGTGTAGTGATTAACGTGATACTGTTATTATAAAATAATGAATGAATTACTGTAAAATATTTTTAGTAATTATTTGCTTTATGTGAGTCTCAAATTTTTATGAAATTTTACCAATTCCCGTCATTTCGAGATAGCTGAAAATTAATTACCTAAATATTTTTTCAACTGAAAAATCGCAAACAAAACTAATTTCAGATTCATGTTCAGCACCCTGGAAAGTTGGCAAAATGTGATTAGAAAAATCAGAGAGTTTTGTGACAAAAAAAAAAAATTAAGTACGCTTCGATTTTTCAAACCTAATATTTAAAATTTTACAGATTTTCAAGGAATGTTGACATAAAACGAAGATGAGTGAAGGCTATTAAAAAACAGGACTGGACACTAGTAAGTACATTATAGTATATATTGGCGGTTTCGTAATAATAATAATAACAAGTTCTCTAATAAAGCCAATAAAATGTGAAGACTGTGTAATAGTTTAATGTCAAATACACAGTATCCGTACAGTCAATTAATTTTTATTAAAGATCGTGGTTGTTTGACGTATCCATCTCGAGATATCGTAGTAATATGCCAAGAAACAGAAAAATTCATACATTTTTTAAATAATGATGAAAGCAGAACACCTAGGCTACAGAAAAATAAAGTTGTTTATCATGTATTAAAAATCTTTCTGAATGTGAACATATATGAAAATTTGCATGAACATCAATTTGATAATTTGCCTAACAATTGTAATCATTTAATAGAACTTGTAAGGGCCGAATGTGAAAAGTATATTGTACGAATAAATCATGAAGTCAAATTATTTAATTCGGTAAAATCTACGAAAAGGCAAATATTAAATAAATTAATATTATTTAGAGGACAATAAATATATTTAAATTATTTTGTAGTTTTATTTAATATGACACTAAAATATACTATTTTCTGAATTACAAACTTAAAATTGAATATTTGTCATAAGATGCAATATAATGTTTAATATGTAATAAAAATATTACTTAATCCGGATCTGCTTAAAGATGCGCGCGATCAGATTGCCTTCCACACTCCACTTTCCCGGATTTTGCATTCACTGGTACCCGTGCATTGGAATTAGATACGGCCAGTCTAGGTGGTCTGTGGCTCCTTCCTTTATATACCAACTGTATATGAAACTAAAGGGGCGACAGAAAGCAAAATGGCAATGAAAAATAATTTTGTAAAAATATAGGTACTTACTGCTTTTGTATGAATGTCAAAAAATTTAGTGTTTTTATAAAAATTATATTTTTACATGATTAACTAATACTGATGTATGGATTTATGTTTTAAAATAATTATTTTTGATGTTTTATAAAATGTAGATAATAAAAATAAATTAAAATACTTAAAAAGTACGTGTTATCTACCATTTATTAATGCACTGTGTTTAGTTTGTGAATCCCGTTTCCGTGATTTTTACTTGCTAACTTTTATCTGCTGCATTAATACTGGTAGAGTTAGTAACAACTGACATTGATCCGGTTTAGGTGAATTACACAATATCAGTCTACATGCGGCGGTAATACAGGGCGTCCGGAGGGCAAAAAACAAACTGCCAACGTTAATTCGGCCAAACGACGACGGCCCAATACATCACCACTTCATTTTATTACATTTATTTTAGTTTTCAGTATAAGCGTGTTTTACGGTACATAATTTCGTGACTTTCTGCCTGATGTACAGTCCGTACGATATTCGTACAAGAATTACAAGGAAAGAATGAGCCAATAAAAACACAGTATGCACTGAAAGCTGCTATGTTGAACGCCACGCCGCCAATGTCTTTCTACATACCTCGGGTGTCGAATGCAGTTAATTCCAAAAAAGTGACGCAGGGGTCATCTTGGAATTCTACCTCAACAAATATCGTATGGACTGTATTAGGTTTTACTGGTATCGAAATAGAATTTGTACCATGCAATGTTGTGGTTAATTAAATTTAATTTTATAGTAAAATTTAAGGAGGTTCGATACATCTCTTGCGAGACAGGCGGTGCAGGAGGGAAGCCTATGCTTATACACGGTAGTTTCGTTGTAGTACCAACCTTACATAAACCAATTTGAGCGAACTAAATATAATAAATACGAATGAAATTTATGCAACACATATTAGCTTGTATATATTTTTTGTTTAATGCACGGCAATTAATTTATTTGAATAAGTGTCTATTCATTAAGAGCATGTAATATGACGGATGAAATCTGGCAACATTGCCATGGCGCAGTGGTAAAAGTTGGGTCAACTGTCATTACTGTCAACTGTGCTTTGCGCGTATTCCGTAAACATGAATGAACATCCAAGATGCAAAGGAACAGTAATGACTGAAAAGCAGTATAAAAGGCGTATCAAACAGATACAATGTGGATTGATGAGAAAAAAGTAAAAGATTAAGTTAAGCAAAGGTTTTGGTTCAAATCGATAATATTATTTGTGAAACATGGAAAAATATTCACAGTTTATCATGGGTATTCTTTCACCCAAACCTAAAATTTAATATGTACATAGATATATTAATTATATATTGCAACCTTCCTGTCGGTTATTCATTTATTATTAAATATCCAGTGCCTAATTAGGTATTCCGGAATTAAATAAGCTGATATAATTCCAGGAAATCCACCTTTCATTTTTTATCGTCTGATATAAATGCAATTATACAGGGTGATTCAGAACTTATTCAAAAAAAAATTCTGGATGTACTTACAAATACACTGGTACTCTGTACTCTTACAAATACAATTTTGTAAAGAAAAAATCAAAAAGGTCAGTTCGAAATTGATTTAAAAATACACTTCTGCACGGTACTGGAAACTGGTCCAATGTAAAACTTGACCTCTCACAATGCAACCGGCATGGTGGCAAAGTGTGATAAAAACGGACCAAAACTTTCGCAAGGAAAGGAATAAATAGAATTTTATAGCACCTATTTTATATCAGCAAATTCAGCTGCTTTAGCAGTTATTGTTATTATTAATTAATAAAATTAATTTGTGGTTTTAAATTATAAAATAATTTGACATACCTGATGTTACAACAACTGTTCAAAATTTTATCCACCGACGTGTAAACACAAATGTTGTCTTGCTTCACCATAAATTAAAAAGATATCCATCAACTCCGAGTTGCTATACACGCAAGCCATGTTTGACACTAACTACTAAAAAACTACTGTAAACACCACCACAGTAAGTACTATCGCAACGACGACGATTGTAAAATCGAATTTCAGTATTCGGAGTCGCTGAGGCCACGTGGCTCCCCACGCGTATTGCGAATGACGTTAGAGACTAGAGTTGTCCAGCTATGTAATGATTGAATGTACTACAACTTCAATAATTTTTTTCTCGGAAACTAAGAATTTTACAAAAATTTCTTTTACAATATTGACTCCATTTCTCACACCGCATCTATTCCCAAATTTTTTTGGATATGTTGCGAATCACCCTGTATATTTATTTATGTAAATACAAATAAAGCTTCTGAGTACCAAAATGGACTAATTTTCGAAGCGTAAACTATCATAAAGGAATGTAATATAATAGCGATGGATATTATTTATTCTTATCCGTTTTTCTTTAGTGTGATGTCATAAAAACAACCTTTGACTGATCTTTTTAGTGCAAGGGACAATTTAATTGATTTTATTTTGTTGTTATATTTGGCAAAATACTACACAGAATACTAGAATTATGCTGCAAATAACAATTTTAAAATAATATAACGATTTATGGTACCGTTGCTGACTTATTTGGACATTCGTAAAATATATCTGGGAAATAAAATGGTCATATAAAACTTGTTACGACTTTTAACACTGCCGTGGTTAGCAAAAACGCATTATCTACAAAAAATATTAAAAAAGAAATTTTCACATATACTGACTTAAAATTATTAAGTCTTAAGTTACTGACGGTTGTAAAGAAAAACAAAATGATTTTCACCATTATTATTTTTCTGTAGTTACTGCGTTACTGCTAATCACAGCAGAACATGTCTAATTAAACAGATAAAACAAAAACAATCATATTTCCGTTTACTTAGTTCTGTTGTTTTATTTTTCCATTTTATTTAACCACTAGCATACGTCAATTTTTATTAAGGGTCCTCTATATGTATATAAAATCATTATTTTCCGATAGATAGAATCTTTGCAGAATAATCTTTGTCTGAAATGTACAGTATGAGAGGTAGTTTTGGAAGTAATTATAACAATAAATGTAGCTGTCGATTGCAGCTGTTTAATGTATACAGAGCCTTCATAAATGTCTACAAGCCACATGACCCCCGAGGTTAGGCAACCCAACAATGCACGATTGGTATTGGTAACGAAAATTCCCTAAATCTTGGCGTCACCGATATTAATTAATCGTTTCCAATGAACAATGACAAACTATTATGTCTACACTCGAGATCATGCGATCTCTGATTGGTTGAATAGAATCCCGTGGAAAATTATACTAATCACAGCCGATGAAACAGAATATTGTGTTTTAATGTAATCTTGATCTTATTGTTTTAATTTTACCGAAATTTATTTGCCAACGCGTAATTTGAAAATTACGTTTTCAAACAAAATTACTGGTCACGTGGCTTGTATTCATTTATGAAGGTTCTGTATGTATAAAGTATTTGGTATATTTTACATTTTACGAGAACCAATCTGTCTGAAACCTACTATTAAATAATTTTCTGCTCCACATTGTAAGATAAAGTACTGATGCTCACCTTAAATTGGCTACTGTATTCAAATTTATGGAAATCCGGTTCCAGCTCCAGGGCTTCCTCCAGGTTTTGCAGGAACTGCCGCTGGAATGCAACGATTTCCTGTATATTTCCGAAGAGGGCATTAATCTCCGCGTTCGATAAGAATGTCTCTTTCTTGAGAGGCTCCAAATAGTTCTCTAACAAGTTGTTCAAGTGCTGTAAAACAATTTGTAATTTTAAACAATTCTGTCGGTGACACGAGCGTCGGGGAGACGCGTGATAATCCTCAATATACGGTTTAAAAGTTTTAATAGAAAATCCCCAGTCCTATTGTGCTGAAACGTTCCGCAGCCTGTCTTCTCTACGGCTTAATAGTTTTTATGAATCCGCAAGCTCAAACGTTGGGAATGCAATTTCGAAAGTAATTTTAGGAGGACGAGATTTATTTTGCCATACCTACTAAAAGTTATACGGCGGCCTATGCAAACTCTAAAACGACAATTAGTGTGCACCGCGAAATTAAAAATCTAGTTTATGAAAATTTTCGCAGTTGGCTTTGGCAGCAATTTCTCAGGAATAACGTTTACAAAGTTTAGAAGGAAAACACTAAATGAGGATAATTTCTCTTTCCCCCTTATCCTCTATTTCTATTCCTTGCTTTTTTACATTTCTTGTAAATACTCTATTGATCTACAGAAAACAATTTTAACATGCTCACGGACAACTACTTCATATGCTGCGTTTTCATTTTGTTCTGACGAGTCAGTATTGCATTGAAAAACATAGTTAAAACGACGAAAAACCTTATTTTAAGGAGGTTTATCGGGGTCCGAGGGAAATAAGCGGGGGGGGGGGGTGTTATGCTTTTCTTATGGGGCTAGAGCCCGCTGCCAACTTGAAGAAATTAAATTCTATTGAAATTATTTGCGATAAACATTATCTATATAGCAAATAAATCTACTCAATATGCACATAGCATGCATCTTGACTAATTGTTTTATATTATATTTATTGAACGCGTAAACACTATGTAGATGTGGCAACAGCGCTAATGATCGAGTAGCAGTTGTACACACTGCGAACCTATAGACCTCGGATATCAGAGGTATTGCCCGTCAAATTTGGGTAAAGATACGTACGCGTTCAAAAATGTATTGAGTGTAAACTATGTAAAATATAATTATTATATATAGCAAATATATCGTATTATCCTCGCGAAGTTTTGCATCCTTTATTTAAAATCCGTAAATCATGTGAACTGGTAAAATAACGAGAAAATAGTTATGTTAATTTAGTTCTATAGAAATGAAATGACACTCGCGCCCATTTCTCGTCCAAGTAAAAGAAAATGTTGGATGCAATTTTGAAGGTTCTGTGATAGAAATTACATTATTACTCACTGTTCGTGTTTCTCATCTCTATTTTAGTAATGTTACAAAAGTTTTGCAACTATAACAAATTTTTTAGGTATAAAGTTTGCTGAGAAATATTTATGTTCCTTTGTTATTCTGTACAAATGCTTTTATCTCGAGTATTACTAATTATATTGATCAAGTAAAGAAAACTTTATGTAACCCTAAATATTGCTGGGTAATTACGATCTTTTTATAAACCATTAAATATATTAAAAGGATTTATCAGCTCTATTTTTTATTCCAATAAATATATCATAGCTTCCTAGCCTTTTTTAATTAATTTAGTTTTTAAAAACATTACAAAAAATCATCTGTTGTTGATAATTTATTGTTGATAACAATGTACATGGGATTTAGGAAAAATGTATATTTTTGAAATCAATTTTGTTTTTATCAAGTCTTTCAATTGTATTCCCTCCTTGCTGTCAGCTGATTGTGACGTTGCCACATTAATCCTCAAGTCAGACAGAAATGTAATTATTGGTTTCTGTTTCTAATTAATACAGCTGTACTATGTTCAAAACTTACATTAGTTTAGCATAAAATATAATAATAATAAATAATAAATAAATAATAATATTGTGTACTTTCTATGGAAAACTTTTTTTACACGGTGTCTACATTTTTTTCTCAGTTATGGGCAAAAAAGCCGCACCGTCCATTTTCGCCATATAAACCTATCTTAAAATGAACAACTTTCAGCAACAATCTCAAAATCTAGATTAAAAAAAATGTCAAATAAATATGACGCACGGAGAGAAATTCATATATAAATTTCAAGTACATCTCTGCATTTCAGTAAACCAGATATACCTCCTTAAACTATTTATGTAATCTATGAATTATTAAAAATCTCAACACTTTCAAAGTTTTTGTGAGTTAAAACAAAGGTACAATAGATCGATTTGACATAGAGGTCCTAGATTCCTCTTTTATAGTCCCACTACATATATCCGGCAAAGAAATGTGCGACTTAATCCCACCACTGCAGCGGCACCGCATCTTACTACGCCGGATGTGTGTAGCAGGCCTTGGGCGACTGCCCATAAAAATTTAATTATTAATAATATGCATGGCATTCAAAAAGGTTCGTAAGAAAGGTCAATCATTTGAACTTGGTATGCAACTTTAACTTTTGATTATTCCCAAACGCGTGTGTTTCTCTATATTTCTGCATCTGCAGAAGTTACTTTTGAAACAAGAAAATGTAAAATATTATAATTGTATGCCAGAATTTTGTATCAGATCATACAAATGAATGTCGCAGATGTCAAAATAAACACACTTCTGCATTTTAATGGACTACTGTATATTTTTACAGTTAGGTAGGACAGTTCCTTATGATTACAATGATACTGTCGTGTAAAATTCTTCGCAAATTGAGAATATGGGCAAGATATGGGCGAGTGTTGCCGTTGGTTGAAAATTAAAATTTTCATCCATCTTTTGAATCCAACAACTGAAACTGTCCACAGACCCACAGCGGTCCAAATACACCACTCAGAGAAGATGCCATTCAAATGCTATTAAAACAGCGATCGCCGGGGACAATCGAGAAATGTATGAAGGAAAAAGTGACACAGTTTCTGTTTTTTCGAACAATTTCCTAGAATGCTATGAAATTCGACCTGAGACACAAGACCAGGCTATCCCAAAGTTGACCCAAATTCAAAGAGGCCCTATGTTAGAAATTGTACCAAAAATTCACTTCAAGGCTTGTTGAAGTTATCACGGGAAACATTCCTTTATATATGAATGATATCAAGTACCTGCTAATATTGCATTAGATACTTTTAACAGCAAATTGTTATAAATTGTTGCGAGTTCATGGTCAGACCTGGATCATCAAAATAGAGTACACATATAGCTCTGGATTAACTAGGGATCTGTTATTGATACAAAGGTGCTCTTTAGCCCAAAATAAGCTGCTCGTTAGTCATATAAAAAAACACACAGTAAAAGGACACCAAAAGTGTTAAAGCACAAAAAAGTGTCAAGAAACGAAACAGTGAAAAAATGCTCAGTTGAATACAAGTTGCACGCAACATTTAACATCAGGTCCAGATTTCAGGTTTCGAAATTGAGCTAGAAAGAGTCGCTATGGAAAGAAGTTGACAAAAGAGAGGCTACAATAAGCACCACAGAGAGACTCATCGCGTATTGTTGGAGGATTACGCACTAACCCAGTTTCTCGATGTCCTACTTTAGAGCTACTAATAGAAGGGTCAATAGAGAGGATGTGACACGACAATATAACGTTTGAGGGTGTATCTCTAATGATAAGAGGGATATAGCAAGTGATTGTGTCACATCGACATTTGACTCTTTTGGTCATATCTCCTTTACTATAAGGGATAAAACGATCGAACCTTGTATCACTAGTATACAGGGTGTTAGAAGTTTCACTGCCTTAATTTTAACAGACGATAGAATATATTAAAATAAACAAAAAAACCTTATATGACATGGGTCCTAAACTCAACCATTTACGAGAAAAAAATTATCAAAGTCTCTAACTTGATGTGCGATTAATTAAGGAATTGACATAATTGTGAGCATAAATACCATAAAATATAATGTTTATCACTTTTTTACCTTCTTTATGCTTATTTCTGAAAAATAATTAGCGTTGTAAAAAATTTAAAATTCGATAAAATTCATATTGAGCAATGTGACAACGGCGCGTTGTGTAACACGAGGTATTAAGCTGTCGAGCAATACGCAATTCAGTTGGTGTTGGTATCTGGAATTGGACCGTGTTGGAGTGTTTTTGCGTACCATTATTTCATTTTGTTGAGGTGTTTTCCAGCGAGTGCACGAAAATTGGATTCGAAGGTGTCGTGCGTGCATCGAAAATGGTGGTGCACATTTTGAGCATATGTTGTGGTTTGTTTTGTACTTGTGCGTTTAAAAATTACTTAATTTTGCCTTTTGGTAAGTCCCTAAATTATTTTTAATGTGTATGATTGTTTGGACGACGCGAATCTTTGGGTATTTTAATTACATATTGTGCAAATCCATAATTTGATTAAAAGTTATGTTCCTGTTTTAAGAGATTCATAATTACTAAAATTCGAGCTAAAATTTAAGCACAACACTATCTTCGTACTACAAAATCGATACATTTTATTTTATTTATTTAAAAACTGGAAAACAATTGTCTTGAAATTTACTAAATGTTTCACAATAATAGTGTTTACATTTTTTCTCCCCAATATTTTGAAAACTGTTAATCTTACGCCCCTATATTATACAACTTTTTTGATCATTTGTGATTACTCTTATACTTCTTTCACCCTGTAGTAAGAAGGTGATTTATCCAAATACGTAAATATGCGGGATGTTTCAATAAAAACACAACAAAAATCTGTTTATCTTTGCAATAATCATGAGAAAATTATGGCGCTTCACGAAAATTTTTATACTTATTTTTTTTTGTATTTCTATAAATAACAGCTATAAGTACCATGCACAATATAGCACACGATACAGACTTTGTTCATGTAGAGGTGGTAATTTGGGAGTGGTTCTAATTTATTTCTTCCGAGCTATTTATATGATTTCCATAAACTCTCTTGCAGCTTGCAAAAAACACATCCTTGCATGTGGCTGTAAAGTGGGTATAATCTTTCTTTGACAAATCTCGATATGTTGCTCTAAAAACTAGCTATACTGTACCGATGGGTGTGCAACAAGGTTCAGTACTAGGCCAAATGCTTTTTTTAAATTCATATTAACGATTTAGACTCTTGTTTCATTAAATTTAGGCTTTACCATCTATACTGGTGACATAATTACTAGTTTGAGCTCTAATGGTAGGAACGTAGATACAAATAATTTTATTGGGTATCCTAGCAAAATGGTTTTCAGAAAATAATAATAAATTAATGCTAACGAAACAAAAACTTAACGACTACTGTAAACGGTATTATACTTTTTAGTACTGATGATGAAACATTGACATTTTTAGGTCTTCATATAGACAAAAATTTGAATTGGCATATTCACTGCGAAATTTTAACAATCAGAGAAATTTTGCATTTTCTGTTCGGGTTTCTGTTGTGCAAAAAAGACTATTAGGAAGTAAATCAGCAGTTGCTAGTCATTATTCATGTAAAGCGTGAAAATCGAGTGTGAAGGTCTACTGAGGGTATGGGAAGTTCGAACTTATGTAAAAGCGCCACTGTCAAGTTGCGGAGCCTAATTAGAAGACTAAAAGTGGGCTAGGAACTCATGAAACCCAGAATACATCTACTGATGATCGTGGCGGAAAAAGACGATGTATTTACTTCAGATCCTATAATCTACTGTTTTACAATATACCTATATATCCTGTCATGTATCTAAGATATTCGTGGCAATAAAACTATATTTTTCTTTACAATAAAAATACTATTTTCAGTAAGAATGTAAATAGTCACTAATTCTAATTTATTTGCGAAAGTTCTTTTCTGTAATAAATATATTGTCGATGGTCTTATCTTTCTGGTATACGTCGAAATGTGTTTATCAAAAAGTTATAATTTTAGGAGTTAAAGCACGATTTGGTCTTTGTGGTGTTTCCTAAACTTTACTTCATTAATCTCATTATTTTACAAGAAAAGAAAAGTTTCTGGAAAAGGAGAGCTTTATATTGTGCAATGTTACGCTCTATCCGTCTAAGAAAATTGAAAAAGTTGTATATTATAATACTCGTGGAATGATTGATTGCGCGAGATGGAGAACTTCGAGTGAAACGATGAAAATATGCAACTCTCATATAACTTTTGCGCGACTTGGAATAAGTGATTGTATTTCACGGAATGTTTGGTGTTTTGTCATTCAGTTCTGAATAAGTCAAGGACCCTGCTGGGTAAAATGCAGCGAGGGGCTGTTTCATAATGAGAATAATAAACTTTTGACGATATCTACTTCATCTTCTGCAAATTTTAGGTTATTAATCTTGCAGATATTTAATCAAATTATGTTGTTATAAAGTCGTTAAAGATTTCGCGTGTTTAGGAGATAATAAATAATAATGTCAGTTTATAAGTGTTTTTGGAAAACTGGAGAGTACCTAAATTCTGTTAATTATGGAAAAATGATTAAACACTTTAATGGATATAAAAGGACAATAAAGTTTTATTTAAGCAACTGTATTCCT
Source organism: Anoplophora glabripennis (assembly GCF_000390285.2). Classification (NCBI taxonomy): domain Eukaryota; kingdom Metazoa; phylum Arthropoda; class Insecta; order Coleoptera; family Cerambycidae; genus Anoplophora; species Anoplophora glabripennis. The sequence goes on from NW_019416280.1 coordinate 110,566, forward strand.
TTTTAGATTCCTTGAAAGTTGTTAAGTTGTTAAATTAATTTAAATTGTTATAATAATATATAATGTATAGAACTCAAAAAATCTTATCAAATTATTAGCGTACAATTTTTGTTTTTATTTTTGAAATTACAAATGAAATGAGCGGAAACAGAATTTTTCAATTCCAATTTCTTTTTTTGCCCGCACAAAAAGTTAAAAATTAGCAATACTTTTGCTCATAGGTTAGATTTAGAAGACTTATTACAGCATTAATTTATTAGAACTAGTATTCTTTTGTGTTAGAAAGTAGGTTTTAATTTCATTTTCTAATAGGTGTGTCGAAACTTACATAAATTACAAACTTTCAACTTTTTTGAAAACTCTCCAGAAGTGCTCTATCGTTACCAACTTTAAATTAAGTTAAAGTTAAAACAATGAGTGAAGGAAACAAACACTTTAAAAAATGTCCTTGTGGCACTCTTTTATGGTAGTTTGCTCCGACTAAAAGTAATCCAGACTACGAGAAAATACCAGTGTTATATAAAAAACCCTTGTAATAATAATTGTAAATTGTAAATGTAATAACCTTCTACAAACGAAGAAATCCATCTGAGAGGGAATGTTTATTTTCCTCTCCGTCTCGGTGATAAATTTTCTTCGAAATAATTTACGAGCTCGTAAATAATTACCTTAACGTAAGCCCGCTCGGTGTCTACAAGTTCCAGGATGACTTTCCGAAGTTTCTCTGCATCGGAGAGCTGCCGGGAAGGAGTCAGGATGGCCTGTGAGGTGCTGCTGACGACGCTACCGGTGGGGCTGCTGGTTTTCCTGGTCTCAACAGGTGATCGACAGAAGCCGGTTACTTGTTCGGCGGTTTTGAGCAAATTTTCTATCTCGAAGGAGTTGGTTCTGGAGCTTACTTTAATGCCGGAGTCAGTCATGGAGGATGGGGGGTTTTCCGAGTCGGTTGAGTAGCGGTCCTTGCCTGTAAGGAAAAGTACAGTCTCCTACCTGTTTATGTTGTTAGTTTAAAGATTAGGGACTGTGATTAGGGATAAAGAACACATTCCATATACTCAAAATTTTGCATATAATTTCACTGCAGATTCGTCATTTGTGTGGCTCTGAGAAGCTATCATCAATTCTCTTTTTTTTTTCGTGGGTGCTAAGGTATATTGAATCACATGCTGAACAGAAAGAAGATTTTTTTGGTTTATCATCGAGGTATGTAAAAGAAATTCAATAACGTACCGAAAAAATAAAAAAATATAATTTTGTACTAGTATTTTGACAAATCTGGCAACTAATTTTTTTGCAAATGCGAATTGAGATCGTCAACCGTTGGGAACTTACAGAAATTTTCTTTCGTTTAACATACAATATCAGGGCCATGAGGACAAATAAAGTTGTTTATAGTTTTCCGGAACCATTGAAATAGTGTAATTATTAGCAAAAAGTTGTCATAAAAATGTTTTCAATAATTTCAAAACTTATTTATAAAGAAGTTAAGATATATTTTCGAAACTGATTTTTTTTTGCAAAATATAGCAAAAACCTGAACAACTAAAGCTAGTCTGCAAGCAACATTAATTTAGTATCTAATAAAATGATCTAAAATATGCGAATAATAATATATAGATACAAGTACCAAAATAAAACGTACACAATATAAATGATATCAAAAACAAACGATTTAACAATATTTTTAAACAATTTGAGTTAATATTAAATATGTCAAAATTACGCTCTAAGAAATGAAGAATTTATTTAATAATTACTTGTACTGGAAACAAGTTTAAGATAAAGGGTTCTGGCGATTTTAATAGCATATACTAGTACATTCAAACCTATTAATGAAAGAAAACTAGGATTATCAACACTAATATGTACCTAATATTCCTTCTACTCCCGAGAGACTTTTTCTTTTAGCCACTATTTTCAACTGTAATATACAGGGTGAGTAATTAATAATGGTACACAGCTTAATGGCAGATTGTTAACGTCAAAATATGAGTGATTGAGCCAAACAAGCCTGCTCCTTTTCGTTCTACAGGGTGTTAACCGATTATTTTGAAAATTTGTAGTTTTACGTTTTTTGAGGAGGCAAATACGAATATGCAAACAGTGTTGGAGTCACGTCTAGATGGCGATAGTTATACTGTCCTATCAATGTAAAAATCTAACTTTTTGTATTTTACAATTTTGAATTTTTTAATAACTTTAAGTTATTGAACTACGTTCAATTATAAATAAAAAAGGTATACTAGTTACAAATTGATAAACTAAACCGTTTTCGAGTTTTTAAGATTCGGCGGGAATTAAATTAGAAAATTAGCAGGTTTTAAGATACCAAGCCTGAATTAAGAATTAAGACAAACATTACAGCAAATGAAAATTTTATTATACATATCTTAACAAATTATTAAGCCAGAGAGTTCAATGCTATTTTTTAGCTTTTTATTTAAATTTTGTCTGACGTTAAATAAAGTTCTATGTTGTTTGATAATATGAACTAATTCTTGAATATTTGTCTACAGTTGTTCATTGCCATTAATAATAAACTAAAGATTTAAGATATCCCCAAAAGTAAAAATCCAGCGGATTTAAAACAGGACTGCGTGCAGGCCTGCAGGCCAAGGTATTTCGCTACCGCGTCCAATTCAACGATGCGAGAAATTTCTATTAAGATATTCTCTTCTCCAAAAAATAACGACAAGGAAAAAACTACTTCCTAATCAAATTGAGTAGAATTGGCAGAAACAATATGGTATTGTAGTGACAGCTGTCAATTTATTATGTCAATGGCTACTACTTTGAAAACAATTATTTTCTAATTTAATTTCCGTCGAATCTCAAAAACATAAAACGTCATAAAACGAGTTTATCGATTTGTAACAGGTATACCTTTTTTATTTAGAAATGAACGTAGTTCAATAATTTCTAGTCAAGAAATTTAAAATTGTAAAATATAAAAAGTACACATACAAATGTATTTTACTACCCAGTGTCTTAGAATTTGCATACCAGAATAATGATTTTTTTCATTATCTAAATATTAAAACTACTTATTTCAGAAATTAAGAAGCTTCATTGTTAATTTCTACCATTATATGCCTTCTAGTTCTTTCGTTATTGTAATTTTCATTCAGATCTAGTTAGATGCAACTTATAGCGTCAAGGAAATATTGTCAATTCAACCAAGCTGTCTCTTAAAAGCATAATCTCAATTCATGAAAAGTTAGTAGGTATAACAATAATTATTAAAACATTTTGTTAGTACTCTGTCCAAAGTTAAATAAGTTAAATTATAATTGTTTAAATCCCGTAATAGCAAGACAACGCCTGTATTAACAAATATTCAGTTAATAATGTTCTAGAACCTATATGTATCGTTTCCTATGCATTCACATAAATCTTATTTCGTGCTTCTTTGTATTTTTATGTCTTAATACGTATTTGGCAGACTATTTTTACTGATGTATAACTTTTCTTGTAATTTCTGAAGTTTTTGTTTTGTGGTTGAAGAAAACATTAACTATTGTTTATTTATACCATAAATGTAATTCCGCTTTCAACTTTTGGATCACTCTGTAACACCCAGAGCAAATAAAAAAGTTACTCAATTTGCGAGAGTGAAATAACTACTTTTACTTTATTAATTACTTTTAAACTTTTAAGAGAACATTTTTAATTACTGAGTAAATGCATTATGTTATAAATACATTATTTACAAAACGTAAAAATTTGTTTGAAACTACGTGTATTTTTAAATAATATTTTAATGGCCACAAACATTTCTAAAGAGAATTAATTGAAACAAACTGATTGCTTTATTTGAAAATTAATAGCAGAATATTGATTAACGTTGATGTGCGAAAAATATGTATTAATTCAATTCAATTATTAATTCAAAGATTTTCTAGAGTGCAGCCATTGGACTATTCTTGTTTCCTAATTATGTCAATAATGCTTTAACTATATTGTTTGCATTAAATGTAAATAATAATTTGGATAAATGTCAAAGATATGTTATTTTTTTAACCAAACTCTTTGATGGATTGGGTAATTTTAAACGTGTGAAATTCCTAGTTATTGTTTTGGACTTTATGTTGAGATAAGCAAGTTAATTGCCAAGTTAATTGCCTAGCATGTAAATTATCGAATGTGTGTTATCTGATTAGTAACTTAATACCCTACTGTGACTTAACATACAGTGTGGTTCATTTCAAATAAATACAGAGGCATAATTTTCTTCACAAGGGAGATAGAGAAAAAATGTTTTGATTGTTGTTTAAAGGCCGTCTTTGTGCACTTTCTGGTACGATAGTGTGTAGTCTGGATCAAGCTATGATGTCACAAAAGCGAAAAAAACAAAATGGCCGATAAGAATAAAGTAATCTCAGCGATGGTCGTGGAGTAATATTCTTAATAAAATTATGAATATTGATAAGTTTTTACAAGATATGCAATATCTGTAGACTAGTCGGTATATTTTCAAAATGGTGGAGAATTTTCTGATTAAATGTAAGAGTAAAGCACGTAAAGTATTAAAATTATGGGAAAATGTTTCTCATAAAATAATTATACAAATCCAAAGTTGCTTTTAAATTCAGAAGTTTATAACTCTCTGTCGAGTCGATTCATTGCTTAGAAAACTAGAGAGTCTATGCCCCAATGTTGTATACCGACACACTTGAAAATAATCTGTTTATTGCAATTTAAAGTAAAGTAGGCTGCTGCCAAATACGTAATAACTTATGGATAATTAAATATTTATAATCATCTCAAACATATTAGATTGTGGTTATCGTTATGCAAATGTAGATATTTATTTAAATACATAAATTTTGTAAGGATATAGGAGACTTTGTTATTCATTTGAAATGAAACACACTGCATAAGTACATATACAGGGTGTCGCAGCTGAACATTTCGTTTAATATGAAGTTTTGAAAAAATTTCAAAAACACGTCGATTTTTAATTTGTGGGGGCATCGACTTACATTATTATTTATTTTGCAGTTACCACCCCTTCATAGATCGAGGTATCAACTTTGAAATTTCAAATGGTATTACAGGGCGTGTGGTAGATCGTTTGAAAGCTCTTTTGATAGTGACTTTGAATCCGTAAAAAAAATAAAAAATCAAGAAAAAAATATTGAAATTAAATTTTTAGAATTTTGTATTTTTACATTTAAAATTGTTTATAATAGATGCCCAAATTGTGCATCCAGTTGTTCTTGGCAAATATGGAGCCTGTCCACGAAACATCTCTTTATATTTGCAAAAACCTCTGGAGTTAAATTCCGATATTCGTTTACAATACGTTGTCTTAAATCTTCAAGATTTTCGGGTTGACTTGCAAAAACCACTGATTGAAAAAAGTCGTTTGGACTCAAATCGGGAGACCGAGCTGGCCATTCTATAGCCCCACGCCTACCTATACATTGTCCTGGAAAATTCTGATCCAAATATGTCCGAACTCGTCATTCAAAATGGGGTGGAGCTCCGTCTTGTTGAAACGTCAAGATTTTCATCCAACTGATCATCATTCTCCAGAATTTCTGTGATCATAGGATCAATATGATCTTCCAACAAATAGCTGGCTCCAGTCAAGTTGCTATCTAAAAAAATGGATCTAATATGTGATTACCCAATATTCCTGCCCAGACGTTCAGCTTTTCTGGATACTGAGTCTGCGATTCCCTAACACAATGGGGGTTTTCACCCGTCCAATAACGAATATTATACCTATCCACTGTACCATTGAGAAAAAATGTACACTCATCACTGAAGCAGATAATGTAAAGTATATTTTGATTTTCTGTAATTCTGTTAGACATGATATCACAAAATTCTATTCTTCGATCCGGATCATCCTCGTTCAAACATGCACAAGATGTATTTTGCAAAATCCGATGAACGTTCGACTTAGGGATCCCTGTAAGTACGCTCTAGCGATCGCACGGGTTGGTGTGGATTCATTGTCAGTTCGTCTAAAATTCCTACTTTCAATTCGTTAGGATGATTAGTTTTCTTAAGATTTGCTACGGACGCCATCTGGCTCACGTACGTATGACTTGTTTGGCGATCAGTATGCAACTCATTGAAAATTTGAGCAGTTTCTCTAGCACTTTCATTTTGTTTTCCATAAAGAAAAATTATTTCAACTTTTTCAGCTAACGAATAAACTATAATGAATCATTGATAAATTAGTTACATTTTGATTGTAAGCCGAATATGAGAGTTGATACAATTGAAAATGGTTTCAACAATAACACATTTCCGATAAAATGATATCAAACAAAAAGGTAAAATGGAATGGAATGCAATGGAATTCATAAAAAATTGTGATAAGTACTTCAACCTTCTTTACGTTTCATTTATTATTGTTTTTATCGTCTGAAGTAGAAACCTTTTTGATAATTAATGTTTTGATGTATGAAAGTCACTTCAGTGGTTCACATGATATATATTAAAATAAAACAATTTTAAATATAAAAATACAAAATTCCAAAAATTTAATTTCAATATTTTTTTCTTGAACGCTCTGTAGTGACATTTGAAATTTCAAAGTTGATACCTCAATTTACGAAGGGATGACAACTGTAAAATAAGTAATGACATAAGTCGATGTCCCTCTCAAATTGAAAATCGATGTGTTTTTTGAATTTTTTCAAAGCTTCATATTAAACGAAATGTTCAGGTGGAAAGTTTTATATGGGATACCCTGTATGTACATACAGGTTTTTGGAAAGATTTATCGATTTTAGCCAATTCAGTGCCAGGAAAGAATTTGTAGTGCATGTATGAGAGCTGTCCAAGTTTATCAAGTCACACTATCGGAAACCGTTATAGACTAAGAGCCGGATAGGAAAATTTTTCTAATCATTTTAAGCACCTTAAGAGTCTATGACATAAAGACTACAACGTAAAAGAAAACATTTCAGCGGAAAATCAAACTTTCTAGTTTTGGGCGGGTAAATTAATTAAATAGAAATTAATGGCATTTCGACCCAAGACAGATATTAGAAAAATAAGACATAAAAACCTAATACCTAGGGACCTACCTAAGTTCACTAAGTTCATCGTATGGATTCCGGGTCATCCTGATGAACCGGAAACCATCATGAGCCGTCTGGAAAACCAGAACGGGGAATTGAGGACGGGGGCCTGGAGGCTAATCAACCGCAAGGTTGAGGAGAAGAGCCAGACCCTAGTCCTCTCAGTAGATGAGATGAGTGTGAACGTACTTCAGAAGGAGGGCTTCAGACCATTTCTGAACTTCACCAGGGTCCTTTTTAGAAATGCGGATTTGGCTTTGATCCAGGAGCCTTGGGTACATGGATCCCAGATCAGAGGATTGCAGGTAAGTAATGGTGGCTTACTGTATTGTGGCCACCAAACTAGACCTAGGGCTTGTATTTATTACAAGAGTAGTATTAATATTTTTCCTCTTCCAGGGTTCTGCACGGATGACCTGGTGGCGGCCGAAGTGACTTATGTATCGGAGGGAACGCAGAGACAACTGGTAGTTTGCTCAGCGTACCTCCCTTACGATAAGAAAGAATCTCCTCCAACCAGGGAACTGAGGGACCTGGTGGCCTGGTGCGAGAAGGAGAAGAAACAACTCATCGTGGGATGTGATGCTAACTCACACCATACGGTGTGGGGAAGCAGCGATGTCAACGATCGAGGTGAGTCTTTACTAGATTTTCTTTTTAGTTATAATCTAGAGATTTTGAATGTCGGGAACGAGCCCACCTTTGTTATAAAAAATAGAAGTGAAGTCATCGATATAACAGTGGGATCGGGACCGATATGTAATAATATTGCGAGGTGGCATGTGTCGAATGAGCCGTCAATGTCGGATCATAGACATATCCACTTTGAAATTATAACGGATTATAATCCGCAAGTAAGAACCTACAGAGACCCAAAAAGAACTGACTGGGACTCCTATAGAACGGAGTTACAGGCCAGGACTAGGGAAATCTGTACAAAACTAAGGAACACATATGATCTTGAGAGGGCCGTGGAGGAACTCCAAAACGCCGTCACAAGATCATATGAATACAGCTGTCCTATCAAAGTGAGGTCCGATAAGCACACCGTACCCTGGTGGAGCAAGGAACTCACGCAGTTGAGGGGACAGACAAGAAAACTATTTAATAGAGCAAAGCGGACAGGAGAGTGGGAGACTTATAGAGCAACCCTCACTGAGTATAATAAAGAAATTAGAAAAGCGAAGAGAGACTCATGGAGGAAGTTCTGTGAGGATATTGATAGTGTCCCACAGTGTGCTAAACTCCAGAGACTTCTCTCTAAGAACGGACATACGAAACTCGGGTCTCTCAAAGCACCGAGTGGGGAATATACCAAAACTGGAAGGGAGACATTGGAATTACTTCTAAATACTCACTTTCCAGGCTCCAGGTTATTAAATCATGGAGATGAATATGACTGGAATCACCAGCAGAGGGTAACGACCGGGTCTCGACAGAACTGGGAGGTTGCCAAGACGGTGGTGAGTCAGTCACGAATAAGATGGGCAATAAGTTCTTTTGACCCATTTAAATCACCAGGAGCCGATGGAATCCTACCTGTACTGCTACAGCAGGGGGTGGACTGTCTAGCTCCGGTCTTAATTCACGTCTTCAGAGCCAGCATTGCACTTGGTTATATACCGCTGGCATGGAGATCGACGAACGTGGCGTTTATTCCTAAACCAGGGCGTCCATCGTATGCCCAGGCAAAGGCATATCGCCCGATAAGTTTAACATCTTTCCTCCTGAAAACGTTGGAGAGAATAGTTGACAGGCATATAAGGGACGGGGTATTGAGGGCAAATCCTCTGCACAGGTACCAATACGCCTATCAGGCAGGCAGATCAGTCGACACAGCCCTTCATAGCCTAGTCTCTAGGATAGAGAGGGCAATGGACGACAAAGATCTAGCTTTGGCAGCTTTTTTAGATATTGAAGGGGCATTTGACAATACACCTTTCGAATCTATTAATTCGGCAGTTCGCAACAGGGGCCTTGAAGACACTTTGTGTCGTTGGATAGATACCATGTTGAGAAACCGGACAGTAACAGCTACCCTTTCGGGAGAGACATCCAGGTGTAAGGTAGGCCGGGGCTGCCCCCAGGGAGGCGTACTGTCTCCCTTGTTATGGGGATTAGTGGTGGACGGCGCACTGGAGGGCCTTAATCGAAAGGGGTTTTATACACAAGGCTATGCGGATGACTTGGTCGTTCTCATAGTCGGGAAACATAATATTATCGTTTCAGAACTCATGAAAGAGGCTTTGAAATGGATAGATGACTGGTGTAAGGGGCAGGCACTGTCAGTAAACCCTGACAAAACGGTCGTAGTACCCTTCACTAGGAGAAGAAATTTAACTGGACTCTCTGAACCTATAATAGGGGAGAGGGGCATTACATTTTCCAGGGAAGTAAAATATCTAGGAGTGATACTGGATAATAAGCTTACCTGGAATGCGCACTTGGAAAAAGTGGTGAGTAAGGCGAAGCAGACACTGTGTGTATGCCGCCGCCTTATTGGGAAAACCTGGGGACTGAAACCAAAGATGTCACACTGGTTGTATACGTCGATAGTAAGACCCAGGATTCTTTACGGCGCTGTGGTATGGTGGCAGAAAACACAACAGACCACAGCGAAGGAAAAACTGAATAGAATTCAGAGATTGGCCTGTTTAGGTATAACGGGGGCGATGGCATCGACCCCGACAGCTGCACTAGAAGTCATGCTAAATCTGCCACCGCTGCATATAGTGGTGGAGAGAGAAGCGCGGCTAGCAGCATATCGACTCAGGAATAATAATGACTGGAGGGGTGGTTCCCACTCCAGGATCAAAGATACATCTATGTCGGAACCAATTCTTGGGATGGTATCCGACAAGATGGTTCCAAAGTTTCACTTCCACAAGCCATTTGAGACTCGAATAGAGGATCAAAGCGAGTGGGAGGAAAGGTTTAATACCCTGGAAAGGTGGAGCCTAGTATGGTTTACAGATGGCTCCAAAATGACCAGAGGGACGGGTGCAGGAATATATGGACTCAGACCCAGATGGAGTGCAAGCTACAGTCTGGGGGAGTTCCCTACTGTATTCCAAGCAGAAATCTTCGCGATAATGGCGTGTCTGGCAGAGAATGTACGTAGAGGTTATAGACGTAAACTCATATATATATTCTCTGATAGTCAAGCTGCAATTAAAGCTTTAGCCGCACACAAGGTAAGTTCAAAACTGGTGTGGGACTGTTTACAAATGCTGACTGAACTGGCCACCAACAATACAGTCAGACTGTGTTGGGTGCCAGGGCACAAAGGCATTTGTGGAAATGAGAAAGCGGATGAACTTGCTAGGAAGGGATCCGAGACAGTGTTCATTGGCCCGGAGCCCTTCTGTGGCACATCTCCCAGTGTGGTCAGGCGGGCTCTGGGCAAATGGACAGAGACAGAACATAGGAAATACTGGACTTCAAGGCCAGGACATAGCCATTCTAAGGAGCTTATGGAGTATCCTTCGAAGGGAAGAGCGAATGAGCTACTGAGCTTGAATAGAATCCGGCTCAGGAGAGTGACAGGACTCATAACGGGACACTGTCACTTTAGGAAACATCTACATAAGCTAAAGCTTGTAGACAGTCCGGTCTGCCGAGGATGTGAATCGGCGGATGAAACTTCTCTGCATATCCTGGGCGAGTGCCCGGGATTTGCACATAGCAGAATGGCGCTCCTTGGGATGTCCTATTTGGAACCCAAGGAATTGAGAGAAGTGTCAGCAAGGAAGCTTTTGGACTTTGTAAAAAGGATAAATCTACTTGCTGAATAGGACTAGTAGTGGGACGCACAATAGGCCTAATTAGGCCGCAGTGCTATGGGACTTTTAAAGGACCAACCACTAGATGAAGATGAAGAAGATGAAGAAATGCCGTACAAAAATAACGGCTCTAGAAAGAATAAAACATTTTCATTTTCCAATTACAATTAACACACAATTATATAAATTATAGAATTATAGTAACAATTATAGAAAACTTTACGGCGTGCCTGATTTTAATAAAGATATTTATTTGAAAGTTATATTTTACTATGCCGATGCCGTACGAATGCACTGGCTCTAAGTGCTTTTAACTCTTGCTCAACCCTTACCTTTTACGTAGAATAAGGAAAATTATTAGACACCCTAAAATTAAAACTTTTAGAAAGCACTATACTACCTCAACTATATTAATTATACCTTATAAGGTTACAGTGGGGAAATGAATTTTCCGCTCAACGGTGGATATTTTAGTGAAAAGTTTCTGTACGACATTTGTGCCCTTTTCGAATTCATAAAAACTTAACTATTAACAAAATATTGCCGTATAAATATCGTGGCACTATATGGGGAAAAAAGGCCCCAAAGTTCCAAAAAAACGTTTGCATATAACTGCAATTTTTTTTCCATGCAAAAGTTTATAATATTGGTATGCATATCTACAATTCAATTTGTTTGTTTTGCCAAAATTTATTTTTTATTTTTCAATTATGCCGTATATATTTTGAATCCAATACAACGAATAAAATAAAATTGTTTGTTGTAAAATCAGTAAGTAATCGTTTTTATCTTAATTTTCTTTGAAAAATAATTTATTTTAAAAAATAATCAAACATGAAAATAGTGCATTCTGTAAAGGTTGCTGATGTTGGTGATCACGATAAAGATTTCGGAAGTGAACTCGAAACTGGAGATGAGGAGGACGAGGACGAAGATTAAGTTTTTATATGTATTAAGATCAACAAAAACAAAATAAAAAAAGATCAACAAATGTCATTAAGGCCAACAAGATTTAATTAACTTTTCATTTCATTATTTTAGTAGTCTATTTTATAAAATAATTTTCTAAAAATATTTTTTTTTTGTAAAAAAGTAAAGTATTATAAACGTTATTAATACTTCTTTCAAATTTCAATTTAATTAATTTATACGGCCCAAAATTGGAAAGTTAGATGTTCCGCTGACAACCCATGTGCCACGGAGAATAGTGCTCAAATGTTTTCTTTTAGGTTGTAGTTGATAATTATAGAGTTAAAAATAACATATCTTAAATTTGAAAAAAAAATGGACATTACTCATTCACCAAATTCGCCAGTCTCTGTTAGTTGGGAAGATCTGGCTTAATACACNGGTAATTATTATAAAATTTTTGCGCTGAAAAAGATAAATGCTAAAACATATATTGATTAATATAATTTAGTTTTACATTTTTATCCTACCTACTTGGAATTTATGCATATATTATTTGTATATTCCATGCAAATGTAACGGCAATATCATTTTTCATCATTACTTAACTGCCTTCATAATCTGCAATGAATGTCGTACAGGAATTGTTAATTATTGAGTAGGTATAGTAAAGTAGAGTTTAAATTATTTAAATATTTTTTATAGCATTCGATGAATGTTCCATCAAAAATGTACGGCGATATAATTTTTTATTATCATTTGATGGTGCTAATATTATGGAGTAAATGCCGTAGGTACAGGAATAATAATTTCATCCACGGCATCCACAATTTTGTTAATATTGACCCTTGAATAATTTAAAACAGTAATAAAATTGAAAATATATAGTACCGTAGTAGCTGTCAAATGGATTTTCCAAATAGCAAAAATGATAAACAATTTTTTTATTCACGGCCAATTGGTTTTTTCTGGTGCCAATAATTTTGTACGGCACTTTTGTATAAAGACTATAAAGTGGAATAACTAGCTTCCGAAATTTAGGCCGTTCTGGAAATAATGATTATTACCCAAAGAAAAATAACTTCAAAGCACTCACAATTATGTAATACTTTTTTTTTAGCCAAATATTTTGTACGGCACTTATATTTTTCATTATTTTAGAGCATAAGTAAAACTCTGAAATCGGTGCCGTACATTTCTCAATAATTTTTTGGAATAGGGGTTGAAATGAGAAAATTTGCGTCAGGGTAAAAGCTCTTAGAGCCAGTGCATTCGTACGGCATAATAAAATATAACTCAAATAAATATCTTTATTTAAAATCAGGCGCGCCGTACAGTTTTCTATAATTTTTACATTACTAAAAATATTTGGAAAATGAAAATTTTTTATTCTTTCCAGAACCGCTATTTTTGTACGGCATAAGGTTTTTATGTCTTATTTTTCTAATACCTGTCTTGGATCAAAATGCCGTCAATTTCTATTTAATTAATTTGCCCGGCCCAAAATTGGAAAGTTTGTTTTCCGCTGACAACCCATGTGCCACGGAGAATTGGCGGCATAGTGCTCAAATGTTTTCTTTTAGGTTGTAGTAAGTATTTAAATCGTAGACTCTTATGGTGCCTAAAATAATTACGAAAACTTTACTATCCGGCTCTTAGTCTAGAGTACGTACCATGTTAAAAAAGTGTTTTACCAATGTTTGTACCGTTGTGTCGAAACCATATTTTCGGTATAGGAACCCTTTTATATGAGTACTAACTTGTATTTCTATATTAAGATTTTCTACTATTTTGACGTCGCGCGAGATGCCTACAAACTACCCTTAATTACTCACTCCAACCTGGGGCAGGTACGATGAGTCCCGAGATCATCTCCTCACTGATGGCGGGGGGCTCCGATGGTGGCGGTGGGCACACCAGGCTCTCGATGATGTCGTCGGTCGCCCTCAGGATTCCAGCCAAATCCGGCGGCTCGGTCCGAGAGGAACGCATCATCATGCAGAGGGCCAGCTCCTCTTGGAGCACGCTCTCCAGATACATCATGTCCAGGTCGGAGACTATTGCGCCGTTTATCACCATTATTTCGTCCCCTTTTATGATTCCTGCGGAAGGGAGACGCAGTATGAGTGGAATTGAAAATGATAGCCTCACAATTTATTACACTATACACTGGAAATGGGATAGGTTTAACGATGTGAGAATTGGACGGTCCATGAGATTTTTTTTGCTTAGTGATAAAAGTGGTCTTTCTCTAGAGCGGGCATCACAAAATTTCTTTGTTAAAGGACAATAGCAAATGCGAAACTGTTGCCGTTTATTTAACAGAGGCAGATAATTTTTTCTTATCTATTAAGAATTGATGAGATACACAAGGTGATTCACAACTTATCCAAAAGACTTTGGAGACATACAGGGTGTTTTTGAAATAAGTGCATTCCTTGAAAAAAGTGATAGAGGGCACATAAATGAGAAACTTGTATTAATCAACTGGTGATCTAAATACTTCTGTTTTCGAGAAAATTAATTAAGAAAATTAACCATATATGTAAACCGACCCTGTGCATCTTGTGCACGTGCGTTATGTATTTTCGTGCCCTCTATCACCCATTTCAAGGAACGCACTTATTACAGAGACACCCTGTATACACCAATAAAAAATAGTAAAAATAGATTTACTGTTCGTGTACTGCCCTCGGTCAGGTATTACAGTCGATCATTGTGGCGTGTATATTTTTGAGTAATTTGTAAACTGTCCTTTTAGGTTTCTTTTTTACATTAGTAGTATATCTATATGGATCCACAACTAAGTTGAATCTCTACTTGTACAGGATGTAATTAAAATGTTTGCCCAAACTTTAATAGCGGATTCTATAATTGGAATTCGTCTAACTTTTGCAAGAACTTTTTCACATTAGAGATCAGCAAGCAGCTAAGCAGAAAATAATTTTGCAAACTGTAATACTTATTTTAAACGAGAGGATAAAAAAATTAAAAAGGTAATAATGAAATAGACCCTTGCGTTAACGGTTATTTTATTGAAAATAGTTTTGCCTAAGCAACAATCTCACACTGAAAAAACTAAACAAATACAAAATATACAAGGCTATACAAGGTGAGGACAAACGAGACAGCAAATTCTAGGGATTATTTCATATCGATTTGACATAAATCGTCTTATCCACAAGTGCTTCCTAAGTAGGGTAGGCTCTTTGAAGATGGATCAAACTTAGGTAATGTGTTAAATCTTATACAGACAGCCTTTTGATGTAAAATTATCTTTTAATTGTATCCATAGGCGTCACATATGGGAGGGTCAATTGATATTTTTAATTGTATTTTTTTGTTTTCGACTATTTGGAATTTTTAGTATCAAAATCTAAAACTTCTAGAGTATTCTAGATTAAAGAGGTACTCTTGTCTTTAGTGACCGTATACGAGAAAAATCTGTTTGAAATGTTTGTATTTTTTTTGCACGATAATTACAAATTCTTTCCTAATATTTAGTAGTTGGTTTTGGAAAATAAGTAACATAGCAACCATTAACTACGCTGTGATTGTCATTTCTCAATAATTTAAAAACTCATTTGCTAAATACAAAAAATACATTTGTTTAAAAATGTTTACTACAGAATAATTTGTTAAGTGTATGGCGAAATGCAATGTAACTTTCGAGTAGCGGCACTTTGATTTGCAGAAGAATTTTCGGATGTAAGATTTACTCTTCATTCCACTTTTACTGCCCTGCACCAAAGATTATGAGAAACCGGATTGATGAACTGATTCTTAAAAAGATATTACACGGGCAGACATGCTGATATAAGTAAGGAAGACATATTGCTGGAAGTTGAGGAAAATCCAAAAATTAGTGTTAGAAGTCTGGTTGCAATGTATCCGAATAATTCAAAAACTACTGTAGGAGACATTTTGCACAAGAAAAACCAATTCCTTTTCATTTTAGACAAATTTAGGCATTGGAAGAAGCCAAAAAAGTTCGAAACCTTAATTTTTTTCTAATATGTTATTCTGCGATGAAGGTACCTTCACGAAGGACGGAATTTTTAATATGCGTAATGCGTATTCCTATGTTGGTGACACAACCCTGTGACATAAAAGAGACGAAACATCAGGATAAATTTAACATAAATATTTGGGCAGGAGTTCTTGGTAATAATCTACTAGGGCCTGTGCAACTGCCTAATCGCCTATAGGGGATCTACATTTTTTTGGAGAACAATTTACAAAATTTATTAGATGACATACCTCTGGATATTCAACAGAACTAATGGTTTCTACATGACGGTTATCTGGCTCACTTCAGGATAACTGTTCGTAAATTTTTAAATATTACTTACGGACACCAGTGGATTGTAAGAAGAGGTCCAGTTGCTTGGCTCGCAAGATCTCTCGATTTAAATCCTTGCGATTTTTGTGTCTGCGGATACCTAAAATCATTAGTCTATTCTCAACCATTACAAACACATGATCAACTGTGTGCACGAATTCAACACCTGTAATGAGTTTACGAACAATAGGGGAATCTTCATAAGTATTCGATGATCATTAGAGAAACGAATCACTTTATGCATTGAAAGTAATTGCTCCCACGTAGAGTATCTTTTATAATTTAAAGTTTGTTTGTTTTTGTTAATCGTCGTTTTGTTATAATTTTTCCCAGTTTGTTATATTATTTAATACAAAATTCCAACTTTTTTGTAGATCTTTATCTGTTTTCCAAAGCCAACTACTAAATATTAGCAAAGGATTTGTAATTTTGTAATTATCGTGCAAAAAAACACAAACATTTGAAATCATTTTTTCTCCTATAGCCACTCAAGACAAGAGCACCTATTTAATCTAGAATACGCTGATAAATACCAAAAGTCGAAGATAAATATAATTAAAAATGTCAGCTGATCCACTTAAATGTGACGCCTACGGTTACAATCAAAATATCATTTTTACATTAAATACTAAAGTTAACACATAACGTAAGTTTGACTCATCTACAATTAAAAAACAATCTCAAAGGGCTATTAGTCCAGACGATATCTGTTTAAATGAGTCCATATTTGGGTGAATCGTATGTCCACGGAGATTTTTGCCTTTTTGGCCTTAAAATATTACTAGAAATGGAAATTTTGCTATGCGCATAAAAAAAACGTGGGCTTAACTTTTGGCGGCACACTATGTCAAAAAAATTCGAAAAATGTCATATTTTTCTTCTGATTTAATTATGTATCTTTTCAAGAGTTGATTTTATGCTAAAATGGACGAGAAAAAAAATGTAATGTAATTAAATTTTACACAATATGACTAGTTATAAATCGAAGGAATCATTATTATTGTAAAAATCGAAAAAATCGCCAAAAATGGGGTTAAAAAACATTACTTTTTAGGGATTTTTTTTGGGGCCTTTAAGTTGGGCATAGGACCTTCATACTTGGCTCAAGAAAACTTGTTGAAAATGTTATGTAGAATCATCACACCAAATTTCATCAAAATCGGTTCTACAGATTTTGCATAATAATTTTGCAATCCAGATTTTGAAAAAAAATTTGCAAATTTTCAAAATTTTGCACAGCAAAAACTAAGGTCCTTAGGTACTTGAAAATTTAATCTCATATAGAACGGCTCTCAAGCTTTCAAACGCTTTTTGAAAAATTCGAATTCGTCAATTAGGAGAGCTCTGGTGCTAGTTTAAACATTGGTCGAATTTTTGTACTATAATTTTGTATTTTTGTAATATAATGAGCTAATCGCATTTGCTTATATTTTAAACAGTAAATAATATTTGAATTATACTTTAATCACAAAAGAAATGATGATTAAATTATTAATTAATTAATTAATTAATTAATTAATTAATTAATTAATTACAAATTTTCGACATATTTCGAAAATAATTGTTGTTTAAACAATTTTAGAATATTTAAATAAATTTGTTTTTGATCTTTGATAAACAGTATATAAGTTTATGCACTTACTTTTGATACAATAAAAAAATAAAGTTGATAATTAAAGGAAGATAAATCATTATCGGACTGTTGAAAGACCAATAATTATTAACGATAGGCATTTGCAAATACGCTAATTGTTTTTTCTAAATCGCGAGACATCGATTTAAAAAAAAATCACCAAAATCGGACCTGTAGAAGCTGAGATATTAAAAATTTTTAAGCGCGTCACGGTTTTGAACTCGCCGATTCAATTTCGAGCAGGCCGAAGGGGACGTGCTCTCTGCTTCCCCCACCATCGCCACCACCCGTACGATTTTCTTGAATTTCTTGCTTGCATAAATAACTTTAAACGCGTTTAAAGTAGTTTGCCAATGAAGAAAATTATTGCAAACTTAGACCTGGTAAGTACTCGGAATACCAAAGATATTTTTCGAAAAATTAGCCCGGATGTCCCAGTACATTTAGTCTAAATGACGGCTAACTTTGATCGGCTATAACTACGTAACTAATTGACCAATCGATCTGTTTTTTTTTAAAGAAACGTCTTTCCAATAACTTTTAAAACCTGCTTTAAAAAATTTGATTTGATTGAATATTCACAAAATTATTCTAACTGTTTAGTAAAGTATAAAAATTCGACCAATGTTTAAACAAGCGCTAGAGCTCTCCTAATTGACGGATTCAAATTTTTCAAAAAGCGTTTGAGAGCTTGAGAGCCCTTCTATATGTGATTAAATTTTCAAGTGTCTAAGGACCTTGGTTTTTGCTATGCAAAATTTTGAAAATTTGCAATTTTTTTTCAAAATCTGGATTGCAAAATTATTATGCAAAATCTGTAGAACCGATTTTGATGAAATTTGGTGTGATGATTCTACATAACATGAAGTTTTCTTGAGCCAAGTATGAAGGTCCGATACCCAACTTAAAGACCCCAAAAAATTTTCTAAAAAGTAATGTTTTGAACCCAATTTTTGGCGATTTTTTCAATTTTTTACAATAATAATCATGTAATGTTCGATTTGTAACTAGTTATATTGTGTAAAATTTAATTACATACAGTTTTTTCCACTTCAATTTTCGCCTAAATTCAACTCTTGAAAAGATACATATTTAAATAGGAAGAAAAATATGACATTTTTCGAACTTTTTTAACATATTGTGCCGCCAAAAGTTACGCCCACGTTTTTTTTATGCGCATAGAAAAATTTTCAATTCCAGCGATATTTGAAAGCCAAAAAGGCAAAAATCTCCGTGGATATACGAATCACCCAAATCAAAACAGATACCGCTTAGTCTGTATCTTTAAAGAGCACTACCTCCCTTAGGAATCATTTTTGTATAATACGATTTATGTGAGATCGACATGAATCATTCCTAGAATTTACTCTCTTCGTTTGTCGGTTTAGTTTCCGGTCACCCTGTATATATCGCGCACTTCAAAAGGTTGTTTACGTTTTGAAAAACAATCTGTTTTCGTCTTCTGATAACAATTGTTTTTTGACAGATTAAATTTGTTTGTTTTTGGCAGTTTCCATAGTTAGAGGTGTTATTTTTTATTTTCTGATACAACTTTCATATACAGGGTCGGAAAGTCCCCATGGTTCATCGGCCGTTACGTGAGAGCGATAAAGTAAGTCATAGAAATCCGTGCGATAGAGAAATATGGCTATAATGAAAGCGTCTAATAGTCACCGCCCATTTCGCCCTTCCACAAATAAGAAGTAAAGCTTATTTTATCAATTTTTTTTCCCAATAAATAAAGAAAAAAGAAATGAAAATTGTGCAACAAATTAGTGACATTATACAATATCGAAAGGTTAAACATACGACATAATTTAATTAATGAAACCTAAATAGTTAGCAGCAAAATATTTTTATTTTCTTTCTTCCGAAAAACCCTATCCGAAATTATCGAAACGGATGTTGAAATTTATACATGGGTATAATGGTATTGGTAACAATAATGAATTGTTGATACAACTCTACATTGTCAAAAGAAAAGAAAGTGGTTGGTTATTGGTATAAATAGCAAAGTTTTTTTTTAAGTTTTCTTGTTTACTGAAATCTACAGGGTGTCTCATAATTAGCTGCCAACCCTGAACAGGCCGATTCTATGATCAAAACTAAGTAAAAAAGTTCATATGAACATGGGTCCGGAAATGCTTCCTAAGGGCACAGGGACCCATTGAAGAGGGAGGAATGGAAATATTTTTTTTGCAATATCTCTCAATCGCGTTGTGATAAATGAATGAAATTTGGTATACACAGCTAAATTTTGATGAGCAATTTGATGGACTAATCCATTTATTTCCACAAGGTCCATTGGGGTGGGTACGGGGGGGTCCTTGGTACTTTGCGTGTGTAACTTTTTCATCTTTGACTTTTTAACAAATTGGACAGCAAATTCCGTTTTCCCGAACTGTTTTACGTTAAAAAGGTACTCTTGTTTCAAATCGTTATCTTTAACGCTTTCTGAGAAAATCGCTCTTGAATTAATCCCACTTTGGTCAATTTCATGGTAATTTAAAAAAAAAAATTTGTTTAAATTTAATCTAATTTTAATAAAAAAATTATAATAAAAAATTAAATTAAATAAAAATTATTCCTTTAAATGGAAAAGAGGGGAAAGGAAAATTAATATTATTATTTTTTGTTTAAATTTTGTTGGCAGCTAATTATGAGACACCCTGTATAAAGATTTTGTTTGCAGATGTAAAAATTATCTAGCAGTCTTACATCATTCACATTTTATTAAGGGCGACTGATACTAGCGACTCTCTCTGGTGTAAACCTATAAATCCTTCAAAAATGTTTACAAACCACGTGACTGCCAACATTCCACGATTGGTATCTACTGTTAACGAAAAATCCCTAAATGTTGGCGTCATAAATATTAATGATTCGTCTACAATGAACAATGACAAAACGGTACTACTACGCCCGAGATAATGCGATCGCTGATTGGTTGAAAAATTACATCAATAAGAGCCGGAAACGGTAAAACAGAAGGTTGTGTTTTAATGTAACCTATTTTAATATAATTTTTAATTTAATTCTTAATTTTACTGAAATTTAATTGCCAACATGAAAGAAATAGAATTACTGTGAAATTAAATCATTAATCACAAGAAGAAATATATATTTTTTAAATATTATAAAGCTGTCTGATGCGATTTGTTAGAAGTAGTACAACTTATCGCCTCTTATGATACATTCTCTGTTCCATAACATAAACTTAAGTAATTTTGCAAATATTGTTTCATAAACAGAAGCTTTATTCCACAAAAGTGTGTGTAAACGCAACAAAGTGACTGCTGTATCCATTACCGCCGGCATATTTCAGCAAGCGGATATTTCATTCTTATCGCGCCTAAATAAAAGTAAACCAAAAACGGAGAATAAATTACGAACCGTTCTGCATGGCGACACTTTTATCTTCCACGCGGCTGACATAACAACAAAGCTCGTCCTGGCGGTCAGCGTTCTCCACGAGCTCTGCCTCCACGCTGAATCCCCACATTTGCTCCAGCGTGTTCCGAGATAACTCCACTTGGTACAGTATCTTCGCGCAGACTTCTACCACTTCGTGGGTATGTAACTGTAAAAAAAGAGAACACAGTGAGATATTAAAGCGTTTTTATTCTAATAGAATGCGATTTTAGTTAATAATGAAGATTTGATAATGTTTTCATTAATATCATAATTAGTTTTATGCAAATATGGAAACAGAATATATTATAATATCAAAAGAGGCACTAGAGAATAAAAAATAAAGGTAGGATGAAGCTTTGTTTTGCAGTGTCCTTAAACGTATGTTTGCGCATTGTGTATAACAGGCTTTTTTTCGCGACTGAATATTGGTGAGTATCTGACTTATAATTACTATTTCTCTTCACTCAGTCATACTACACATACTACAACATACGACTTTACTCGCGAAAAAAAGCCTAACGTTGATGTCACGTTATGACTGAGATCGATTAATCGAAGAATCAATTCAGTGGGCCATGAAAATCGATTTTTTAATCGATATTAAGCAATCGAGATTCGATTTTTTTCTGTTTCGTTAAGAATGCAACCGTACAATTATTTACAATTAGTTGAGCGCACCAAAACACATGTGAAGAAATGACAGTTCTTCACATAATTAACTATAAACTTGATAGATGGCGATACTGTGTTTTATCGCTTGTTACGATGTTACCCTAAAGTTAAGTTTTATTTGACTGTTTAATTATTTATATGAATTGTAGAATCATTTGCACCTTGCGAGCATATTTTTTCGATAACCGGCAACATTGCAATTGATGAGCTGAATCGATTAGATTCCAGTAGATTGGACAGACTTTTGTTCCACAAAAGCTTGAACATGA
Source organism: Anoplophora glabripennis (assembly GCF_000390285.2). Lineage (NCBI taxonomy): Eukaryota > Metazoa > Arthropoda > Insecta > Coleoptera > Cerambycidae > Anoplophora > Anoplophora glabripennis. The sequence goes on from NW_019416280.1 coordinate 132,630, forward strand.
AGTACTGAGAACTATAATTATTTTGTTCTTTAATAAAACATGATAAAATAGATTGTTAAATTATAAATAACTACTCACTTTGACCCACTTATAAGAAAGATAGATTATTTTGGGTTACTGTCTTTTTTGTTTTCCATACAAAACCTTAAAAAGAAATCGGAAAAAGTTCGATTTTTGAGATCTTCTAGATCTCCATGTTCTTATGAATAGATTCTTCAGCTTCCATTTGAACCGATTTAAAAATCGATCTTCTTCGGGAAGAATCGCCATGACGCGATTCCCTACAAAATTGGTAGTTGTATAAATTTAAAGACTTTTGCTTAGTTATATTTATTTTATTATCTTGTAGCAATTTTGTTGCATTGCTGTTATTAGGACATTAGTTAAGCCAGCTATGTTCAGTGATGGGCATATCAAATTAATCTACCGAAATATTCGATAGTACCAAAAAATATATTAAGAACCTTACAAACATTGTTGCAGCATGTAATAACAGAAAAATCCATAATTCATAATCCATCAAGCGTGTACTACCAATCTACTCACTTTCAATTTTCTCTAATTTTTTTTGCGTATTCTATTCATAACTATTTAACAAAACTGCTAATATTTCTACAACTACCTAACAGTTGGATTCAGCATCATTTTAGAACTTAAACAGGGGATTAATTTTTAATAAAGTGTGTGATTAAAAAGTTGATCGATCGATGGTCAACTTTTCCTGTTCAAAAACAAATCGGTCAAATTAAAATCAGATTATTATTATTATTGGAACTCGTCTTTGCTCCGCCACATTGAAACGATTATTCCAGTATTACAAATCGATTTTAGTTGATTCAATATTCAGTGAAAGTTAATCAATAAACAATGTATTAAAATAATCATGAAAACCATCTGTGTACTCTCTTTTAATGTTGCTAAACATAGATCCTTTGTTTATAATAATATTTGGCCTAATAACGTACAATTATAAATAGAATTTTGTAGGACTAATGAGTTTTATTTTATTCTAAATATAAAAATTTATTTGTCGAGTAAATAGGATATATTATTACGTACCTATTTAATTTAATAACTGTCAAACCTCTTATGCTAACTAAGGAAAATTGATGTAAATATACCTATGGTTATTTGCTAAACAAATATGTTTACCTTCTCGCAAATATAACGCAGATGTAGGTATGTACAAAATATAATATTTATGAGGTAAATACGAGTATGTTTACTTGCAGCTAACGTCACAACGCTAATCTTACTGAGGGAAAATATATGAAGATGGTAAGGATTCAGATTAAGTATGCTGCGAGCGAGAAATTTGTAACTTATTCGTTTTTTTTTTGTTATTTTCGAAACATACTTTTGTTGTAATTATCTCTTTTATACATATTTACAGGTAACACTTTGACCCAGTAATTATTCAAACAAATTTGTGTAGGCAGTTTTGTGGTATTACTCATTAATACAAAAGCAGTTTCGTTTTGGGTCCTCAAATAATATTTTGATAAAAAGTTCTTTAAATTGTCAAATTCCAATCGACAAATACGTTGTGTATACCTGCAACTTTATAATATGTGGTAGGCAGATATGAATATTTTTGTTTTTGATAAAATAACAAGTATATATATATAATTATTATGAATCGTACAGTAGATTGTCTCGATATTTTTAAAAATTAACTACTCATTCATTAAAAGCAATCCAGTGCCTGTGTAGTACTTCGTTAATCGCAGAATACTATACAGGATGGCCCAATGAAAACGTAACAGACTTTTTTTGGAAAAACGCAAAAACCTGTCGATTTTGTTTTGCATGATTTAGATGGTTCTAACTGCTACCCCCTGAGCGGAGTAAATATCCCCTCCAAATTTTTAAATAGGAAGGATGGTCAAGTTGCATATCGTTGAAAAGCTCGTTTGATTCTCTACACAGTCATGGGTACCTTTTGAAAATCAACCCATTTTTTTTAAAAGATAAAGGGTGCAGAACTTGACACATACAAAATTTCCTATTATCTCTACAAATTATTCTCTAAATAAAATTCGCTATCGAGTTCGCTATTAATTTCAAAATCGATAAGTTAAAGAAGCGTCTAAACATATCCAAATGGCTGGAAATAATTGACCAGCAACTTCCATTCAATAATAAATAATTTTACGTGAACTATTCTCATTACTTACTCCAACGTGTTGTTATATTGTTTGCAGTTATTTCTTTCACAAATTCCACTAAAAACGGTATAGATAAGAGATCATTTTTCAGTCAGCGATTTTGTCATAAAGTGGTGTTAGTGGTTTTAGTGGCTGTTTCGCATTAAATACAAAATAATTAAAAATGGTTTATTCGATGCAAGAGAGGGTGGAAATAATTGAATTATTTTATAAAAATAACGAATGTGCTTCGAGAGCAGCTCAGTTGTTTACTGAACGACATGCCAATAAACACGTCCATCGCAAAATTGTCTTGGAGTTAGTAAGAAAATTCCGGGAGACGGGATCTGTGGGCAATAAAAGCGAAACAATGAACGTCCTGTACGTAATGAAGCTGTGGAGGTTGCAGTTCTGGGACACATTGCTTTAGATTAGATCATAGGCTAAGTACACGGCAATTGGCTTCTGTAAGTGGTGTAAGTCGGTGTAGTGTACAACGAATTTTAAAACATTACAAGTTCCATCCTTACAAAATTCACCTTCTCCATGAACTTCAAGAAGATGACTTTGACCGCCGGGTACAATTTTGCGAGGTCATGACTGAACGGGCGATGCATAATCCAAATTTTCTATTCAACATTTGTTTTTCCGATGAGTGCAGCTTTTTCCTAAATTGCACCGTCAACCGCCATAATTGCCGTTACTGGGCAGACTCCCATCCAAGGATATTCCACGAACAGTATACTCAACACCCAGAAAAATTAAATGTTTGGGCTGGTATCTTTGGTGATTCCCTTGTTGGTCCTTTTTTTATAAACGATAATTTGACTGATGATATGTATTTGGAATTGCTGCAAGAAGCCATTGATCCAGCCTTAACGGTAATTGTGGTGGAAAACAATAATGATTACCTCGAAGATGAACTGATGTTTCAGCAAGACGGGGCTCCCCCCACTATGCCCACCATGTGCGCGAATTCTTAAACCATACATTTCCGAATCGTTGGATAGGTAGGAGAGGTGCTCCTAGATCCCCAGATTTAAGCCCATTGGACTACTTTTTGTGGGAACACCTGAAGACCAAAATCTATGCGACCCAACCGGACTCTCTGGAAGATCTACGTCAACGTATCATTAAAGAATGTCATCTAGTCACTCTTGAAATGCTCTAGAATGTAAGACAACGTTTTGAACAAAATCTTTATAATTGCATGGACGCAGGGGGCCAACATTTTGAACATTTACTGTAATAAAATTTCATTAACAAAAATTTGCTTTCAAAACCCTGTATCTTTTACAAAAATAGGCTGATTTTCAAAAGTGGCACATGACTGTGTAGAGAATTAAAAGAGCTTTTGAACGATATGCAACTTGACCACCTTTTCCATTTAAAAATTTGAAGGTGATGATTACCCCGCTCAGGGGGTAGCAGTTAGAACCATCTAATTCATGCAAAAAGATGTCCCTCTCGCAAACAAAATCGACGGGTTTTTGCGTTTTTCCAAAAAAATTTTTCCTAGCCGCTATGGGCTCTGTTACGTTTTCGTTGGGCCACCCTGTATATACGTGCATGTCACCTATCGTCGTGGCTCATATTGGAAATCTATATCCATTTGTTCAATTTGAATTATATCAGCTGCTTGCTCTCATTTATAGGTATCGGTGGTATTCCTTTCAACATTCATCTGAATTTCAGTTGCTTCTATTTCTATTCAGGCTGGAAACTGTGCAGTGTCGCCAGCGACCCATAATTCCTATTCCAGTACTAATAAATTATTTCTATTTTCCTCTTTCTTTATGTTTTTATTCAATAAAAGTGAGTTCATTGATCCCTTTTTTATTCCTCTCCTCATTTTATTATATTTTGCTGATTTTATTGAGCTCTCGGATTGCGCAGGAAGCGTATATTTATAGTTACATAATTCAGTTATTATATATGAAGATGGATGTATTAAATAGATTTATGACGTGTATAAATATTTGACCAAAATTTCATATACATGCTTTAAAAGTTAACAAATATTTTATTCTATATGGAAATTGAAAGGTGTACGATAAAACTGGACAATAAAATAAGAATTTGTTGGATTAGAGGTGTTGTCAAATTTTTTTACGAAAAACTTTCATGGTGTCTGAGTGATTTGTGTTTCATGCACATCCTTATTAAATTCTTCACAACATATTGCTCCTACCCATGTATTGAGTGAAAACCGATTTCAGAATAAAATTTATAGCATAAAGTATGAAAGCAGTGAAAGTTTTCCATAAAAAAATTTTTAGTACACCTCTGAAAATGCTACTTAAAAGGCAGGTTTAGTTAAGGACAGGGCAAATCCGTATAGTTCCAAAAGCTATTCAAGAACTATGCGAAACAATTTTAGAAAAGTTGAAACCGAGGAAATATTTCGAAAATCCGGAAGCAGCTCCAAGCATCTTAAAACTATATCCAAAGTTGATGAAAGAGTAATGCCTAATTCGTTATTGTCATAAATCTGGACCATTGTAAGTGAATTTATTCAACTAAAAATCACGAACTGAAACGAATACAAGATAAGAATAAAATTTATGAAAGGCTGTAGTTGCTCTACTCCGGAGTTATTTAAAAAATATAACGCAACTCAGGAATCACCATGTATAAGCGCGCCTAAGTTTAATCTCTTTAAAGTAAATAAAAAAGTTTTATAATTTTTCAATATTTCAGTTCAGATTATAAATTTATACCTATATCAGATATTTAATGAATTATTCTATGCTTAGTGTTTGTATAGCAAATATTAAAAGAGCTAGAATAAAATCCGGTTAATAAAACTTTTTCATCCAATTTTAGAAGAAATAAGTCAATATGTAGGCATAATGTACAATAACATTTTCCGTATCGATGTGAAGTGATGCCTGCCACCATCTGAGTTTCGTACTTGAAAATTATAAATATATGGAAATCGACTATGCCTTATAATTTTGACAGTGCATTCTACAGATAAATCTCAACTAGTTTTTCTTTTCTGAAGAGTGATAGGGCTTCGCAATTGTACAGTGCATGTGCTGTGACTTTTCTTCCTCCTGACATAACCTATAAAGACTGTCTTTTTCTAGATCTCATTTAGATGTTTCGTAGCAGTGCGAAATAGTTTTATTTATTATTGGTTGATCATGGTATTTTAAAGAACTTCATGATTTTCCAGATATTTCTTGGCTCAATTTTTAATCCTTGTATTTTACCTATTTGTTTCAATGTTTCAGTAACGTCGTCAACAATGTCCCAGAAGGGTTTGGGTCTTTGTAAGGCTATATAATAGTCCATTATAGCTAATTCACTAACCGTTCCGTTGCCCCTAAAGCCTTCATGCCCTGGTACCCAAGCTAGGGTCAAATTTCTTGGACTACCTAGCTTTACTAATGTTAAACAATCTAATTTTAGCTAAAATCTAAATAACGAGATCCTTAAAAATATTTTCCCATTAATTTCCTTTTTAGTATTAATATTTTATATTTATTTTCAATTTAATACAGAACGTGAATGTCCATCGAAGTAGTATGGTGTGTTATTATCTGTTTCATAAAGTTTAATTTTCTAAAGGTTCGTAGAAAATATCCAGATATGTAGTGGTCTTTTTATTAATTTTGTCGTTTCCCAACTTCCTAATTCAACAGATTCTATTAGAGAAGTAACTTTCGTAATGCGATTTATCGTATAAACATAATTGAAATCCAGTTCCGACACACTTAGCACTTCTCGATTCTGATGAATAGCTGCAATTTTGAGGTAGTATTTGTTTCCATTGGGACATTCTTTATGAAATTAAAAGAACGGTTTTAATATATCTTCGCATTAATGGAATTGAAATAGAATAAAATGTAAGTACCCATAGATACTAATTGAAATTTTGCTCCAGCTTTAAATCTACACATTTAATTAGGTGATAAAACAAGTGAACAAGTGGTTTTAATTTTAAACAAGAACGTTATACAGGGTGTCCTGGTACTTGATACAAAAAAGTCGAGTACACATAGATGAGGTCAAAATAATACCAGTTCTTCATATAATTTTTTTCATACGGGCCTTCGTTAACAATTACGGGCCCACAAAAGTGAAAATTAAAAACTTGTTTTTATTTACAGTCTCTAAACCGTTAACTTCAGGGTGATGCAAATTTGGTAATCGATAACACATGCATACAGTTTGTTTTTGATGTTGTAAGTGAAAACGCCAGGGACGAATTATGCTCAATGGTTAACAATCCAGAACTTTTGCATAGATTACGATCGCAATCTATCTGTATCAAAAATAAATTCCCTGAAGAATTTTCTAACGAATACCCTCTTGGTTCAACACAAAATTAACAGTTTAAGAAATATTTGTGATTTTATGTCACAGTGCAGATCGAGCGGCGTCTCCACTATATTATGTTTTAATTTTTAATTGGACATAATTACTATGTTAGAACCGTACATATTTTTAAAATAAGACCCTAGATAATCTTAATGTCTTACATTCCACATATAACACAAAATAGAAATATTAAAAAAATAATTCTAAAGAAATAAAACTATCAAAATACATTTTCAATATGGGCACCTTCCATATCCACATCCTTCCTAAGTCTACAAATGATATTTGTTTGTACACGAAAAAGCATTTCTAGGGTATGTCTAATGGAAATTAATTCTTTGTGGCAATTCATCCCTTGTACTGGGGTTGAATACACTAAACTTTTCAGGTATCCCCACGGAAGTTCATCGGGTTAAAGTATGGAGAACGTGGTAGCCATGAAATTAGGCCTCCTCTCTCAATCCATTTATTATTAAACACAATGGATAAATAATTTCATACATCAATACTGACATGGGGAGGAACTCCATCGTGCATGAACTAAACGCTTCTTCAAGTGTCTAATGGAATATCGTCTAATAGTGGCTCCGAATTATTTTGCAAAAACTCCAAATATCGATGTTCATTCAGACGTTCCTCAAAAACGTATGGACCTATTAAATTATTACCTACTATTCCTGCCCATACATTAATAGTGGGTAATAATTTAAAAGGTCTATACGTTTTTGAGAAACGTCTGACAGAACATCGATATTTGGAGTTGAATACTTAACTTACTTTAACTTATTCTTGTTTTGTGTTATGTGTAAAGTGTATTTGTCAAATTTTATTAGTGAAAATTACATTAGCAGACAGTAAGATTTTCTAGACTCTTCTTTTAAAAATTTGTACGGTTCTATCATAGTAATTATGTCCAATTAAAATGGTGGACGCACCGCTCGATGTGCACTGTGACATAAAATCACAAATATTTTCTTCAGGGGACTTATTTTTGATACAGGTAGATTGCGATCGTCATCTATGCAAAAATTCTGGGTTTGGTAACCATTGGGCATAGTCCGTTCCTGACGTTATAGGCATAATGAACACATTACATCAAAAACAAGCTGTATGCATGTGTTATCTATAACCAAATTTGTATCATTCTGAAGTAAATAGTTTAGATACTGTAAATAAAAATAAATTTTTAATTTTCACTTTCGAGGGCTCGTAACTTGTTACCGAAGACTCGTATGAAAAGAATTTTATGAATAACTAATATTATTTTGACGTCATCTATTTGTTCTCGCTTTTTTGTATCAAGTACAACCCATATGTGAAATAAGTTCATAAGAGTTTTATATACTGAGAGACAAAGTTAAAAAAAATGTTAGGAGTATAAATATTACAATATTTTATCAATAATTTATTTATTTAACAATGTTCTAAGTTTAGCTACCTGCTTTCTTTTTATGGAAAAAAACTGATTCAGATCAACTAATTTAATACACTTTTTCTATATTTACCTATTTATAAGAAGAATAAGAAATCGTCATACAAACAGAGATAGGCTTGACAAAGTATCTGCAAATACGATATTGTAGTACCTATTTACAAAATTTAAATATAAATTATGATTACACAAGATTTATAAAAATTAAAGTATGGGAATCAATTAGTAACTCAGTAACAGACTGCAATTTTACTTCCTAAGAGTTAAAAAAGTTACGGGTCTTCTAAAAATTTTTAATTTTTAAAAACATTTCAGTGAAATTTAGCATTCGTTACTAATAATTACAGCTGCAAATTGAAATCATTTTTTCTATGGAGCAATACTTTTAGCGGCATGCAACAAGTAGGTGTACCTGTTATAGACAAATAAGCTTTACTTAAGACATCTCCATTTTGTCAAAACCTCTAATAACAAATATGTCGGAAAAAAACAAAAACACTCTATGCTCCATGATCATTCCTAGCTATCCCAAAATCTCTTCTGTATCTAATTTTATTTCCGGACAGCTCGTAAATCAATGCAAAAATTATGCAAAAAAATAAATCCTCATTGAGATCGTATTGATCTCTGAAATGAACGATATTTTTGTGAATAGTACTGCATCGCATTACTAAAAAAGTTGCAGCACAAAGCAGTAGTGTAACGTGGGTTAATCCGGGCACTCCCAAAATTAACGTACTGGTCGTCATAACTTCATTACCGTTACGTTGATTTTATCGAATAATTTTCTTTTGATGGGGCTGCAAAGCCCATATTATATCGGCAACACGTGAACAGTGCATATAAAAAAGAATTTACTGTGCAAATTTTATTTCAAGCTTTATGAACAGAAAATAGTGAATGTTATAATCCGCTTGGTCAATGATCAATGCTAGTATATAAATGTAGATAGCAAATAGCCAGTAAAGCTAGTATAAATTTGTATTCTTTGTTAGAGGTAGGTATTGTAATTTAGAATAGTTCTTGGGTGATGTTACTTGGATGACGAATTTTATTGGCCAAATAATGAAAAGGCAAATCAAAAGTAAAATGTACAAATAAGAAAGAAGTGCTTACTGTAATTAAGTGGACTTCTCTAGTAGAAGTCTCTTTTTTTTTATTAGATGAACTTGTTCTCATTAGATATGAATTTCCAGGATATAACGCTATTTCTTCCACAAGATGAATTTATGAATATGACATTATGGGACTACTTTACCATATTTCTGACCAAGATAATGTATTATTTAAGGTACTGATTTGTTACGGATAATTGTAGGAAAATATTCAGATCACTAAGATTAATAGATAACAGGAGGATTGTTAAGTGGATATTACACCCTGAGGAAGACAACTTTTCTTCAATTTTGCGGAATGAGCAGACTGCAATCCACGTACATCTGAGGATTGAGATTGGGTTAAGGAATTTTAGATTGTATTAGATTCCTTGTAGATGGGCTAAAAGAACTAGACTTTCACCGTGAACTATTGTGATTCATTTCTAATTCCCATTTTATCCAAACAAATCTAGTTTAATGATAAACATATGACCTTGTTAGGTAGGTAACGTGTTGTCTAGGTCTTCCTGCAGGTGATATGCTTTGCTGAACATAGAGAACTTGGTCCGTTTATCTGTGGGACAGGTACATGATATGATATGTGCTCTACCATTTCTTCACTGTTTAAATATAATCGGGTTCTTCGACGAAATTCACAAGTATAATCTGTTTAATAAGCTTTTGATGGGTTTGTTATAAATGTCCTTAAAAGAGCTAATTCTTGGCATATTTTTCCTGTGCAAGTTAAGAGAGCTATTTTAGAAGTAGTCTAAACTATCTATACTAAGATTTGGTTCTAATCCAATGAGGTTGGAAGCATCTCTCTATATAGCGAGAGTGCCTGCTGCTTCATTTCTCTGAAGTCTTGAACGACCAGATATTTAAACTATGAGTAATTCGTTTTTGGTAAGAATGAACAGCTTTCAAAATGTATATTGACTGTGAGTATGTTACAGCTTTTCCAATTCCCATATACACGATTCGATTGCATACATTTTAGCGTGAAAGACAATATGGATCAATAGCCTGGTCGTTGGATTGCAACTATACGGGTGTCCACAAATTTAACTGACAACGTTTCATGCATATTCATGACGATAAATAAATACGATCTACGAAAAAAAAGGTTATATAAAAACTTTTTGGTTTTTGAGTTACAGGCCTTCAAAGTTGTTAAAAATAAAACTAATTTAATTAATAATTTCATAACCTTTTTACCGATCGCGTTAAAATTTAGTACATTTATTTGGACTATTATGGCGTATGATTTCTTAAAGCTTTAGTCAAATCGATATACTGGGTGATAGTTTTCTCCGGTTACCTCCCCCGTTTAGCGGTCAAAACTATTACAGTGGTCGTATTTTTTTAAACGGGTAGCTTGAGAAAGCCTACAGAAAGCCATTCTTGAGAAAATGGCATTATTTGCAGTTCTGTGCGTTTCGGTTTGAGTAGCAATGTCACGGATTTAAAACTTTGAGATCAATAAGAGATGAAAACAAGATGTTGATTGCTGTGGCTATCAGGTAATGTCATTATTGTCGTGTTTCTTTAGGATTCTCATCACTCCAAACATGCAGATTAAACAAAGCAGCAGATTTTTCGAAAAAGAGTAGTACTTCTGAGTCATCCCGTATTCAGAATTTAAGAATTTTTCTTTGAAGGCAAAACAACCTAAACTATTTACCAATTAATTATAGCCTCTATTGCTTTGTAAATTGTAATTACTTGTAATTTAAATCGTCTCGATTAAACGCTTCTAAATTAAAACAGGATGGAATTTTTATTAGCCGTCAATTATTTAAAATCCGAAAGTTAATTAGCAATTAACGAGTAATTTCTAAATTGGGTATTGATTTCAACTTTGAGTACCAGCTTTCGACAAAGATTACTGGGATTTTATTGCACACAGCAATGTTTAATTACACTATTGGATATATTTTTGTCTCCTTTTTCAGAATAGCATTTCAATTCTCGTTAAAGCTCAATTTACGGAAAGCCCATTTATTAAAATTGCATTTTAATTTTTCGAACACGGAACCGTCTGTCTACACCATACAGTGTGTCTAAAAACGAGGCTCCCTTTGGGACACTCTAATAAAAAGTATGGTAAAATTTTTCGAATTTTCCATGGTAACGTATTGCCATGGAAAGTAAAATTAGGTTAGGTTCATTTGAATAATTATTTAAAAAATTATAATTTAAAAGACGACACAAGCATTTATTGTTATTTACTAAAGCGACACTATAATTTTCGGATTATATTTAGCTATAAAGTATTTCTGAATTTTCAAATTTTAATGAAATTTTATTCATAAGAGTAAATTACAATTTTTGTCCGCCCGGTAGAATCAGTGCGGATCGAGATAAGCTCCTGGCGGTTTATATTCACTTTAGAAGGAAAACCAATTAGACTCGATGGCACCTAAGGGTCCAATAGGTTAAGATACAAAATCCCATTCCGATTTAACTTAATCCAGATTTGCTTTAAACTATTTTCACCATATCGCTGCAGGACCAGTACGTTCTTCTTTTATTGATACTTGGATTGTAGCGGTTATATCCAATAGGCCATATAACCCCTTCAAAAAATTACGTGCTTGTTCGTTTTTATGAGCTATTGGTAAATTGATTCATTCTGCAATATACGGCTCATAAGTGTACTTTCTCAGTTTCAGAATTTTTGTCGTGGTGCACAATTGAGTTCTTTTAAATGAAAATTGATTTATGTTTAGGTAAATAACAATAAATAAGATTTGTGGATTTCTGACAAGTTACTGATTTTTTTTGCTCTTATGACATATTGTTTGAAAATCAGAAGAATGCTATTGTAGGCTCCTGCAAAGTATCTCATATCTTAATTGTTGTAAAAGTCGTTGCAAAACGGCGCGGAGCACAGTGGGAAATATTGAAAAAAATTCAAGAAACGCGTCAAAATGAATCAAATAGTACTGATTTTTTTTTATTCTTTCCGAAATTACCAGTAAAGTTCCGGTGAGGTAATTGGAATATATGCCTAGAATTTTTTCAAAATGGCCGAGTAATATCTAGCCTCAAACTCGATCATCTAAATGAATCTAAAAATGAAAAAAAAAAGGAAAATTATGTACTAAAGACTGCCAAACAAAAAAAAAATCATAAACATTAAACATATCCCCAAATCATGAATCTAGCCCCAAAACATAACCACAAATTTATAAATCTTAACCTAAAACGAACATACTCAATTTTTTCTAAACCTGTGAGTATAAATCCATAAAAATTGTACTTTTGAGTGTGCCACCAATAGTTTGCATAACTTTAACTCAAAATTCATAGGAAGGTGACCAGGAAACCTGAAAACTTAACCTCAAATCAAAAATAATTAAGTTAAAAATACACAGAATATTTTCTTCAACAAAGGAAATTGAGTATGTTCGTTTTAGGTGAAGATTTATAAATTTGAGGTTATGTTTTGGGTCTAGATTCATGATTTAGGAATATGTTTAATGTTTATGATTTTTTTTTGTTTGGCAGTCTTTAGTACATAATTTTCCTGTTCCTAGGCATACAGGCTGTTACAAATTCGCTTCTCACTACAAGGACCTCGGAAACGGCTTTAGATATTCTACAAATTACTAGGTACTGTTTTGTTTTTTGAAAAAAGCCTGATTTTCGAGTAAAATTTAAAAAATGATTTGAAAACACTTTTGTTTAAATGACATAACAAACACTAATCATTCGGTTATTTTTTCGAATAAAGAAATGAATAAATTTAGTAATCATTTTAATGATTTTATTTGAGTAAATGCTCAAAAATACCTACATTTCCACGAACGCAGGCACGACATCTACGTTTTTAGTAACGAAAATGTAATTTATTCGAAATTTATTGTTGTTTGAATCTGATGAAAAGCATTATTTATTCTTTCTTCTAACTGCTCAGAATATCAAAGTTTCTATCGCAGCCTACTATGTAATTTTAAACCGCATTTTATTCGAATATCAAAGTGTGTTTTCAGTGCGTTTTTTAAGCTTTACTCGAAAATCAGGCGTTTTCCGAAAAACATCAGAGATAGACGAATCCGAAAATATCATTATTGTTACCGTAAAGCAGTGGCGTTCTATTTTATTTAGAAAAATATGTCACCGATACCCTGTATCTCCGCCACTGGAACATCTAAATTTTAGGAAAAGGCATCAGATTTTAGACAATGTTTACATAAATACATGTGCCCTATTTCAAATTATTTCACTTACTAATTTTTAAATTATTTAAAAGAACTAAAACTATTTTTTTTAACATCCTGTATCTTTTTAATGAACCGTCCTCGATAAAAACTTTATAAGAAAGGCTCGCCTTAAAATTCGCCAAAGAATATGATCATTTTTTGTCACGATTTGTGAATCACCCTGCATAGTAATTAAAAAAATTAATATTAGTTACTTTGATGTTTAAAACCTCCCGAGAATTTAGTATAATATCTACGTCCTTTTACATTTTCCTGACTAAAAATACGAAGCTTATGTAAAATGCTATAATGTAAAATAAAACCGATTTTTTATTTGTAAATAATTGATTTCCCCTGAATGGAAACAGATTAACAAGTTTTACTTTGTTAAATAAATGTTATATTTAAATTTAATTGCAATTAAACAGTAAACTACACACCTGTTCACTTGACAATAACAATGCTAAATTTAAAATATGCAGCAAACGTAAACCATGTATTAGCCAGAATATCGACCACGCATAATGGGATACATGAGAACAATTTACAAGTGTCCTGAATTTGCTTTGTAGACTGCACTGTGATGAAAAATAATTGACAAAATTAAGTTTTATTGCACCGCACTGTTGGAGTGGATTGACAATATGAATATATTGGATTAAGTTAATTTTTATTCTACTAAAGCTGCCTCGAAGCAGAAACATGACGGTTTTAAAAGTGTTTCATAAAATAGAGTTAGAAAGATAACTCGATCTAAAGTAAAATCTCTTCATGAATATGAGGAACAATTCCAACAGAATACTCGAGGAGACGTTTACGGGCCACATGATCATGTTAAACAAGTAAAAAGATCTATTTAGAAAAAAAATATTTTTTTCACATTATTTCAGCTTTTCGTAACATATGTTTATAATTAATGAGAGGAACTGAGTACGAGCGTACTTTATTAAAAATATAAAACATGAAAATTCCTTTTATTTCTTAAAGTGTATGTATAACCGTTTCTTATAAACTATTTAAAGAATATTATTAAAGTATAATTATTAATATTGCAACATACATAATAAAGAGCTCATAGCGATACAGGTTTTTGCAAAAAATATTTATTAGAAATAAAAGGAGGTAAATTTTGCAGTAGTATAGAAGCTTACCATTTTTGTAAAAAATCTGAAAATTTTCATATGTACTCGTAGATATACAGGGACGGAAAGTCCCCATGGTTCATTGGCCGTTACGTGAGAGCGATAAAGAAAGTCATAGAAATCCGTGCGATAGAGAAAGACGGCTATAATGGAAGCATCTAATAGTCACCGCCCATTTCGCACTTCCACAAATAAGATCCACTTCTTATTTGTGTAAGGGCGAAATGGGCCGTGATTATTAGACGCCTTCATTATAGCCATCTTTCTCTATCGCACGGATTTCTATGGCTTTCTTTATCGCTCTCACGTAACGGCCGATGAACCATGGGGACTTTCCGACCCTGTATGTACTTAGTTAAATTCTCAAATTTTAATAATTTATTATAATATTGAACATTACCAAAAATATGATAATGTTATACCGGAAAAAATTTCACTTAAATTTCACTCAATTTTAATCAATAATATATCAATTTCTGTCTACACCCGATTGAGCGAAATTTTCACTCTATTAATATGAGTAGAACTGAGTGAAACTATTGCATCAGAACTGAGTGAGTCTTACACAAATCCGAGTTACTGCTAACTATTGAGTATATAAAACCAATTTAGAGTTGACTTTTTCTCTAATATGATTTAAATTTAACTATTACTGAGTCAATTTTTACTCAGACTTGGTTTTTAAAGAACTAAATATTGAGTGCAGAAATAAATCACTCATAAATAATTAATTAGGATATACAGTGTTGAAATTAATTCACTCCTCCTGTCGTAGCTGAGACCCGCTGCCGCCGCCACCGGCTAAGGCCTGTTCTCTTGGCGATTCCGCCAACTGTGGTCGAGATTACAAAAGCAATATGTAAGTGGTGCCATCTTCACAGCGCCATTCTAATTACTCGTAATTATTGTGAAAGTACTTAGTTTTAGTTTCAATATAATCACAAATAAGTAAAATGATCAAAATGCCTAATATTGAGTGAAAATGTACTCAATAACTTCACTCAATGGGTTCACTCCGAGCCGTTATTATTTTCACTCACACCGATTTTTTTACAGTGTATGAAATATATAATAATTTGTAATGTATGTATCTGTTACTTACGTCTGAATAAAAACATTAATCAAACAGAACGTAGAACTTTTTGAAAGAGCAATTATTAATTAATTAAATATGCTTTTTTTAATCGAGCTTTAAATTTAAGCCAAAATAAATCCAAAATGTATGATCAATAGTCATGTACATGTTGTACAAGTTGTAAGGAAATTTCTTGTTATTTCAAAACTGTACATAGAAAAACATTTGAATGTTTTGCAGATACATGCCGAATTTATATTTTTTAGGCAGAACAAGTTGTATATTTTTAAATATTTGCTTCTTCAACATTACAATACGTTCGATAGGTCTCTAGTAGTGATGTAACGAATGCCAGTTTTTAAGCATTCGCGAATGCGAATGCGAACATCTGTTGTTGACATTCGCGAATGCGAATGCGAATACGAATATTCAGTTTTTAAATCTAGCGCCGTTTATCTATGATTCAAAATATGCTGCGCGACGCACATAATATTTTCGGTGACAGCGGCGCTAGAGGCTAAAGAAATTAGCGTTGTTAAGTTGGTAGAACGGTATTTGTCTATGATTGGAATTTTGTTTTGTTTTCGCTACCGGCTCAGATGAGTTTGTGAATTGTGAAATTAGACTATTGTTAGTTATTTCTTAACATGAGTAAATCAACTTCTAGTGAAATATGGACTTATTTTACGATTTGCGATGCTGAACGAACCTAATATTGTTTTCAAATTTTGTATTTTTCTTTCACGTTCATATTCGCAAAATATTCAAAGATATTTGCGAATACGAATGTGAATATCATAAATCAAACGAATATTCGCGAATGCGAATGCGAATGCGGATATTCGTTACATCACTAGTCTCTAATAAAAAGAGAGATACTAGCGCACTCTTCTGGCCATATCTTCCTTATGAATAGCGTTATAGGTATGTCAAATCGTCGTATCGAAATCCTACATTCAATCGTTTTTTTTTAATAACTTTGTTCCATACCATTTCAAATCTCAACTTAAATGTTATCGATTACTTTTTAAAATAAATTATGTTAAGTATCATAGTACTTACAAAAGTGAATTGTAAACTAAACAAATGCTATTTCAGAAACAAACATATGAAATGTTCCCAAATCAAAAGATGAACCTTTACAGAAAATGACAAACCCTGAACTATTAAAAAAAATACTACTGTGTAACTAATAACTGCGGTTGCTAGGTAAATAATACTTTTGTCTTCGACTATGTTATCATCACATCACTAGAAAAGCATATTTTAAATATAAATTCTCTATACCTATATAGTATTGTTTCACAACAAATAGTGTACACTACATCCATAAATATTTTTTTTTACATTTTCTTCAGTATAAAATGATTTTAATATTTCACTAATTTAATGTAATGATATTTATTATACACTTAAAAAGCATTTTAGTAGTGAAAAATTACTTTTATTATTAATAAACAATCTTTTGTAGGTGTAAATTTTATGTTATAAGACGACGTTATGACAAGCTTTCAGGATTGAAGATTTGTTTTTACTTGAAACGTCTCTTAATTTCGACGTAACTGATTAGCTCCTGTTGAAATATTTTATGTAGATAACTCTTATTTGAGGATTGCACAGTAGGTACCAAGTTCTATATCTTCAATCGTTCTTGAGTTACTGACCAAAAACTGTTGTTCCTGAAAGATTGTTTTGCAGAAGATGTAGCTCTTGTTTTTTTTATTTGTTCAGATGAGAGGAACCAGTCCTGAAAGTTTGTCTCAACATGTGCATTTGAAACTTATTACTAACTTTGTCAAAACAGTTATTATTAAATCCTGATAGAAAATACGATTGATTTCTAAATGATATCCGGCAAAGTAAGATTGATTTTCAACTTATATAAACTGTTTTCCATATGGCTCAAACTTGTTTACGAAGTTAAGTGAAAGCCTCGCTTGCACGGAAAGAGTAAAAAACGAAGGAATCAAGAAAGAATCGATCGTAAATTTAAACAGATACACATCTAAATACTCACATATGTTTCAATCAGATCGCTCCTGTGCGGCACAAAATAGTTATGGTCCTCCATTTCCCTACGCTTCTTTACCCTGATAAAGTGCTCGGTGGGGTTGAGGTTTTTCCTGGCGCAAGCACTAGCCAAGAACTCCTCCACCGACATCGAATCGCGTACGTATACGGTTGCGGTTGCGGCGTCTGGAAGTGACACTTTTACAGTCTTTTCGGATTCGTCGCGGGAATTTATCTGAAAAATAAATATGATATATGCGGGTAAGTGTAAAGGTTGTAGATTTCAGAACATCATCAGTTAAAAGAAATAGTATACAGGATGGTTAATTTTAAATGGAAACGTCCTTGTAAAAGAGATACTTTTTGTCCGATTTAATTAGTGTGTTTTTTTTATAAAATCTGACTACGCCACTGGATAATGTATCTCTTTAATTATATTTGTATCAAATTTCGTGAAGAAAATTCCTTGGTAATTGCAAAATTAATATTAATGGAGTTTATAATTCCCTAACGGAAACGGAATCTGATAAATCATAAATAAAGGATTATAACTTTTTAATTGTCTAATACAAGTATCTTTCTTATTTTAAGGGATACAGAAATGGTTAAAGGAACAAAACGTGCAGAATTTTATGCCGATTGTGGATTCGTTTTTAAATTTAGAAAATTCCCAATAGTACAAGTACCGATTTTATGCCATTTCTTCTTTTAGTCGCATTTCACTTGTTTTTCGAAATTTTGGACAAAAATGTGTATTCTGATATTAGTTAACTTTTGTATTTGTTATGGACGTCATATTGAATTTTTGCCTCATTAAAAGAAAAGGGATCTTTACTCTTTATAACGATATATAATTTATAGGATTTTCATAAATACTCGTAAATATCCAAAATATCGAATACAATTATAATTTTAATAAAAAAGTCAAATAGCCATGTAACATTCGAATTTTTTCTATAAATGAATTTAATATTTTTTATTTTTTAAACTTTTTAACACGGCAACCTTTATTTACATAACAATAACAAGAGCAACGAAAAAAAAACTTAGATAGCAAAAAAAATTAAATGGAAAATTTAAATTCTATTTCAAATGTTCAAAAGTGCATACCACTACTACTTATACACTTTTGCACTCATTCATAAATACTCTGAATAGCAGATTGAATAATGTCAGGAGGTATTGAGTTTATTAATCTTGAAATATTTATCCTCAATTCTTCCTCACTGTCGTATCGGTTTGTGTATACATGATTCTTAACATAACTATAAAAGAACAAGTCCATGATGGTCAAATCAGGACTTCTCGGTGACCAAGTTAACTGGACCACCAAGTAATGGTATGCACTTGCTAGCAGCTGCAAACTTAGGTTTTGTACTGACCATTATCAGCTATCCCTCATATCATTATGGCCACTGTCAACTTGGCAACAAAATAAGCGAAATCGCTGAGAATAAATCATAAGTATGTGAACAAAACATGACAAAGCCAATCGATTAATTTAAATTCCTGTTCACTAATCTCATTAATCATTCCCATGTTTTAAAATTATTTTGAAGAATTATGACAAACGCAAAAATAATGCTATATAATTACTATCTTATGTTACAACAAAGGTTATTTCTAAAATATGGTTCCATCTTGAAACTATAAGTAGGAAACATCATTTCAAGTAAATATGGACCTGAAAAAGTTACGGTGACGAGATAAAAAACCATTCTTCGCCAGTGTGAATAAGGAAGAAATTATTCTCCATGTAATTGCTACTGACAACCTACTAAGATTACTGCACCAAGTTTCATTTAAATACTATAAACCATTTCAGAATGATTAAAACATGTGTTTTTGGCAGATCACCTTTGTCAGTTTGTAACTCTTTGCTGAAGCATTTCCAAATCCTTGTTTCAGAAAAAAACACTTTTTGTATAACTCCATGTGTCGTGGTAGTTTTGTGAAGGTAATATGGCTGAAGAATATGTTAAAATTGTCTTTATGAGATTTCCGAGAACTAGATGACCTTCTGCAGGTGTGAGAAGAACATATAAAGATAGAAGCAGTGGTGGAAGAAATAACAAGGGATTAACTATTATGTAAGGAGTATTGAGTAAAGTGAAGGTAGCAAAAGCATAGGGACCGGATGAAATGGGTCCAGAGATGACAAAATATGAGAAACAGGCAAAACAATGGTTACTGAAGCTATGGAAAACAAATATATTACCAAAACAATGGGAAGAGAACAATGCATTACCAGTCTACAAAAACGGAATACTAAGGTAACTATAGAATAATTTGTTTATTTTCCATGGTATTTAAAATATACACAGCAATTGTAGGAAGTCGCTGAAGTCAAAAAGTAGTAAAGTAAAGGTCGAACACGTTGCATATTGCCCAAAAAAGCCTTCAATCCCTAGCAGGATACAAAAACTTCTAACCCATAAAAATTGACAGTTGTAACTTATGCCAAAGATTTATCCAACACATGGATAGAGGCAGGAAGTATAAGAAAAAGTAAAATGGTGATATGAGACAGCGGAACCAAGATAATAGAACAGTATAAACAAGGGAAAAAGATAAAGTATTAACACATATGGGAACCAATATGATACAAGAAGAAAAAGCAAACGTGGAAACAGAATAATGAAGGCAAATGATCCAAACTGTACCCTCAATAAAACTGTATCTGGAAAAAGTGATATAGGTAAAGACACGACATTAAGTGTCTGTAATAATAATCAGAATAAATAGCAACATGGTTGAGGGTAATAGAAGTGAGGAAGACAGAGGTAAGAAGAGGAAAACTAATATGGGAATAAGGAATAGAAGAGATAGGTGGGAAAATTAGAAAAAAAGCCAAGAGCTGAGCAGCATGGAAAAAATGAGTTAATGCTTAAAGGGACAAATATTCGACACCTGAGCAATGTAATAAATGATCGGAAAAGAAGAAGAATTCGTAAATTGCGTCGCGTTAAAAAAAAGCTCACAAACATCATGATGATGCATATCATGGAAAACATTCAAAAGTAAAAAAAACAGCTTAAATGAAGACATACATAAATAGAGTTTCTATTCTAAACTGAGATAATCTGATGAGCATGTAAAGCTACTGAGATTGCATAAAATAAATTTAAAGAAAATTTTTAACCCCGTACATAATAAAAATTAAATAAACAGTTACCGATTTCAAATTCAACGCTGTGCATCAGTTTTGTAGATTTAGATTTTATTCGGTTAACAGATTGTACCTTGTTTATGATATTTCTATATTTTGTCATAAAAGTAGAAATGCGGTCTTAAAGAATTATGAGATAAGTTTGTGACAGATTATTTTATGGATCCTTGAGTTTCATTCGAAAATACATTGGACGCAGAATAACGTGAGACACGTGAAACCAAATGTGACGTTTTTCTAAGGGAGAGACGCTGTGCAAAAAGAAAGCCAGCCTCGTCCATTTTATTTACGTCAGCGAGATAGTCTTCGCTTTTTTGTCCTCTTAGGGTTATTAATTAAAATCCAATGAAACTACTGATGTGACATTTTTTGTGTGTACTTTATTCATATTATATAACTATTAAAGCGATCGTAACAACGACTCATTTATGAAATGTGTATTAATAATAATAATCAAACTTATGAACATATCAATAGTTCTTAATAAATTTATTTATTTATTCCCTAAAATTAAATATCATCACATAATTTGCTGCATGTCTTTCTTTAATAAATGTTGCAGTATTGATGATACATCGAATTAGTGCCATTTGAGTGTTCACTAACTATGCACACTTCATTTTTGAATCAGCCACATAAACAATAATCTAGTGCTGTAGTTATGAGGTCTAGAGATGTCGGAGACCAACTAATAGGACCACCGCGGTCAATCCAACGCCCTGGGAATCTCTCGTTCAAATGTAGCTTGACTGGACGAGCGACATGTGCAAGAGATTCATCGTGCTGGTAGTAAATTCGCATCTCATGTTTAGGAACATCCTTTAGTAGAACTTGTAACTCTTTTTGTAAAAACAATAAGTAATGGTCTCCTGTGAGTCGATTCTCCAAAATGAAAGTACCAATTAAATAACTACCTATCGATCATACTGCACCACACATTTACCGAAACCTATGCTAAAAATTACTTTCGAGTGTTGCGTGAGGATTTTCATGTGACCATACATGAGAGTTCCGAGTATTAACCGTCACGGATGAATGTTGATTCATTCGTAAAAAGTATACGGGATACAACAAGATGATTATTATTGTCCATCGACAAAACTCGATACGCTTAGCACAATCCTCTGGTTGTAGGTGTTGTACTCTCTATACATGGTACGGATGTAAGCCTTGCTTGTGAAGGATTCTTATAACACTTTTTTGTGGATTACTAGACCTAGAATATTTTCTACTTCTTCTAAGCCTTGTCGATGAGTTCGTTGGTTTCGCACAGTTTGTTAAAAACTGTGATAAATACATTTTTATCAGGACATCTGTGATGTGGAAACAGTTGACGATATTCTTCAACAGCAGCATTAGCATTCCCATTTCCAAAACCATAAACAAATATACTCTAAATTTGAATAAGTTCTTGGCATTTTGTAACACTTTGATTGTAGAAACGTATAATCAAATGTAAAACTATTGCAACATAAAATGACTCTGACAAGTATCCTACTTGTGAACTTGGAAATCGTATAACATGAGTTTGAGTTTTTCCTCATTATTTTAACATGTAGAATCCATTCCTGGAGTTTGGTGCGATTTCCCCACCTCAACCCATCATCAGGATAACATTCAACAAAATAGGTCCTAATAGATTTACCAGTCTCGGTCTGGTAGAACAACTGTTTTAAATAATCCGGATATTGTTAAATATTTCACTTCACTTCTTTAAACAGACGTCATATAAGTGAGGAGAAATTTCTGAAGTACTTACTGTGTCTGAAATATATTTTGTGCCTACTACAGAATGTATAATTTTGGATGTATTTTGGGAAGATGTAGGAACAGGTAGGATGAAGTGTCCAACAGATGAAGGGTTATAAAATTAAACATTCCCTTCGAGTTCCACCGAAGGAATGTTTGTGTTTGGAGCACTATATATTTGTTCCATTAGCAGTTATATTCAGGGGGCCATCTTTGAATATTAAAATATTTTACATTTCCGTTTAAAAAGCATAAATTTGTTTCTAATTAACATGTTTTAACTTGGCACGAGAATGTCCCTGGATCAGACTCCGCATGCGGAAGTCAGTAAATAATGCATTAATACTTATGATGCAAATTACTTATGTTACAGTGTTTCGAATTTTGTAAGCTTCTTTATGAATGTACTATAGGTACCTATAAGCAAAAAATGTTCGTAATTAAAATGTTTTAAATATTTGTTAATAAATCCTTCAACAAAGGAATGAATTATAAAACCGCTTTCATATTTTGATGCTCATAGAGGAAATTTCATTTTAGAAAATAAAGCGGTTTGAATTCATGATACAGAATTCTATTCTTGTTCTATAATGCATGAAATCTATCTCCAAAAGATTTCAGTGCGTTTTCGAAAGTTAAGTTCTTAGTAATTACCCGGAAAATGTAAGGACAATTGATATCCATTGCATTTGAACATTTACAAGTTATTATAAAGTAAGAATATTAAGAGACTGGCAAAATCTACGAATAAAAAGTAAACACACTACTTTGCAAATTAATGAAAATTAATACCACTGCAGCAATTAAATTCTTTATTGTATTATTTCTTATAGCAATTTACAAAAAAAGTTCGAAAAGTTAACATTCTTTTTATACATACAAACTACTAAATTATGTAGATATAAAACTGAACATTCCAATAATTAACAATAAAAAGGCTGTGACAGTTTGTCCTTTCTAAGTATACTTTTCTATATAAAATTAATCAGGGCATTTCGTGCAGCTTCCTATGCAGTCTGGTGAAACCTCAATATTCTCATTCCGCGCATATTTCGTATTAAGAGTAGTATTCAATTTATCGAACATATTAGTTCCTTAAGAACCTCTAAGAATCCTCAAAACGAAACGCAAAAACACCCGGTTGATAAAGCAGGCGGCAGTTCCGATAAAAAAGAGGTGAACGACCTTAACGTGAAAGAAAATATAAATGGTAAACAATTATCATCCGAAAATTCGAAAACCCAATCAAAGTTAAAATGTGGTGAGGTTAATCTCATCTATGATGCTCAGCCCAACCTCTTGTCGCCTTTAAATGACAACTCATTAGATGACACTAAACAGACTAAATGGACGGATGTATTATATAACAAATCTTCCAAACATAAGAAAAGAATAGTTGGTAACAACAAGGAATCTTTAGTTAAGGGCGTGCGTAAATTGGCACATTTGCATGTATGTCGCGTGGACTGTAAAACCTCAGCTACCGATTTACAAAGTCTTCTAAGCAGTGCATTTCCTGAAGTCCAGTGTGAGGCGATAACAGCCAGATATCCATTGCTGTATTCTTCGTTTAGAGTTACAATTTTTGAAGATCATTTCAGAAAAGCCATGGACCCATCGTTATGGCCCGACGGTGTATGTATCAGCAGGTATTTTCGGAAGAGGACAACAGCGTCATCAGTAACGTAATGTACGATCCTGATATCTTGTTGTTGAACGCACAAAGTTTAAATTTCGAAACAATAAATCTATTGGAAGTTGATGTCGCCAGTTACCATGACTTAAAATTTTTATGTATAACCGAGACACACTGTAAAACAGATGAGATTGAATTCAGGCAAATTGGGGGTTTTTCTTTATGTAGCTTTTTCTGTAGAAAATCATTTGACAAAGGGGGTGTTGCTATTTACTCTAAGTCCAATCTGAATGTTAGTAGATTGGATTTGAAGTGTTTTTGTGTGGAAAAACACTTTGAAATATGTGGCACTTTATGGAAAGATAAAATTTTGGGCACAACAATTATTTTAACTTGTTATCGATCTCCTAAGGGAGATCTCAACATATTTTTTGATGGTATAAACAATGTTTTAGAATTTTTATATAAGCCTACTCTTAGCATTGTTTTGTGTGGAGATTTTAATATTGATGTACGCTCGAAAATTACTAAAGATTTTAACAATTTTAAAAATATTCTACTTGCCTTTGACTTGCGTCCGATGGTCGAGTGGCCTACAAGGGTTACAATGAATACTTGTACTACTATTGACAACATTTTCTCAAATATGAATAGTGCTAATGTGATTTGTGTTGTAGATAACAACTTTTCCGACCACAGAACTGTTTTGTTTGAAATGGGTAACAAATGTAAGACTAATATGCCAAAACACCGTCAGTGTAAAAGAATGTTTTCTGATATTTCTATTAATAATTTTTGTCTAGCATTGAGGGAAGAATCGTGGCATGATTTGTATCTCATAAATTGTTTCGATAATGCCTTTGATTGTTTTTACAGAGTCTTCTTGTATCATTTTAATAATTATTTTCCATCAAAAACAATATTCAGTAATAGGGGGAATCGCAGTAAAAGCTGGATTACCGATGAGGTTAAATTATCGAGTTTAAAATTAAGGGATCTGTATAATTTGACACTTGCTAGTGCTGAATTTGTGGACTTGTATAAAATCGCAAAAAGAAAGCATACCTCCTTAGTTAATACAGCTAAGAGGAATTTTTATCAAAATAAAATTATTAATTCCAATAATATTTCTAAAACAACTTGGGATGTTGTAAAAGAATTATCAAATAAGGATAGGAGCAACGGGAATATTAATTTGTCATATAATGGAAAATTATACGAAGAACCCAAAGCAGTAGCAAACATTTTTAATTCATTTTTCTTAGAAACTCCTCTAAAAATTGTTGATGATATATGCTCAAGTACTGAGTATCCCAGTCTTGATTGTAACAATTTTTCTATCCCCATTAACCCTAATTCCATTTTTCTCGAGCCTTTTGTTTCTAAAGAAATGCTGCTATTATTAAATAATAAATTGAAGAATAAGCGTTCCTATGGGCCGGACGAGATACCCATGTTTCTGTTGAAAAAAGTATTAGACATCATTATTGAACCAATCACTTACCTCGTGAATTTATCTTTCTTGGCTGGGGAGTTTCCCAAGATCTTAAAAACCGGAAAAGTCGTACCTATTTTTAAAAAACGAGATCCTAAATGTGTTGAAAATTATAGACCCGTGGCTGTCTCGTGTGTATTTTCTAAAATATTTGAATATTGCTATCTGGATCGTCTTTTGAGTTTCATTGGAAGGCACAAAGTGTTTTCAGATAAGCAACATGGTTTCCGGGCAAATTTGTCTACGCACACTGCTATCTACTCCTTTTATAACGAAATGATTAACTTTATGGAGGCAGGCGAGTGCCCTGTTGGGATCTTTTGCGACCTCAGCAGGGCATTCGACTGTGTTAATCACGACAAGTTGTTGTGTAAACTTGAAATGTGCGGTGTGCGCGGAGTGGCCCATAAGTGGATTGCTTCTTTTTTAACTCACCGAAAGCAGTATGTTCATTTAAACTTTATGAATGATTTAGGAACCAATAACATTAAGTCGGAATACGGAGAAGTAAACGTGGGGGTTCCACAAGGCTCTGTGTTGGGTCCTATCCTATTTCTACTATATACAAATGAACTCGATACTTTGATGTCCAACGTTTTCCTCGTTATGTATGCGGATGATACGTCTATGCTCATTTCAGATGCCAACGATAAATTATTGGAATCCAAATGTAGTGCTGCATTAAATGCCGTGGAAAATTGGTGCGTCACTAACACTCTAAAACTCAACTGTCATAAAACACAGTTATTAAGATTCCACAATAGGCAAAGAAACTGTTCAGGGCTCAAAATAAAAACGAACAACAGCAGCGACTATATAAATTTTAATACAGACGTAAAGTTCTTGGGAATAACTTTAGATGAATGTCTAACGTGGCATAAACACTGTGGTCAATTAATTTCAAAATTAAAATCACTTTGTTACCTGTTTAGAAATCTGCATACTGTTTTGACTGCAGATCAGTTAGTATTGGTATATCATGCCCAGGTTTCCTCCAGGTTGACATATGGCATATGTCTATGGGGTAATTCCACTCGATCGTCGGACGTATTCATTGCACAGAAACAAATTTTAAGGTGCATAGCTGGACTCTCTCATAGGCACTCCTGTCGTGAACTTTTTAAAAAATATAATATTTTACCCCTTCCATGTTTGTTAATTTTCGAGCTGTGTGTGTTTATTTTTAAAAATAAAAGCAATTTCGTTTTAAGTGAACGAGTGCACGGTCTAAATACGAGACAAAGAGATCATTACTTTATTCCAAGTTATAAATATAATGCAACAATTAATTCACCTAACTTCTTAAGCAAAAAAGTTTTTAATAAATTACCAGTACATATTAAAAATATAAACAATTTAATCTTGTTTAAAAAACAATTAAAACTTTATCTTCTGGATAGATGCTTTTATAACTTGAGCGAATTTGTATGATCTTTGCCGATTCATTCGTTTATTTTTCGTTTTTTATTCTCCTCTTTTTTTAACTTAGTCAGTTTTAATATCATTGTGACTATTCCTATACAATGAATGTTGTCAAAAGGAAAATGAATGTATTATTATTATTATTCGAATTGTAGCTGGTACGTAAAATGTTTTTGGAAGAAAAGTTGATTGGTTATTTATTAAATAAACCATAATATTTGTCATAACGATGATAATATTTCTGATTTGTGATAGATCCTTTATTGTAGTTTTTACTTAGAAAAAAAAATGCTTTTACGTGAAAAACATTGTGAAAAATAACTGTATAATTTTTCATCCTTCGAAGAAACAAAATAACTACTTTTGGCATTCCATTAAATATTTTTAGCTTATGCCATATCAGTTTAAAATTTTTTATAAATAAGTAATTTTGATTATTTCAGGTAACGGAGTACAAAAAATATCATTATCTGGGAATAAAACTGCACATAATAAATTATTTTGCACCTAGCGAGTTAAAGTATCTGGTGTTTTTAATTTTATCAATTGAAATGTCAAATTATGTCAAATAACTAATTAATAATTAATTATGCAAAGTATTATTATGATTAACGAATATACAGGGTGTTTCATGAAGTTCTCCCGGCACTAATAGAGGATGTTCCTTGGGTTATTTCTAGGAAAAAAATTCATATAAACATGTGTCCGATTTGCTTTACTTATTGAGCTACACGAATTTGAAAATAAAATAATGGAAATTAATTTTCATTTTTATTTTTAGAACATCGGTAATAGTGATACATACATTCTTAATTTAAAAGGTTTTCGAAAATTCCACCTCCTACTTCAATACATTTGTCAGCACGCCTGTGAATTGCTCGCGTTGCATTTCTAATATTCGCGTGCTTTTCTTTTATTTGCGTTGCAGCATTAACAATTCTTTGGATTAGAGCTTCGCGTGTTTCCACTTTCTCTTGATAAACCAAATCCTTCATCCAACCCCACATGTTGTAATCTAACGGATTGAGGTCTGGAGACCTAGCTGGCCAAATGTGTGGCCCACCTCGACCGATCCAGCGACCAGGGTAATGCTCATTTAGGTGAGCAGTGACAATTCGGGAAATATGAGGTGGAGCTCCATCATGTTGCAAGTACATTCTTAATCGTCTTGCCAGAGGTACATCTTCAAGCAATCGCGGGAGTTCTTCCTCTAAAAATTGTAGATACTTTGGTCCATTAAGACGACCTTCAATAATAAATGGCCCTATAAGTTGATCGTATAACATTCCACACCACACATTAACGCTAAATCTACGTTGAAAATTACTTTCTACGGTGGCATGAGGGTTGACGTCCGACCATTGATGCATGTTATGGGTGTTGTTGATACCGTCTCTGGTAAATTGTGACTCATCCGTAAATAAGATGTAGCGATACAAATTCCTATTATTATTCAACCACTGACAAAATTCTACCCGCCTAGGGAAATCTTCTGGCTCCAGATGTTGAACACGCTGTAGATGGTATGGATACAACAGATTCTTGTTTAATGTTCTCCATACCCTGGTATTGGGAATCACTAAAGGCGTGGATATCCGTCGTGTACTAACACCGGGATTACGCTCGGCCATAGCAAGGATATTCTCTTCTTCTACAACACTCTGCTGACTTACCCGTTCGTAGTGAATGCGAACACTTGGAAGTGAACCAGTTTCTCTGAGTGCATGAAAAGTTGTGGTAAACGTTTTCGGGGATGGAATGCGACGATTTGGGAAACGCCGTTGATATTCCAGTGAAGCTAGAGTAGCATTTCCATCGCAATTACCCAAAACAAACACCATATCGGCATACTCAGCAATCGTAAACTTAAAAGGCATTGTTCGCGAATTTGCAAAATTGAATCTTCACACTAAACTGCAAGCTTGTCAAAACTGACAGTAATCTAGATAACATTTTACCTTGCAAATGTCGTCAGAGCACACTTGACCAATGCGTAGCGCGCCGAGACGCAGCAAATTTGATTATTACTTTTTACATTTAAATTTCAAATTCATGTAGCTCACAAAGTAAAGTAAATCGGACACATGTTTATATAAACTTTTTTTCTAGAAATAACCCAAGGAACATCCTCTGTTAGTGCCGGGAGAACTTCATGAAACACCCGGTATATTAAAACAAATTTTTATATGCAAAGCGAGTTACTGCCAATCAAAATATATATCGGAAAACTCAAATCAGAAGATTTAATAAAAATTATTATTTTTAAATTTCACAATTTCTATTAAGATAATCGAGCAGATTTTAGTGTTCCGTTAATAATTGACTAGAGACTAGAGCTTGCACAGTTATTTATACCTATGAGTAAAATCTCTATGTATACATACTAAAAAAATTATTAATATTAAAATCTCTGTATTCTGCTACTTGCAGAGTGTAGGAGGGCAAGTAATAATAATAATTCATCCAATATCGTTGTACAACATAGAACAATAAAACCTCCCAGACAAAAGGAAAATTCGTATGAATGGAAAAAAGCAGAACTAATTTAGAGTTTATCTGCACAAAAATTTATTTGCTGCGATGAACATTTCAGAAGATGTATAGTCACCGCTGGAATATACTACAGTTTAACACCCACTTTGAAAGTGACAAATAATACTTTGATATCAGTTCGGTGTTGTTTTTTACAGATACATTTAAATAAAATGACACTTTTCAGTTCCAGCATGTAAGCCTAGAATAGCGTATTTAGGAGCATTAGATAAGAATTATTACATTAGTTAATGTTCAGCTATTCTTTTTGAATATGGCAACAAAATTGATGTGAACTTTGACAAATACTATTTTACTACTATTTTAAAAATTCTTTAAGTAATGTTAAATATAAAATCAAACATGTTTGTGACAACACAATATCAAAAACAGGAAACTATCACGATTCTAACTATAAGCGATACATACACTTTGACAAAAACTGCAACTTGGGATTTATTTATTGTCCTTATGTTAGAAGTTTGACTGCGTTAATTTTAACGTACGATAGAATACATTAAAATAAACAAAAATACCTTATATGACATGGGTCCTAAACTCAACCATTTCCGAGAAAAAAATTATCAAAATCTCCAATTTGATGTACAAAAGTTGGATTAATTAAGGAATATTGACATAACTACGTGCATAGAATACTATAAAATATAAAGTTTATCACTTTTTTGAACTTCTTTATGTTTAATTCTAAAAAATAATTAGCATTGTAATAAATTTAAAATTCGATAAAATCCATATCGAGCAATGTGACAACGGCGCGGCGGTTTATTAACACGAGGTACTAAGGTGTCCAGCAACCACAAATACGCAATTCAGTTGGTATCTGGCTTCGACCGTGTCGGAGTGTTTTTTGCCTACCACGATTTCCTTTTCTTGAGGTGCGCGAAAATTGGATTCGAAGGTGTCGTGCGTAGATCGAAAATGGTGGTGGACATTTGGAGCATATGTTGTAGTTAGTTTTGTACTTGTGCGTTTAAAAATTACTCAATTTTGCTTTTTGGTAAGTACCTAAATTATTTATAATACGTATGATTATTTGGACGACGTGAATCTTTGGGTACTTTAATTACATATTTTTCAAATACGTAAATTGACTAAAAGTTAATTTCCCGTTTTACGAGATTCATAATTACTAAAATTCGAGCTAAAATTAAGCACAACACTATCTTCCTACTACATCGATACATTTTATTTTATTTTATTTATTTAAAAACTGGAAAACAATTGTCTTGAAATTTATTAAATGTTTCACAATAATAGCTGTTTACATTTTTTCCGTAGGACAAGTCTCCCGCGTGTACACGTGGTGTGTATCAGCTGTGTAGCATTAGGTTAAGCGCTGTTGTCAAGTTGTGATGAAACTCCCTAATATTAATAATCACTGTATTTTGAAAACTGTTACGCCTCTGTAATATACAACTTTTTCATTTATCAATACTCTATCTCATTCTGAAGTAATAGCAGTCAAACTTCTTACACCCTGTATATTGTTATTGTAAATTTCTCTTTGCAATGTATTGATTTCAGCTTAAGCACCAAGCAGATTATTGCTATTAAAATCGTTATTAAAATAAGTAATTACATTGCATTTGATACATTTTCTCTCGTTTTCGTCATCGATTTTAATATCTAAAGAAATATTTATACTTTACATATCCAAAATATAATTAAATATGAATTTATATATCCAAAAATAAAATTTCTCATGATTTGAGCCAGGTGTTATTACTGACTTAATTATACAACAAGTGTAGTAGCTTAAATTACAATAATTTTAAATAGAAATAATTCCCAAAAA
This sequence comes from Anoplophora glabripennis, assembly GCF_000390285.2. Lineage (NCBI taxonomy): Eukaryota > Metazoa > Arthropoda > Insecta > Coleoptera > Cerambycidae > Anoplophora > Anoplophora glabripennis. Next base: position 163,889 of record NW_019416280.1, read on the forward strand.
TTTTAAATGTTACTTTCATTCACTTGATTAAGATTGTTATTTGTCAGACTACGAGGTCTGTTTAGAAAATAACCGAACTTTTTGAATAACGCACTAATGGAAATGTTTAGTGATTTGCGGTTGGTAGCATTGCGTTGCGCATAATTTCCTTTGTAACCACTTGTCCTTGGATTATTGGTATCTCATTTAGTTTTCGTGATATTGTTATTTGAGTGCAACGTGTTTAAGTGTTAGTGACGATTTTTGAAATGTGCGATTTTCTGGAACAATGCAACGCAACAATTTTGCGTGAAATTGGGGAAAAATTTCACGGAACCATTTCAACTTTTCAAACAAGCTTATGGAAATGATGCTCTGGGTCGTACGCAATGCTACGAATGGTTTTCATGATATAAAAGTGGTCGTCAGTCAATTGAACACGATTCTCGACTAGGAAGGCCTTTGACTTCAACTGATGACTGCCATGTTCAGAAGGTGAAAGATCTGGTGCGTGAAAATCGCCGATTGACTGTCAGAGAAATTGCAAAAGATGTTAGTATCTCAATTGGGCAATGTCATGAAATTTCACAGACTTTAAAGGCCATTTCAAATGAAAACACCGCTGGGAAAAGTGTGTGTGAAGAGGGGCAGGGAGTACTTTGAAAATTAACAATAAAGTTAAAAAAATTATGTTCGTATGCTAGATTTTAATCTCAAAAACGAGGGAGGAAGTAAATCAGAATAACTTCCCGTTTGTGATTAATTTTCAGTTTTCACTTTAATACTTGATTTATTCACGAACTACAAACGACGTTTATTAAATATCCTTTGTTGTACGACTTTGAACAAAATTTTAATTCGGAAGTTTTGAGCCAGTTTAGCTGACATTAATAACACATTAGGTGCCCTATTATTAAATACAATGTTGTGGACATTATTGTCATTTTGCCGCCTAGAAATTGTCCCCTGTTACTTCTGAACCTGATCTAACGATGACCGAGCCGTGCATTATACAGAATGTGACCTATTAAGTACCCAAATTAAAGCATATTAAACCTGTTTAAATAAAAAAATATACGTAAGATATCTTTAAAAGATGAGTAACAAAATACTTTTTAATATAATAATAGTCAACTCGAATTAACTGAAAGTTTTTTAAAATTACTAATTAATGTAAGAATAAATAATTTTTGAATAGATTACGGTATATTTCTTAATTTTTATGTATGATTATGGGTAGTTTTACATTTAAATAAATTTAGAATTTTACTTTATTTTATTTGAAATATGCTTGATATGCGCTTTTTATTTCTAGGGGACGAACACCACCCTTTATGACAAAAACTGAATAAATATAAAAATTGATGTTTTATATATATAGACTAAAATCATATCAATATACAGGGTGCTCCAGTTTCCGATGCGGAAACTTCAGGGACCAATAGAGATTAAAAAAATAATATGAGTTTGATGTATAAACTATATTCGAAAAATGCTTCGTTAAGGGAATACAGGGTCTTCCAGATTGGTTTAAAAAATCTGATTTATTAATTGTTGTCAAACGGGTAAAGATATTTCAATGAAATTTTGTAGACGTTAACTACCATCGAGAGAGCACGTTTTGCAATGAAAAACGTTATTTTTAGTTTTGCCTGTAGCATCCGTACTAGAACGTTACTAGATATTTCTAAAGATATAGATATAAAAAATTAGTACGCCACTGCTTTTACATAAAATAAAAATCAGCTTTGGATTCTTCATTCAATTTGGAAGAAAAAAGCTCTCTTTCGATTTTTCTGTACGACTCAGCGTTTTCAAAATGATCTCTGAAAAACAATTGCGACAAAATAACAAATTTATCAGAATTCTTCAAATTAATTAGTAACTGTGTCAGATTTAGTTAGGTCTCTAGTAATTTGATTTGTAATTATTATTATAGTTATTATTAGTGTTATCCTGAAAAATGCTTATACGCAGATATTCATTTTTTTACGGATTTTGTGATGGAAAAGCGGAAGCAGCAGTTCGCGAATATCGGAGACGTTATCCAAATAGAAGAATTCCAGAAACTCGTGTCTTCATTGGAACACATCAAAAGTTTCGTAATTTTGGTCTGCGTGTTAATAATGAACATAACAGAAACCGTCGCAATAACAATCACAATTGTATCTTCATATTTTTGATGACAGGGCAGCTCTCGCAGGGCAGCTAAGTAACTGCATATATCTAGGTCTCAAATATTACGAAAATTACGAGATGACTACAGGCATGCATATCACCTACAGCCCGTTAAAGATTTACTCCCTGGGGATGCTGAAAAGCGAATGAGGTTTTGCCACTGGCTTTTAAACTAGACGGAAGAAAATCCTGACTTTTTGCACAAAATTCTGTGGATGGATGAATTCTCATTCAGTAGACGTGGAATAACGAATTACCACAATATCCATGTTTGGGCACACGAAAATCCTCGAGAAATTCGGCCACGATCATTTCAAAATGAATTTTCCGTAAATGTTTGGTTGGGAGTTTTTGATAATAATGATTATGGCTCACATTTTATACTCTCAAGGTTAAACTGAGAATTATTTCTTGCATTTCTTACTAATAACCTGCAGGACTATATCGAGGATATACCCGTTAACTTAAGGCATGAAAGTTGGATACAACTGGATGAAGCTCCCTCCCGTATTTTGGAATAGCTGTAAGAGAATGGCTAAATACTAATTATCCGCAGCGTTGGATTGACCGGCTAGGGACGAATGACATGATTCATGACGTCATGGTATTGGACCAGTGGCCTCACCATCCAGGTCACCGGATCTTAATCCACTGGACTTCTACGTTTAGGGAAATGTAAAAGACAAAGTTTACGCTATTCCAGTGTTAATAAGAGATGATTAAGTTTTAAGGATTCAGCAAGTCTGAAATGATATGCGGCGAAATCCAAATGAAGTAGCTGCTACAATAAATTCATTTCGAGCAGTTTCTTTAACTTAAATTTTTATTTTATTTTGTAGTACACCACTAATTAGATCTATTGTTTTTCCTGTTACAATTTTATTAACATTTATGTACATTGTATGTGTTAAAAGGGTTTTTATTTTTTTACTCGAAAACGCCGAGTTGTACAGAAAAATCGAGAAAAGCTTTATTCTTCCAAATTGAATGAATAATCTAAAACTGACTTTCATTTTATGTAAAAGCAGTGGCGTACCAATTTTTTCTTTACAAATATCCAGCAACTTGCTGGTACGGACGCCACTGATAAAACGTCAACAAAATTTCATTGAAATATCTTTAGCCGTTTGACAATTAATAAATTAGTTTTTTTTTAAACCAATCTTGAACACCCTGTATTTTCTTAACGAAGCATTTTTCGAATATAGTTTATATATCAAACTCATATTATTTTTTGAATGTCTATCGGTCCCTGAAGTTTCCGCATCGGAAACTGGACCACCCTGTATAGAATAAATATTGTTTTATGTTGTGGGTTATAATTTACGTTATTTTTATATATAAGTTTCAACCACCCTTAATGATAAAAATATAAAATTAATGGTGTCTTTGACCTTAAAATATATATATAGCGCAAATATTATAGATAGAAATCTTTTCAATAGTTTATGGTATTATAAATAATTTATTACAATATTTCAACCCTTAAAAAACTACCCCTAATATCAAAATAGTTTTTAACAGTTTGAAGTGACATGTTTATAATACTATTTATAACATATATCATTGTTTTAACTCTTAAAAACCGCCCCCAATGACAAAATAAAACAAAATGGCTTTTAAATTATTTGAAATTAATTATAATTTTTTTTCGTAATATCTTTCTCGCGATTTACTTTAATTTATGCAATATTCTAAATAATTATTTCTCTATATTTTTTTCATGCAGAAAGTCATAATTTTAAATTTTCAAACATACATAAGTGTATATATTATTTTATTATGTATACCTATTAATGCTCCAAAGTTGTGGATCACCAAAATATTGATATGCTCCGAAAATTGAAGCGGTAAGGTACCGCTGGTTTTTTAACGATAACTTCCTTAATTTTAAAGTTATTAGAACGATTCAAAAACGATTTTACGGAAAATTTCGACAGCTAAAAGTACTGTAAAATTGAATAATTTTTAAGGCATTATTTTTTGAGATTTTTGAGGTTAAAGGGTTTGAAAAACAACCTTTGCTCTCAACGGCAAGCTTCTAGCAGCTAAATCTCTGTTAATTTTTATCCTACTCAAATAAAAAGAACAAAATATTCTTTGAAAAAAAATTTAAACTTTTGTACTCTTTAAAAATTTTTCGTATCTTTTTTATTTTTAAAGTTATTTTCAAAAATATGTTATTATTTTTGGAATTAATTTTTTTTTCAATCCAAACGTAATATTTTAAAAAATGTGCATTTTAAACCGCTTAAAGTATAATATATTGTTAACACATAAAAAATGTAACTTCTAAAAGGATTACCTTTAATTTTAGATCTCGTGAAATATTCATCAGTTTTTGTATTGATTTTTTTTCCAAAATATTAACAGTTTTATTTTGATCATAACTCTGTTAATTGTTATGCTGATGACTTAAAGTCAAGTTCATTTTAAAGATTTTTTAAAGTACTTTAAAAAATGTTCTGTGCAAATAGATTTTTTTTAGTTATTTTATTTAAATGCTCCCAATCTAGTTTCTGGCGGACATGAAATTATCTTCAACCAGCTATATCTCAGTCAGCAGCTATTGCACCTACATAAATGAAAAAAACTGTATTTTTCTTTTTCTATAAGCTTCATTTTCTTCGTGATGTTTTTTGCATAGAATGGTCTATTTTCCGCTTTATTCGAGAAAAACTACTGACAAACGTCTTTTTTTAATAAAAAATCTACATTTTCAATCACCAATAACTCAGAAAATAGACTTGAAAAATGTTTATGTTTTTGCTTAAAATTGATTGCTTTATTGATTCCTGGGGTTATTTTCCACTGCCTGGGTAAAAGCGCTCATCGACACTATATAACTTTTGTTTCTTGAGCTATTTTCTCCTTACAGTTCAAGTTTTACGTCAATCGGTTCTATCCGAAAGCATTCGGAGGGGAAACCCTTGGAACCCTGGACTATTACTGATTGTTGACTATTTCACATAAATTAATCTTATTATTAAAACAATCCACGTTTCAGTATCTAAGCATAAATCGGATAGAAATTGTATGTAGCGGTAGAAAAAACATAATTCAGCAAAAACTTTATACTGTACTCTATAGGGACAGTGTAGAGAGTGTGTTCCACTTTAGTTTTATTCTATGAAAGTACACTCAGGGGAGCTCTCTGTATAATTTTGCATACCTGAATATTGAACAATGTTATATGTACAACAAATAAACCGCTATCTGCATCTCGATCCCGGTGACAGGGATTAAAGCGGTTTGCGTTTAAATTTTACCATTCTAGTGATTTGAAGTTGCTTATTAAGTTTATACCGGAAGTTGTTTTAGTCACTTTATTTCCAAAATTTAAAAGAATCAAAAACATTTAATAAACATGTACATTAAAATAGACACAGCCTATTCTTTTTTTACTGTTGTGATAAGTCTGGGACAGTTAGTGTTACAGGATGTAACATCGACTTTCTGGAAAACTTTCAAAACAAGAGTAAGTTTATTTCCTAAAGAAATCCCAGAACTCTACGCTTCGTCAAAGATTGGAAGTGAAACAGTTTTTGGTCTATTATTCAAAAATTATTGAAGACAGATTTAAAAAATCCTTAAAATTAGAGGTTTCAACTGCCAAAAAATTTAACTGACGTTGCAGATTAAAAATTTGACAGTTGTTTTGATTAATTAATTAATTTTATAATAAAACCGAGTTTGTTTATGAAATTCTTTTCTTAATATTTAAATGGACATCGTAATCTTGCATTCAGTCCTGTCACAAATTTATTTCAATGTTTGGGCAAGTACTAAGTAGAATACCAATTATAATTTTGAAGTTATATGTATGTAGATTTCGCTATGAACTCCAAATAGTTTATTATATTTGTAGTAAATATTTCCTTAATAGATTTGTAATGAATCAATTCATTTTTTATTAAAAATTTCGACGAGGTATATAAATGTAACAATATAGGCAACTAGTAATAGCAGTATTAAAATTTCAGATTTCGGAATTATCAAAATGACATTTCAATTATATGAAAACTTGAAAACAATGACTTGGACTAGTATTTTTCGTCTTAGTTCATACGAATATTGCTTGTGACGCAATGGAATCTACGTGGATAAGGAAAACCTGAATTCATTCTTTGAATTTGTATGTACAAAAGTTGTGATCTCGGTTCTGATTTTGACATAAAAGTGACACTTTGATGGCAAATTTGTTCCATAATTACCATTGGGTTGCTTTAACCTTTGACATAAATTTGTTTTTATATTTTTTATCGACTACAATGAACTTTTCCGCTATTTAGCGATCTTGATTAGTTATTCAAATCAAGGTTTATGTGGGATAAAGATCAGTAAGTAAATGAACACTATATTTTAAATCATTGCCAATGTTTCGGTGTTATTTTACACATCCTCGGGGCTCTAAAATACAAACAATGTCTTTTTTTATAAAATTCGTTAACGTATTAAAATAATTTAAAAAACAAATACATTTACAATTCTAAATTGTTGTTCCTGTTACAATTACGATAAACCCGAAAAAGAAAAATTCTAGAACAGCTCTAAAATTAATAACATATTACTCACTCACCGAAATTTTAAGTGTCTTTTGTCCAACTTAACAGTTCTAAATATTAAGAAGATGATATCTTGATACTCAAACTATAATTCGTGGAATAAATTCAATACGATTTTCTTTCACAGTAAAAATTGTTAAGAAATATCTTAGGTACTGTTTAGCAGGATGACAGTTGAAAAATACATTAATTCTAATGCGTGTAGATATGATGCTTCTTTTTGCTCTTCCTTTTTCCCCCCTCTTTTTTCATTTATTTTATATTTTTTACTTTTCAATCCATCACATTTATGAATAAAGTGTAATCCTGAGTAAACCAAACTACTGTTATAAGATAATTTTATCAATTAAATTATAATAAACCATGTTTAAATTACCTATATCTTTCTTAGTATTAAAACTATTAATTTTTTAAGTAATAAATCGTTCCTCAAGTAACCTTTTTGTAACTTTTTTTATAAATGTTGTTTACCTACGACCACTACTGTAAATACTTAAAAACACACCGTCTGCGATCAATGTAAGATTCCTATTACGTACGATCAAAAAATCGCACAGTTTTCCTAGCAACCGCCTAGCAACGGTCAATACAATACTGTTTATATTGACCGTTGCTAGGAAAACTGTACGATTTTTTTACCGTACGTAAAATAGGAATCTTACATTGATCGCATACGGTGTGTTTTTAAGTATTTACAGTAGTGGTCGTAGGTAAAGTATAGTACGTAATACATGGTGTACTGCAATTACGCACTCGCCGCTACGCGGCGTCATGCGTAACATTTCCATTCGTGCGTAATAGTATATTACGTAATAAGTGTTGTAAAAAGCATTTTACGCACGAATGGAAAAGTTACGCACGACGCCGCGTAGCCGCGAGTGCGTAATTCTATGAGTACGTAATTGCATTACACCACGTATTACGTACTATACTTTACATACGACCACTACTTTAAATACTTAAAAACGCACCGTTTGCGATCAATGCAAGATTCCTATTACGTCGTACGGTAAAAAAATCGCACAGCTTGGTAAAACATCAACACAAAAAATTTACCTCGAATTGATTTTACAATTAATTGACAGGCCAAATCTTAACCGCGACGCCAGAGGATTACAAAAGGGTGCGATTGGTTCTCTTTTGGTTCCCAAAACCGAAGTTAAATAAAGTTTAATAATTGTCCTAGTTTCTACATTTTTCTCATGAATGATGAAAAAATTGAACGCCATATGAAATATTTCTAGAAAGCGACACGTTCAACCATTCTCTGTATCCCTCTCTATATTATGTATACCTTCAATGATTTTTGAGCAATTGATCAAAAATTGCGTTTCAAAAGAATCCTTACGACAGACAATGAAATTTCCGTAAAACTTATTTGATCAAATAATTTGATGGCATCAAATTTTACTTTCGTACAATCAAATTATTTTGATCTAAATCAATTGGTCCAATTAGTAAAATAGTAAATAGTTCCTCTAAGCCCTAAAAGCGATCAGTTTCTTTTTTCGAATAATATTTCATTTTCTACCCATATTTCAATTAATTGGAAAAAAGAGTTTGGTTAGGTTGATGGTTTTATCAAATTTGTCATGAAATCAAATTGACGTCTTCAAACTATTTGATCAAATAAATTCATTAGGAATGTTTTAGGAAGAATGTTCGCCTTTTGGTTCGTTTTTGACAATTTGTCCCTAAGTTTGTCGCAATAGCGCTGTTAGAATTTCTTAAACAGAAAATAATAATATATTGATGGAATACATCACATCAAAATGATGAATAAAAGAAGACGGCCCATATTAGAAATGTATTTAGAGCAGCAATAGCAATTTATAAAGCTTTGTCTCTGAAAAATTTAATAGCATTTGATGTTAAATATTTATAGTATTTATGGCTTTACGTCCTGATTTCAAATCACATATTTTCGATATAATTTTATAGATCTGTGAAATCTCAATTCTGTTATTAATAACGTAATAAAAACGTCTTATTTCGGTTGCAAGGACTGCAAACAAGTTGGGGTGTTATTTGGATAGGACTCGGCATGTTATTACTTTGTAGGAGTTGTATGGGCGTTGGGTAGAGTCTTAGGTTGATGGTTTTCGCTAAACTCGGGCAATTATTCAATGTCTCATTAGTAACAACCCGCTGAGCTACCATCCCACAATAACGCTGTAAAACATGAATTGGTGGTAAACCAGGATTTGAAGAATAATGTATCAGAGTCAACGGGATGTCAAATAAGTTACTACATAAACATATTTGATTCCGATTTCCTTATATGTTAATATACGCTTTTGTAACTCCATCAATTTTAAGAAACTGATTTTAGTATCTCGAAAGTAACATAACAAAATGCGCAGCAGAAAAAAATTACGACTGAACATTGTTTCTATACAGAGTGTGGCGTGTATAATCTATAAAAATTAAACTACAGCTTCCTAACGATATTTGTAACAGAAAGGTCTTATATGAAAAAGTTCTATTTTTTCGTTTTTTTTCGTAAATTAAAGTTCAGTTATGGATCAAAATATTTTCTCTGGAACGGTGATGTCTGTGTGTGTACGATGAGTTATGTGCTGCGTAAACAAATCGCCGTTGAAAGATAGAAAGATACTCTAAATTTTTGCGGAATGCAAAAGTACAAACTAAGAAAAATATATATTTAAAAAAAAACTGATATTTTCTTATTATAATAAGTAATAGTAATTACTAACTTAAATGCATTGTTCATACTGCAAGAGTTCGCAAACAAAACCACATCCATAAGCATCTGTAGTTGCCAACTGGGTGCACTAAACAAACTCCATTAAAATATGGAACAAAATGAAATTAAATTTACCATTTCTAGAGAAAAACAGGCATGGCATCGAAGCACCCAATTTTAACGAATATTTTCCTAAATTTCAGGTATTCCCCTAATTGTGTCAACAGCTTCAAGTATACGTGTGCAATTGGAGTATTATAAACCAATGACTTCAACTGACTCCAAAGATAAAAGTCCATTGGAGTTAGATCGGGTGACTGAGGTCGCCACGGAACAGTAACAAAGCGTCCAATCCATCGCCGAGGAAACATTTCATTCAAAAGTGTCGTTACTTTTCAAGTACTGAGCCCCATCTTGAAGATAAAACATGCGTGCCCGAACTTGTAGTGCCTCATCGTCCAATAATTCAGGCAACCGGTTATCCAGAAAGTCAGCATATGTTGGTCCATTTAGTCGTCCGTTTAGGGACTCACAAGTACATTGTCTATTATGCCAGCCCAAACATTTACTGAGAACCGATGTTGAAAATGAGTTTCCCTAATCGCGTGAGGATTTTTATCGGCCCATATGTGCATAACTGCATATTATGGAAATTCATTTCATCACTGGTAAATATCGCCTCATCTATTACAGAAACATAAGCAGGAAAGTATACTTGATTGGCACATTGCCATAATAACCATCTGCAAAAACGCATTCGTTGATCACAATCTGGGGGTAACATCTGTTGAACTGGTTGTAGATGATAGGGGTGCAACAGCTGGCGTCTTAAGATGCGATGTACGGTACGAGATGAGTTTCCTACTTGCTCGAGTCGTCGAGTACTAATTGTGGGGTCTTTGTCAAGATTTTCCAACACTGCATCTTTAACATTAAGGTTCACTTGCTGACCACGTCCTTCTCCTCGAGAAATAACACTTCCCGTATCTCGCAGCCGCTGAACGCAGTGTAGGATTGTATTTGCAAATGGGGGGTGACGTTGTAGCCATCGTTTCCGGTACAATCTAGTCGCCGCGAGCGCATTTTCTCCGGTTGCACCATACATTAACACCATATCGACACGTTCGGAAATAATATATGCATTGTTTTCTCGGTTCATTGTAAAACTAGTTTGTGCACAAACTAAAAAATTAAGTAAGGAAAGTAAAGGAAAGTAAGAAATAAGAATCTGGTTTTTAGTGTAATCGGCACGCTATTCTTATATTTTTCTTCTTTATAAAAATTACACTGTCACTATCGTGGAATTCCAAAATAAAAACTTTTGTCTGGAATCTTTCACTTTTTAACACTGATGGGTCGATTTGACGATGCTTAATATTTAATAATTAAGTGAATAATGAATTCAATACAAATACAAAATTAGTTGCACCAATTATTTGACAATGTAACCTGACCTTCTTTTAGTATTATTAGTATTAGATTATACCGACTTAATTTATAAGGTTCGATCTCGGATCGCATAAAAACATTTCCAAAGTTTTTAATAAATAATACAGGGTCGGCCTTCATTTTCGTTGAATAAATTAACTTTAATTAAAAAAAAAAAACTTTTTCGTATAAGAGTTTCCTATAACAAATATCATCAGATTATACACGCCACACCCTGTATGTGTTCGGCAAAAAAAATACTAAACACCACCAGGTGAGGCGTGACTACCCCATAACTATTATTTTATCCTACACTTTTCTATCTTTCGAAGTTTTTAAGAAAAACGCGTTTCCGATGTAAGTATAAATCATCCTGTATACTGTAGACCTGTACTTTTATATAGGAGATAAGTTTTAATTTTAAAGTACGAGTAATATTGAGCTGTAATTTTTTATAAGGAAAATAAATATCCCATCAATCAAACAAATAAAAATACCTAATAAAAATTGGAAACGTTCCCTGGGACGCCTCTCCGTTTCGACAGAACTTCTTAATAACTCAAACGGCGGGAGCAGAAAAAGGAAAAATCTAAATATAAATTGCGCGTTTCGACTAATTTCTAATTTCCGCCCTCGCTTTTGACGGATATTGTGAATTTAATTACAGCTGATTACGTTTGCACCGTAGAGAGTAAGGAAAAATCAGATTGCAAATGGAAATAAATGGTTTAACTCGCGAATTTCCATATTCAGCAGTTTTGGGGTTACCTCACCACTATATCTAAAAAAACTGAAATGTAAGAAGTAGGTATGTCATTTACTTTTCAGAATTGACGATTAATTATAAATTTTGACAAATGGAATGATCGATTATCTAAAATAGTTTTGATTTCCTGTACGTAAAAAAATTTCTATACTTAACAGCAGAAAATTATCAGATTTAGACTTGCCTTTATTGTGCACATAATACACGCACATAATATCAGGTAAGTGGCGCGATTTGTCAAAAAGGAAAAAGATATTTTGGATATTTGTCCTAATACCACGCGCTTCTATTTACAAGGTTAGTTAGTTAGTTAGTCTGTAACGAATTTGTAAGTTTGTTCATACTCCTTTCCGTTGAAAAGGTGTAGAATAACTTGAATAGATAAAAAAACACTGGTACAATCAAGTCTGGCACTGAATTTATCAGTGTTGCTGTGGAAAATAAGATACTTTCAATACTTATATTCATATTGACGTAACTCACTTGTTTCTAAAAAGCTGCACTGTTATTTCGGAAATTTTTCCAAGCTCTCCAAAAAATCAGGATCATATTAATTTTTTTATTTTCATTATTTTAGGAAATTTTCACAAAAATGATTAAAGCATGTCATTAACATAAACAATAATTTCTTGCTTTCCAGAAAAATAAAGAGAATTATGATAGATGTTAGAATTTGTATACTTAATTTGACAAGTTACATCCCCTGAAATATTTACCAATACTTCTATTGCACCATGTGTGACTTCCCATACCTAAATGTGAAAAAAATAATACAACCCGTAGAAAACGACTCCATAAGGAATAAAAAATAATTACCTTGTGAAAATTCAACTCAGGCATATCATATTGTGAGCCCCACTAATAAATAGTAGCGTAAATGTGGCGTAAAATTTAATTTTCCTATTCACTGTGTTGATTAAAGTTATGGTTCGTGAAAAATCTAAAGCCATGAAGTGGCGTTTATCTAACGGCATTTCAAAATAGTTTTCTGAAGTATTAAATTGTTCTTTACGAACTTTATTTACAACTTATTACCTGAAATTAAAGTAGCGTAAAATTGAAGATGATAAGATCTAAGATAAGTGCTGCAGATGTGTTGGTCCAAAATGTATACAAAATAAGATAAATACAAATCATACTTAGGTAGCCCTAATCTTTTCTATTTAGTTTATTGTTAATCGAACTCCAAATATAGAAGATCCTAAACAGATATTGATTCTTTCTTTTAACTTAAGATTTGTTAAGATTGGTTTAAAAATTGAGGTAAAGCAGATTTGTTTTGAGAAAAGAAATTGATATTTCCATACCACATTTTTTACTGTCAAACTTTATTTACTTAAGTTTATTCCAGAGATGACATATAATACAAACATGGATACAGGCACTTACTATTTTGAAACACTATCACAAAAAATGAAGTAGAAGTATCATGAAACGAAGTAGTCATTGTAATAAAAATTTATTATCATTATTAGTATTATTATTATATTCATTATTGTTATAACGATGAGAGTTAATATTATTACTTGCTAATATTATTAATACACGCATACGTTATTAAAATGGATTCAGAATAAATGTATGATGCTCAACATTTAATAGTACTTTTAAATCGAATACAGATGATACAGAAATACATAGATATATTATTGTAAATAGGAGAACATTTTTATAAAACTTCATAATAATCATAAATATATAATACATTAATGATGTATATGTTAAATTTCATAGCAAATTTAGTAAAATCGTTACAGACACTTCTAACATACTTTATGAATAAATAATATTTTTATAACTATTTAGAAATTAAAAAATATATTATTTAAATTTGTTAAGGCTTTTTTGAAATATCTTCCTATGTCAAGCTGTTAAATCGAAGACAAGGAACATCTTAAGCTAACTCTGGTTTTGACATTTTAAATATTTGAAATTTGTCAGTCGCTCACAGAAAGAGATATGAAAAGAAACACAAGAAATATGGAACATTATTTGAATTAATTGTATAATTTCTGGGTTGTTTTTCACATGGTTATTGCAAATATCTTGACATTTTGAGGTTTTTCTTAAAACCTCTACTTTTTGTAATTTTTAATTCATTAGCGCAACAGGAAAGATTTGCCTTATGTTGAGACCTCAGTATATTTTTTTCAATGCTCCACTTACTATAAATAAGCCAAGTATTATTATTGTTCCTATTCAATGTATTAGCATGGCCAGATAAAATCAATGAACATTTACTATTTTATATAGGTAAATGATTAATTTTACACTTTTCATTTCGGGTGCGGGTTCTTTAAAAATAAAACTATCAAATCGAAACATAGTTTTTTTCACCAAACTTTCCAATATGAACTTATGCAATACAGATACCGTAAGTATATTAGAATATATGGATATAGTAGTAGTATTCTCATGTAACAACATATTGAGTTAGACATTTCGATGGGTAAATAATAAATCGAAGGTTCATTTTGTTCTAGTGCTACGGATCATCAAATTCATGGGAATTACTTGTATACGGACTATAGCAAAGCCTTTGACAAAATCAATCGCAGTATTTTAATTTAAAAGTTGACTGATGTCGGTATACTGACCTATTGTACTTACATGTGCTTTATACACATAATAGATATTAAATGGTAGTGGTCAGTGGTTTTAAATCCAATATTTATTCATATCTGCGTCCGTTACTGTTTCCTGTCAGTGATGTGGGTAACTCTATTCATTATTGTAAGTTCCTGGTGTATGCTGATGATCCAAACTATTAACAAATTAACTTTAAAAGTAAAAAATTGTTTTTGCTTTTGAATACTTTACAATTAACCAAACAGTGCACATATTTACAGATGTTCTTTGATAACAAGATGAGTATTGGTCCTTTTATACAGGGTGATTCACAAATGGTGACCAAAAATTAACCCTAGTATTCTTTGGTGAATTTTAAGGGGAATCTCCCGTATAAAGTTTTTATCTAGGACGAGATTGTTAAAAAGATGCAGATGTTAAACTTAAAAAATATTTTAATTTTTTTTGAATAATATAAAAACTAAGTGAAATAATTTCAAATGGGGCACATATATTTATGTAAACATTGTCTAAAATCTGAGGATTTTTCCTAAAATTTACATGTTCCAGTAGCGGAGATACAGGGTATCGGTGGCATATTTTTCTAAATAAAATAGTACGGCTTTACGGTAATAATCGTGATATGTTCGGATTTGCTTTCCAATTTTCTACAGATTACTACTCTCTTATGTTTTTCGAAAAATCTGATTTTCGAGTAAAACTTAAAAAACGAACTGAAAACACACTTCGATATTCGAATAAAATGCGGCTTAAAATTACATAGTAGGCTGCGATAGCAACTTTGGACATTCTGAGCAGTTAGAGAAAAGAATAAATAATGGTTTTCATCAGATTCAAGCAACAGTAAATTTCGAACAAATTACATTTTCGTTACTAAAAAGATCTCTTCGTGGAAATGGAGGTATTTTTGAGCATTTACTCAAGTAAAATCATTGAAATGACGACTAACGTTATTAATATTTTTATTCGAATAAATAACCGAATGATTAGTGTTTGTCATGTCATTTAAGTAAAAGTGTTTTCAGTTTGTTATTTAAGTTTTACTCGAAAATCAGTCTTTTTTCGAAAAACATAAGACAGCAGTAATTTGTAGAAAATTGAAAGACGAATCCGAAAATATCATGATTGTTACCGTAAAGCAGTGGTGTACTATTTATTTAGAAAAATATACCACCGATACCCTGTATCTCCGCCACTGGAACATTTAAATTAGGAAAAGGCCTCAGATTTTGGACATTGTTTACATACATATATGTGCCCAATTTCAAATTATTCCACTTACTAGTTTTTTAATTATTTAAAAAAATTTAAAATATTTTGTTAAGTTTAACACCCTGTATCTTTTTAAAGAAGCGTCCTAGATAAAAACTTTATACTTCGTCTTATAATAATTATATATCAAACGATGATAGTACTGATGAAATATTATTATTATCCTGAAACTTTTTTTTAGATTTTGTCAAACGCTTACAAGTGTAGAATGTCTTTTAAATTATGCCTTTTTTGTTTCTTTATAATGACCGATACTGTTTTCTTTTTTGCTGTTCAACGGTTATATGCATTTGTTAATTTACGTTGTTATTTATCTACCAAATTAGTAGAAACTATTGTGGGCCTTCGACCTACTACATTTCTAAAACGTAAAATAAATTAATAATAAATATACGTCCATTCGTTTCCTTGATTACCCTGTAATAAAATGTGGTTGTGAAACTTTATTTGGATGCGGTTCGTTTCAACATAAAAAAATATTGAAAGTTAAATGTATAAATGAAATCAATTCCTACAGCTGCAGTACTGGGTATCTTTATTATATCACCCTATTTATATGTTCATTGTTTGCATTATTCCTATGTATGTGACTGATAATGATAATATCGTCACATGCATCGCATAAAGAAAAAAAACAGGTTTAGAAAAATGTTGTTCATGACTAGATGAAACTAGAGATAGATAAAATAATATAATAGAGCTTGTTTTACTGCGAATTCTACTGCCTAATACATCAAAATATGTTGCACGTTTCTTTGATAAATTTAAAGTTATATTTGAAGGATTAACTTAATAGAAGATGAAATTTGTACTGATGAAGATAACAGACCAAACACTTTAGAAAGTTTCCAACAAACTTTTCTTTAAATGCAGTTTTTCTTAACCGTATATCATAATTCTAGCTTAAATTTTAGAATAGCTTTAAAGTTTTGCCACCAAAGTATATAGAAATTAATGTACTAAACTGCATTAGAAAATTTATCTGACTTTTACGTTTTATCGAAAACAGCAGTTTGATTTGGAGTTTCACAATTGTATTAGGTATTATTTAAATATATTTTATAGCAATCTGTTCAGGAAAATCCGAAAGATTTACATGAAAGCAGAGTACGTTAACGAAATATATTTATCACTTGGTCCTGTCATCTTCGTGAAGAGCGCATATTTCATGCATACACTTCGACGATACATAGCAATACAGGACTGAATAAGTAATGGATTTCCAATATTCTAGACAATAAGTTGACAAGGGCTTTGTCACTATCTCTTACTGTAATATATAACTATATAGCGAAAGATTGATGAAACGGCACTTTCAATTCCTTGATTTCCTGTACTGCATGAGTATTAATATTTCCCAGCAGACGGTGAAAGTCAGAACAACATTTATTTGTATATTTTTGAACGTTTCACTGTTGGCGTAGCATTCCTATTTTATGAAATTTAAGTACATGTACCTTTGAAAACGAATATGTATAAGTATATTGAAAATGTTTAAAGAAACATTAATTAGCAGTTTTTAATATTTAATATTGAATTGCAGTTAGCACTGACGACTTTTTGAAATTTTTAAGGGGCAAAATTGAAATTCAAATAATCGAGACAAGTTTTTTATTTAGACTATTCAAATAGATATAAGGAAACAATAATTGTATGAAGACGACTATCAATGTTAATTGTATTTCAATTATGATTACATTTAATTTACTTATTTAATAAATACAATAATAATAATTATTATTTTCCTACTACATACGTATAATACATTTTCCGAAAGAAGTGCATTTTTTTTCGAGTACGTAAATTGCTCCAGATTATAGTCCTTGTTCCAAATTGTTCATTATTATCAACCATTATGTATAATACGATGTATTATGGCGGTGTTTAACATTTTTCGCGTTTATATTTTGCGTAGAACATTCTTAAGAGTCTCTGAGCTCTTCAAATTTCCGAAACTCCTCACTGAAGTACGTCACAACTGTAAGTGGTCACCTGTGGAATTGTTAGCTGGATGACGTATCGAATTCTTGGCAAAGTAACCGATGAACACAAAAATGATGAGGGTTGCCACTGCTATATCCAGAAAATAAATCGACCGATAATATCAGCAGCAGAAACAAGTGTTCGAAGAATAATTTTTATGTGAAATTTCTTAAATTTGATTGTTAAGGTTTTATACAAAAACCTGACTGATCTAAATGTGTATTTACATATATTGTCGTAACATTGCTTAACAAACTGTGACAGCGAAAATAATATTAAAAAATGTAAAACATAAAATAATGTCTAACCACGTATTTGATCAAACAATTATTTAAGTGTTATGTGATTAAAAACTAAGTGATACACAGAAGTAGAATATTTTTACGTGAAAAATCTTGCTCTTAGAATTTGTCATTAACTTTCCAAGAAAGTTAGAGAAAGAAGAATATAATACAGAAACAAGAAAAATTGTATTGGTCACTCAAAATATGATTTGAGTGAATTATTGTATTTAGGTAAAATAAACCAGAATTATCCTTTGGTTTTTATTCTATTAGTTACGGAATTTATTTTCATTTTTTATGCAGTAGATACTATAATTTTGTGCTTTAAAGACGTGAACCATAAAAAAGTAGAAATTAGAGGGTAGCTGTTGATGTAAAGCTGAAAAATAATGAATTTTTATTATTAAAAAATAAACCAGAATCTGTTGCAACCTTAACTGGAATAAGGAAATAATTTTGTGACCACTGGTGTAATATTTAGCACTCTGATGTCTTAAGATGGGTTTCAACCCTCGAAACCGGACGTCAATTATAAACATAAAGGAAAAAGGGACCTAGGAGGCCTAAGAAACGATGGATATGAAAATTCACAGAAGGAACAGGCGGCAAACCCACAGATCTCCGCTAATATAGACTGTGGGCGGGTGTAGATATAAATACCCCTGCAACACCCTGTTACAGTTTCAATTTTCTCAGATATTTGCGGTTTACTTAAATTTTCAATAATATTACGTTAAAGTATCATCAAAAGTGCCTTGAAAGGCAAGTATTGTCATTCAGTATTCTACAAGTATCAAGTACTTTCTCGACGAGAAAAATGCAGAATAATTATTCTAATGAAGATGTTTTGAATTTGTTTTATATCCATGGGATTCACCATGAATCTGTATTAGCTGTATTTCTATGAGTTGGTATTTTGCATCTACATACAATAACGTTCTTTGTAGAATATTGATTTTTTTTTTCATGATTACATTAATAAAGTGCGTTGTTTCACGTTTGTTGCATCTTTTAAATAATGAGAGGGTATATTTACACAAAAATAATACCTACTAAGATTTCCTTTCATAGGGATACTATTATTAGTACAATAAAGAACAAATAAGAATCATTTCATTAAGAAAACAATGAAATGCAACATTTTAAATTATAGTATCTTCTCAACTTCATTCTAAATATCATAAAATTATAATAATACATTTACTAGTTATTTGAAATTATCTTATTTATTGTCTTTGCTATTTTTTAAACACTTTTACAACATTAAAAACTAGAGAAAAATTCTAAGAAAACCAACCGAAATCATTTCATTAATTGTTCTGTTTCAGTTGCAAAATACCAAATTATAGAAATAGAGCTAATAATTTTGATTTACGGTGAATGTTCAATGGATGTAAAATAAATTCAAAATATCTTCATTAGGATAATTATTTTTCATTTTTCTTGTCGAGCAAATACTTGATACTTGTAGAATACTGAATGACAGTGTCAATATTTGCCTTTCTAGGCACATTTGATGATATTTTTAACTTAATATTCTTGAGTATGTAAGCAAACCGTAAATATCTGAGAAAATGGAAACTGTAACTTCTACAATGCCTATATCGGTGAAACGAGAATTTGATTTTCTACAATATGATGCAGAAAGATACAGGGTGTTCTATTTGAATATAAAAAGTTTTGTCGGTTTTAAGTTTTCAAGATGTAACGTGAAAAATGGGACACTTAGTATAATTTTCTTCAGGTAATTTTGATAGGGGAAAGTAATGGATCTTTTGTTCTTTGTGTATTTCGAAAAGCAAGTGAAAGCGTCCAGAACGAAGAAAGATATAAGCAATTTTCGAAACGCTTGCATCTGGCAAAATTTATATAAAATGTGGATTTTTTTCGAAAATTTAGGTACAGGGAAGCTTTAACAATTTTGACTTATCTTTAATTTATCTCGTCGACAATGCAATAATATATAGGATGTTCCGTTTAAAATAACGAAGTTGACAACTACTTCCGGTATAACCGGAAGTGATACGTTGATGGCATTATTTTCATTGAAGAGAACATATCTGATAACCCTCGTAAACAAAATTTCAGAGTTATATTGTCTTTGGTTCCTCTGAAGAACCCTGTATAAATGTAGGTTGATGGACAACATACCAAAAAAATATAATATAACTGCCCTCAAAGTATTGGAAACCACCTACCGACCAGAGTCTTACCTACCCCTTTAAATTACACGTTTTATTCAATATTTTTGCCTGAAATGTGTTATCGCGGGTTTTTGGGGTCGCTGATTACGAATCTGAAGTCCGAATCCGGAAATTTTTTAATAAAGGATGGCGGATCCAATATGGCGAAGTAAATATCGGAAAAGCATTCAAACATATTATGGCTGAAACTTGTTACTCGGTGGGTTTCAAAGTCGTCAATCACAAATATAAGGCTTTAATTAAGAAATTCTTAAATCCAAAATGGTAGTCCCATTATGGCGGATTGAAAAGTATCATAGAAATTGATACTTACCACCCAAAGAAATGCGTTATGAATTGAGGATTGAGGCATTTGCGTAAAAAAAGGCAAATGTCTAATATTGAGAACAAAGAATGTGCTGTCTCTTTCAAATAGCCTCATTATCAATCACGGCAGGGAAATGTAAGACACAAACAAAATGAGTAAGATTTTAGAGCTAAAAATATAAATTTGATCATTCAAGTAGCAAACTGCTTCAACTAAATTCTAACTAGCAGGGATGATGCACTACTGCTCTTTAGTTAGAAAGAAACAGCACATTGCAAATCGAATTTATAGCCTAAGTTTTTCATATGAAATAATGGTTCAAATAGTTTTTAATTTGAATTGCTAGATAATGTACCTACTTCATTAATTTTATCATATTTAGGCCCGGTACTTTTAGTTTCGGTTAAAGCTTGGTTAACTGATCAGGCGATTAGACTGTACATACTCTGTTTTATTTTATAAGTATAATCACAGTCTAATCGCCTGATCAGTTAATCAAGCTTTAACCGAAACTCAAAGTACCGGGCCTTAATGTTTTTAGTATATTTACTGTTAGTTCTTGTCTGTTTATTTATTTAATTTTCTGATGCTCTATGTATAAGTTTGTAATTTATTAATTTGCTATCTTTTTTTAAATTTTGTTTAATTTGTGGATTTAGTTAAATACTGTTTTTTACTATCTCCCTTGTTCTTCTTTATCATGTGATTGCGCAATTGCCCGTTGGTTATTGCAAATAATAGTATCAGATGATTGAAAAAGATATAGGGATATAGAAGTAGACTTTTTGTGTTCAGAATTTTTCTTTGGATAAATACATTAACAGTTGTGTTAAGTTTAAAAGACACTATTACTTAGAAGAGAACTAAATCTATAATGAATACTTAAATAGATAAATAAAAAGAACGTTTTCTGTAAATTTTAATTAGTCACTCACCTGTAACGATCTCCTGCTCGAGCCACTGTTGGATCTGGACAGCATGGGTGGTCTCCTCTTGGTGGCTCCCCTGCCAGCCAGTAAATTGTTAAGCAAGGAAGGACTTCTAGCACAAATAAAGGCATGAAACGACGACACGGTAAATACTCCTAATTTGTTTAAGGTGTTCTTCGTTGCTCTCGATACGTGTGTTAACAGGGACTGAAACAAATGGCTCATTTTAGTTAATGAAGGTTTTACCTTTACTGTCGAAACTAGTACTACTTATACAAGTTACTGCTTAGGAACAAGCGCCAATTACTTTTTTCATTGAAATCTTTACTCTTACTGTTACTGAAGTATATTTGATTGTTATAGTTTTATTATTTATCAGGGAAACAATAAATAGTACCTAATAATACTATATTAGGTACTATATACCCTCTGTTGGTCCAATATAGGACCAACAGAGGGTGAAGGAAATACCAAAGAAATTTATTTAGAAATTATTTTCAGCCGTTTTACAATTAGATAAAGTTAAAACTAGGAAAATGAAGTTACCTCCTTAGGTAACATAGGTATGGGGGCAGTTTCAGAAAGCAGGTGACAGTATAATTTAGAAGTTCTGGAAGGAAATTTAAGTATAATAAACATGAAGATTAAAATATGTAGAAAAAAAAAACAAAACTTGATAATGTTAAGCGAAAATAAAGCATATAAGATTACAACGGAAGCAAATTGAGCAAGTAGATTATTTTAATATTTGGGCCAGTAACGGAAGAATAAACGAGTAAATTAACGACGGAATGGAAAAAACAGGAAAGGTGTACCCTACGATCAAAACGAGATTTACAGGGAGAAAAGAAATTCTAAGAAAAGTAAAAATCGAAGCGGTTAAAAAAAATAGCAATACCCACAATAACGTACAATAAGCAGTGAATCACAAATCATGACACTCATGACAGAAACGCACAGATTACTTCCAAATGTAATGGATATCATATTCTTGAGACGCATAGAAAATAGAACTAAAAGGGACTAAATAAGAAATGACATATTTTAAAGATTGAACCCATAACAGGTAAAATAGTGAAGGACATTTAAGGTTTTCGGATGACAAGTGACAGACTAACAAAGAGATTATAAGAAACTCAAGTACCACGAGAAAATATAAGAGGATGACCCGAAAAAACATGGGAAGATAGAATACGAGAAGAAACAGAGGAATTGATAATAAGATGAGAAGGAATGAAAGAAGAAGCACAGAATAACAAAGGATACAGAGAGAATTGAAAGTAAAAAGGAATATATTTATCTAAATACAGAATTCTGTTATAAAATATTTGGTTTTCTCTTAGTTTTCACTACTAACCTTGGTAAACAAAATGTTGCCTTTTACTAACATGAACTTGATAAAAACATCTATAAAATTGACATAAATATGTAACTAATTTTAATGTAAATGTATAAGTATGTATTAATTTTATATTTATCCATCTGATCGAGGGTGATGTGTTCTGACTCGCAGATGGTGCTTGCTAAGGTGTTGGACGATCCCATGTTTCTGGGTTGAATGGTGGTGACATTCACTATGGTTGTCGGTCTATCAGTATAACGAAAACTGGTGTAACGATTCTAGAGGTTTGGGCATTTAGGAAAACGAAGTACGGAGGATTGATATAAGGCCATGTTCACAACGTGATGCACGCCCCTACAGTTTCCATTATCTCTATGAGGAGCCGATGTTCGCTCACTAGGTTGAAGTGGATAGGTTCTCATACTTGGATTTCTGAGGAGACAAGGGTATCTAGGGTCGGAAGGACCCTAGATTTTTATTCCAGCTTCATAGAAAATCACAACATCAAGACCATCTTCAACCAGTCATGGAACATAACCCTTTTCAAAACAAGCTGCAAGGGAGATGTACACCAAAGTCTTATTGTATTCAGCATTCCATATTCCATATACATGGAATGCTGAATACAAATGCAATGCAATGGGATAAACAGAGAGACATGTTGGAATAAGTTTAACGGAATACAAGTGTAAGAAGTAACATTGGAAATAAATCAGCAGATGCGGAGTACAGGACTCGGAATAGCCTAAATACCAAAATACTAATGAGACAGAAAATTTTGGTTTGGTTCTACAGAATAGCAATAGAACTCCAGAACGGGGACGATCACCTAGAATTTGGAAATGACTCATAGGTAAAAATGGAAAACCCGGAAGTCACAGGTTAGTGGCTTCAAACTAAGTAAGGGAAAGATATGTACTAGCACGCACAACAAAAATATAAATACTGACTATAAGATTTAATCCCCAGTTTCTGAATTTCTTATGAAGAAGAGAGCGATATGACTGATGACGTGGTAACCAGCCCAGAAATTGTTCAACCATTTATAACTGCCACGGAACACTGTCACAAACAACTGTATCGGGAGTAGGTATTTGGAACCATATTTACATCGAAAATTTGGTAAATTTGGCTGGATCTGCCCCTCTCGTAGGAAAGGCATATACCTAAGTGCCAAAATAATACTTTCCTCATTTTCGGCGTGTTGTTTGTATAAAGGTGTTTTTAAAATTAGAAAAATCTTAAGATGTATGTCAATAATCCAAGATTTCTGAAATTTTGTAAAAATTTATCCAATCCAATAATTTCATAATATAACTACTTCCTATTGTTATTGTCTTGTAAAGATATTCAATAGTTTTAAATTTGAATTTATATTCGCTATACATCGATGTCAGTTTTATTTATAGCGCATCATACATCTGCCCAACATAAATACTTTTCCATTTTGTCACGGCCCTAAAATCTAGTTGACAAATAAAATTTATTACGTTGGTACGTCCTCTGTAATGCGGTTTTCAGTAATTCGTTTTCATGGAATCGATGGAAAACCGCCAGTTAATTCAAGTGCCTAAAACGAATTTACTTTGCATTTGCTGGGATGGACAAATTTCACTTACTATTGTATTTTGATTGAACCCTAATTAAAAACAAATGAAATTCTATTTAACCGTGGGAATTTCTATTTTATTTTTTTTTCAAACCTTGTCAAGTCTTTGTCCTATAAATTATACTTCTGCTACACTGTTTTGATCATCTCCATACCTCTCTTATTATTAGAGATAGTCACACGAAACCTTATATCATTGCTTCTTTAAGACTATGCATCCCTTATTATTATAGATAGACTTTTCAAACTCATTCTCATCGAAAGACAACGTTCTTTTTAAATATTCATAAATATAATATATAGTTTTCTATTGACGAAAATATGTAAGTCCTATATCTTTGTACATCGGGTTATGTTCTATTGTTTTCGTAACTTAGATACTATAAAAAAATTTCCAACACACTTGCACTTTCAGTGTTAAAGTTCATACAATTACTCCAAAAACGCTTCTTCTTCGAGATAAGGGGCCTTAAAAATTATAATGGAAAATAGGAATTATTTTATAAACCACATTTTGTTTTATTTACAGGCAACGTGATATTTGAAGTACATATTTGTATTATCATCATAACTTGACAATACCCATTTTAAAAAATAGAGACACTTAAGTTTACACAACTCAAATAAGAGATGTGACAGAGCTACATCCAGTGGCCAATGCTCCTGAGATCTACAAAGATGCACAAAAAATTACATTTTTAAGGTTGTAATATTCAATACGACTCCAAATAATTATATTTTGTGCAACTGAATGTGGAAATATTAAAAATCAGCATCACTTTTGCAAAAAAAATTACGTATTCACTTAAATAGGAAACGTTTTGTCTCAATGTACTATCTATGTCAAATGTATATCACTATAGAAAGTTTAAACTCCATTGAAACATTTCAACATACAGGGTGATTCAGAATTTATCCAAAAAACATTTTTGAATGTACAGACTCTTACAAACACAATTTTGTAAAAAAATAATAAATGGCAGTTTGAAATAAATTTAAAAATACACTTCTGCACGGCACTGGAAACTGCTCCACTGTAAAACCTGACCTTGCGCAAGGCATGCAGTCGGCGAAAAAAGGAACAGACAAAAATTAAAAGAATTTCTTTCCTAAGGAAAGAAATAAATTTTATAACAATTATTTTATTATTAATTAATTAAGTTAATTTGTGGTTTTAATTAATAACATAATTTGACATATCTTATGTTGCAACAATTGTTCAAAATTTTGTCTACCGCCATGTAAACAGATTTGGGCCCTTCTTGACCACTTCCTACGAACTAATACAAATGTTGTCTTGCTTCACCATAACACAAATTCTCCACCATAACCCAAATGTTGTCTTACTTCATAAATTAGAAGGATATCCATGAACTCCAAGTTGCTATACACGTAAGTCATTTTTGACACTTGAAAAACTAATGTAAACACTATCGCAAAAACGTTAATACCAAGATCGGAAAAAGAGCGCATTGCGTACAGCGTACAACGCGAATGACGCTGGAGACTACAATAGTCCAGCGATGTAAGGGCTGTAAATACTAGTACTTCAATAATTTTTTTCTCGGAAACTGTAAGGATTTTACAAAAATTTTTCTATGATATTGACTCCATTTTTCATAACGCATCTATTCCCAAATTTTTTGGATACGTTGTGAATCACCCCGTATATTATTTTTTTCGGGTTTCAAATGTTTTGGCTTTTTATATGCCAATATAAACTGATACATGAATTTCTCATATTTTGAAGTAAAATACGAATAAAATACAAATAATCGTATCTGATTTTTGTACAAATAATGTTTCTTTATTTTTATTTAATTTATTTTAGATTTAATTTTTTTATCTAATGTAAACAATGAATACTACATTAAGATGAACTGATGTTTGATGTAGGTATATGTATACAATATGTTTTTTATTCGCTTCAGAAAGCAATAACGATAAAAATTAGTATTTTTAGAACACAATTTTTCCTATCCAGTAGGTATACGTAATGTAACTAAATGTATTAAAAACGTTTGTGTCTAATATTTCTTTACAACGGCTTGGTAATAAGGTAATGGATTCTTGGAAGGCGTGGCAGTCCGTATTTTCACAAATACCGCGAGAACTATTGTGCTATATGCGGATAATGAAGAGATGCGATCATTTCCAGCAATATATCAAACAATACATAATGGGGGTAGACAATATGTCTTTCCAAGCCATATATAACAAACATGGCTCTGAATGTACGCTTTAACTTTAGAGCCAGCGCGGCGCGGCGGTCTTGGTTATTTGTAAGAGAATCGGCTAATATACACAGAAAATTAGGCTAAATAAATGGGGGATTGGTTGATATTCAAAGTACAAAGTACCAACTATTTGTCCCTTTGAGAAAAAATATAACTAAAGGGTTAGTTATAAAAATTGTACATACTTAGGTTCAGTACAAGCTATTAAAGGCGTGGCACATTTGAAATTTACCCACCTTTTGAAAAATATATATGATTCGAGCTTTTTTTGAAAAATAAAACATAAATTCTCATAAGTTTATCATAATTATCAGAGCCTACTTGTTCATTGTCTAATTTGAATAAAGTTTCTATGTAATTTTTTTAATCTAAAATTTGACTACACCATTAAATCCAGCGTCTCGTAAAATGTGTTGGTATTAGATTTCCTGTAGGAATATTTATTGCTAATGGAAAAATGAATATTAATGGTTAATTTTTCTGAATCGATGAAACGACCTAAATTAACTTAAGTACACCAATAAAATGTTGTTTTGGAAATATATTTAAATTCAAATTATGCGATCATATTATATGTAATGTGATGAATAATTAAATGAGAAATAAAACAATACCATGTTATACCTAAATATTTATAAGGTTCTGGAGTAGATTTAACAAACAATACCTACTTACAGGTTTAATGTCAAACAATTATCATACTACTTATATGTAAAAAAATTGAATTAAATAACAGAATAGTGGGCACTAGATTTTAAAAGTACCTACTACGGGTGTTACAGGATAGTAATGCCTTAGATTAACGTATTATTACTCACCCTAAATGTATCCTATATACATCCTAGATACCTTAAATATAGTTACTAAGTGGATATATTATTTAATTATAACTTAAAACAAGTGATAAATGATATTTTAAACAAATAAACTGATAAAAAATATTTTTTGTATAAACCTCTTTTACCTTAAGCTAAGGCTACACCTTATATTGTAATAAAGAAAACGTGGTTTGTTCAAATTTGACAATGAAAAAATTAATAAGTAGGTTTTCATAAATACGAAATCAAATGTTATGAGACGTGGTAGTCATATTATAGCCATAGTTTTATGGTCTACCCATAAAAGAACCGACTTAAATTGGATCAGACATACTTTATTTACATTTCCATCTTGGGTCGAAGTTTACCATTACTATTAGGTACGTTACTTTTTAGCTTTTTGATTTTTTATGTCGGCTTATTTCTGCTACTATGACTAAACATCGACGCCAGGAGACGAGCAACCCCCAACCTGAGAACATCGACGTACAAGTACTACCCGCGATCAACGTTGCTTGACTTTTCATAGCAATGACATGAATGACAAGTCGCTAGGCCGTATTCGCTCTATATTTACTTTATCTTAAAGGTATTAATGAATTCAAACTTTCATTAGTTTTAAAAAATTTCCTAAATTTTCTAATGCATACTTTTTCATATAGAATATCTAGATATGCTGAAACAAGTTAAATAGGTATTTAAAAAAATAAAAACAAAAATGTTCTGTCCAAATTGTACGAATTAAAAAATAAATAAATAAAATTTCACACTTCCAAAAAAATTTATTCTATTTTTGTTCCCAGCTATAGCTCAACTTTGAACTAAGAGTCACGTATTTCCGTATTCTAAGAAATACTTTTTGAAGTGACCTTAAACAATTTTCCAAAGTTAAAGTAAAATTCCATCAAGGTGTAAATTAATACATTTATTATATTCATATTTTCAGATATTGTTTTGTTCACACGTTATGAGGTCATTCTGCAACTTTGGTTGGACCAACAATTTTAAATCGCACTTCTTTTATTTTGTAAAAAGTTAAATGAAAACTAGATTTTATTTAAATACTTCAGTACTACCGAAATTATTTGATAACCATCCTGAAACCAAATTGAAACGGTTTGATCCTAAGAAAGTTATTTCGCACAAATGTTTTTATGTTTATTTTATAGTATTGGAAAAGACAAACGTATCATTTTTTCGGAATACTTAAGTACCAGGAAAGTATTTAAAAAATCAGCAAAGCTTAAAAATTCAAGCGTGAATTAATTGCATGCAACCAATGAAATAAAAAACAACAAAAAGTTGCAGAACAGTATTCAGCTTTCTTCCGAGTTTATTCGTCTGATCGGTATTCTGCAAAAGTTAATGTCTTTCAAACAATATTTAATTTTTCGTTTCCGAATTTTTGGTAGTTCTAACCCCTTGTCTTGGTTGTAAGTTGAACTTATCTCGATTCTTTTGAATTCATGTTATCCTCTTATCGTAATCAGAATCTCTTTCTTATACACCACAATGATGGTATTAGTTAAGTCTAATGGATATTCTGCATCTGTCGCTCATGCTAAGTTTCTCCCCTTTGTTCAATGTATACTTTTTTCGCATGAGCAAGGGGTGCTATAAACATATGGTAAAAATATTGTGTTTCTGTAAGATATATATCTTGTCCATTAATATACTTATTTCCTTATTCTTAAGTATAATTTTGATAGTCCATTCAATGTGCCATTTCGATATCCATTTCTTCTAAGAGTTGATCGTAGGTGCTAAATTTTTTTATATTCCAATACATTGTTGACATTACCTTGATTCTAGGGTGGGCGGTGATAATGCTCTGCGTTCAGATATCTGTCCGTGTGGATTCACTTCCTGTAAACACTATACTCTAGGGTTTCCTCTTGACAAGGATGTGTGAAAAAGCAGGGTACCATTTTTTCCATCACCATGTTGAAGTGAAGGTAATGTCTGAATGTATTAATTTAATTAATTGTTTTTTTTTTCCAATTTTTACACCAGCGGCATATCACCATTGTAATTATTTAGCCCTTATTTCTTTATTGTTGCACAATATTCTTTATGTCAATTTCTTACTCACCTTGGGGTTGGGCAGTTCTCCGCTTTGAAGGCTAGCCATGTAGCACCGAAGCCGGAATTGTTCGCAGTGCAGCCGCTCGAGGTTCTCTTCCCATTGGACTACCTGGTTAGCGATTTGCTGGCGAGCATCCGAGTCGCCTACCACCGACTGTTGCATCTCTGCCATGTGTTTGAGTTTGTAGTCCTGAAAACAAAACAAAAAGTTCATAAGTTTATTCTAGTAATAATGGTCCTGACATTAGTTCAATTCATAAAGATAAAGGTGAAATAGCTAGATACTAAATTCCCAAAATTCTCACTTATACTTATGTAAGCATTGGAAACTAATGTAAAATTCATAAGGTCATATTAAAGTGATTCAGCCAAGCATACATTAATCAAATGTTTCCTCCATTCCAAATAGAGGGAGTCAAATTTTAACTTTATTTTTAAATTTTGTAATATTCGAGAAACCATTTCTGGTAGAACATGACCCATGATAAAAAGTAATAAGAACTGAATTAATTGTCAAAAATGATCCAATGATCCAATTATTTTCGAGATAAAAACAATGTTACTTGTTACTGCATGTTAAATAGGAACTAATATAAAATTCCTGTGTAGAACACTTTTATTTCATTTTGATATATTTTAATATTGTAAAAATATTTAGAAACATTATTATATTTTGTGGGTACTTCTTGAAAGAAAATTAGGATCATGGTAAGTTATGTTCAATTTCAAATGATATATTTTCGTTGATCTATCAAAAATCTTTATTACACCTCTGTATATCAAATTAGGACTCAAGAAACAATAGATAAAAGCTTTAAACAAATATGGTATATGCTTCTCCAATTTGAGTGATGCGAAATTGCGGTAAGGGATTTTTGGTGGACCTCAGATCCATAAGATGTTAAAGGTTCACAATTTTTGTTACTAAAATAAATGAAAACGAGAAAGCAGAATGATTATTTTTAAGGGACTAATTGGGAATTTTTTAAAATAGAAAGAGTCCAAACTATAAAGGAATAGTGCCGAAAGAAAGTTTTAAAAACCTAGGCTGCTTAATGAATCTCGAATTACATTTTTTACATTCTTATGCGAATTATTTCCCAGAAAAGGATGATTACAGTGAGGAGCAGGGATAAAAATTTCACCAATATATTAAGGGAAAGGAGCGTCGGTACCAAGGCAGCTGGGATATAAATATGTTAGCCGGGTTTCTACTGGTCGTTAAAACGAGATATACCATTAAAATCGAGAAAACTTCGCAGATCTTTTGACAACAAAATAGTTCGATACCACAAAAGTGAGTAGTAGTCTAGTCATAATATTGTGATATAGTGATTTTATGAGTCAAAAAAATTAACTCGAGAGTCACGGGCTCAGAGTTGAAGCTTTATTTCTTTAATCTTATTTGTTATTCATATTTTAATACGCATAAATGCTTAACCTGGGTATTTTCAGTATAGAACTTGATAATATTGGCAGACCTCATCGAGTCAAACGGATCTCGGATTCGGATTTAGCGATTCCAAAAACGTGTAGATATGTCTGTATACTTTGTTGGCAATTCATTCTCTACGTTTGACCTTGAACTGACCTTAGCACAGACTTGATTGGGTCAAACGGACACCAGATTCGGATACGGCGACCCCGAAAACGTACAGATTGATTGGTTTACTTTGTTGGACATTGATTTTCTAAATTTGACTTTGAACTGACTTTAACCCAAACCTGCTCGGGTCAAATGGACACCCGACTAGGATTCAGCGACCCAAAGAACGTATAGATATATTGATTTACTTTGTTGGTAACTGATTCTCTACATTTGACCTTGAACTGACCTTAACCCAGAGGTAATCGGCTCAAACGCATACCGGATTCGGATTCAACGACCCCAATACATGGTCTTGTCTTTCGGACTTCCCACTTTTTTTATGGGGCTGTGTAATTATCTAAATAAGTATTTCAGTAATAAAATAAATGTTTTTAGAACTTTACTTCTTTACTTTATAAGAAAATCTCGAATTCCACATTATCTTAATTAATTTACATTATATTTATATTTTTACGTACTCTTAACATATTAAAATGTAGGAGTTGATTGATTTTTATCCATAATTCAACAATTTTTTATTGTTATTTCAAATTATCCACATGTGAAGTACAAACATATTATGACATTTTATTTATTCTATTGTAAGGTCTAATTAGCGTCCTCTACAGATGAGTATAAAATTAAAACTGTAAACAAAAATTTTAAACTACCAATTTTAATATTCCCAAAATTTAGGCAAATTTGGTTCAAGCCATGTTGACCTCTAGAGTAATTTATACATATTTTAAATGTCATTTTTAATTCTAAATACAAATAAAATTGAAATGTGGGAAATAAACTTTGCAATTATTAAGAAAGCTTTCTATTGCAGAGTAGTGCCAGTAAAATTTTCGAATTAGAATTAGTATACTTCATAAGTATATCTATTAATGAACTCTACTCAAATTGCAGTACCTCAAGAATGAAGATGCGAAAGTATATTTAAAGTTTTATCATATTGGAATACGGTAAGAGAAAATCTAAATAATTTTTTATTGATACAACGGATTTTGGTATCACATTACATATTATAATGTACTATGATTTTAGGAACTACAAGTTTCTATCAATTACAACATATGTCAATCATACCTCACAGCAATTTTATCCTACAACTTAACAGCAAAGAATTCACTATTACTGCATATACATAGAATGAAACTACTATAGAAGCATATATGAATCGTTGTTAAATAAGTTAGTAATGTAGGTTAACTTAATTATAGATAGATTCTCAGTTTCCCAGTTCATTGATTTTGCACATACGAGCATTATGACGGAACAAATATTACACTGCGAAAAGAATCAGTGTAACTACATGTAAACGGGGTTAATTGTTGTCAGTAGTACAAGCGGTACAATTTTAATAAAAAATATGCTGCAGTGTTTATAAAAATTTTCTGTAAAATTATTTCTAAATTTCATAGAACTGCAAATTTAAAAGGCTTAACGTAATAGTACTCTTACTGATTTGTGCCAGTAGTCAAATATAGCCACAATTCAGCAGGTGACGGCATGCGTATTATCACACTGTAAGGCCGCTTGTAAACGACGACCGTTGTCACCCGGTGTGTGAACACACTTCCAGAACGGTCAATGAATATGAATCTACGGTGGATTCATCGGGCTTACAAACGGCTAAAAAACCATCGTTTACAAGCGGCCTTACGGTGTATATGATAGCAAGTGCGATAGTTACATTCACTATGCAAGAGTCACGTCAACTAAGTATTTAATCAACGGTGTAGTGACAGTGCGATAGCGTGTTTACGCTGATAGCCTAAATGAGTCCTAAATGTATGTTAATACTGGGTATAACTAGCTAATATTTTTCAAGATATTTTCATGATATACCTAAGTATAATGTAAAATTACTTATCTTCTTTTTTCAGCGTATATGTAACAAAACATAAACACATAGGTATTCTACTAATTACAAAATATTTTCAAAATTATTAATATATTTATAAGGGAACATATTTACAACTAAAATATTATATCATTAATTTGTAGGTACTCTGCTATCTTGAAGTTTGTTCTCCTTTAATAGTTATGCATACAATTTATTAGCTAAATAGAAGTGCAGCATATTACTTAATGCACACGTACTGCAAGTTTTAATAGAGTGAAACTCCGGACGAGAACCAAATATGCTTTTGAAGAGTACGTTGAACAGCTAGGTTTCGGAAGAATTTAATTAATTAATGTATACTTGATGTAAATAGATTATGCGCATGAGTACTTTTAAATACTATTTTCATATATAAGGATATATGGTAGATAAGAAGTTCTGAATATAAGAGTAATTTTTTAATTAACAATTTGTTGACTTATTCTCACTTCGCCTTTATTCCAAACTTTTATTCCAGAGTTTTAGTTAAAATATTATCTACATTAACTCCTAGGTTAGACCATGGGCCATATGAAGATTTTGCAACTTTGTCCAATATTGTGTCAAAAATTTTTACAAATCAAATTATTATATTAAGTTTCAAATTTATTTCAAACACTTTTACAAGCATTTTTCTTCTGAAAATTACAAATGGATTTATAATGCAATTCATTCCTGACTTAAATTAAATAAACAATAATTCAAAACTTTTCTGGTTAATTGCTACATCGTCAGTTTAGATTTCTTGAATATCCCACAGAATAATTTTCTATTCAGTAGAAACTGTTTCACTAATAATATTATTTGCTGTATTTGATTTTTGAAGTTCCGGTGTATTTCTTTTCCAAATTCCAAGTAATTCCAAATCTTCGAATCAGTAAAATTGTTTTGATTTTTCTGAACTTCTAGCGTTTCTCTGTGGAGAATTGGGAAAATCTTCTTTCTATTATCAGAACTTTCATACTATTTGGGTTCATTATAGTTATTCTTTAGGTAATATTTGTGTTGTACGCTGTAGACACTATGGGGCTTTGGAACACATTGTTCATTATATCGTCTTATTGTTAGATGTACGTAGATGATATTAATAATGTGTCTTCGTGTATCCTAGCTTCTTCAGTATTTTTCTGTCCATTCTCTCTCAGAACTTGACATAGGTGACGCATTTCCAAGTGTTTTAGTTCTCAGATGGTGCATGTTCGATGCACCAAGTCGTTGAAACCACACTGTTTCTGAGCCGAATATTGGTGAAACTCAGTGTTCAGATATGTATCCATGTAGGTTGAGTTTCTGTAAATGTTGTGCTTTAGGGTGTTATTCATTCTTGATAGATTCCAGTACAGCGAAGTCAGCATATCTGAACTATCACCTTAGATTTAGATTTGCTGATGTCAAGTTTTCTTCTCAAACGCTTTTTATGTAGACATTGACTAGGAAGCATTCGAAAACAAAGTCTTAAAATCAGCAAATGTAAAACTAAAGTGTTGACTCGGATACATTGATATAACAAAGAAATATTTCTAGATCATATCAATGCAATAATTCGGATATTAGTTTCATAATGGAGATGGAAGAAAACTGTTCCATCTGTTACAGAGAACACAGCCCAGCGTTTACAGAAAACCTACTTATAAGGATAGATATCTGAACGCTCAGTATCGTGATCACCCAACCCAGAAATATATTACTGTCAGTCAACAATATGTTGGAGCATGTGTCGTCTACGAACCGAAAATCTCGGACGATGTATTACAACACCTACAATCAGCTCATAGAAGAAACGGATAGATATGTGAAGGCTGACTCCCATCACTATGAAGTCCAGAAACAAGTCCTTAATACTCTCATACTCATACTCTCATACTCCTCATTTGCGATGAGAATACTTGGATGCCTAACAACATCTACCCACAGTTATCAGAGGAAATAGATAAAAAAAAGGAATACTGAACAAATTGTTAGTTTGATACTTAAGAACAAGGAAAAGGGCGAAGATGGTACCAACATGTCTAATCTATATAGGGTACAGATAAAATTGACAGACTCTTAAGAAAACATAATATTAATATCGCCTACAACAACTCAAGCAAGATAAGGTTAGCTTTTCCCAAGACGTGTTGCAGATATAATGCAAGAATGCAGGAATGCATCAAAGTATCACCCAGAGAAATCAGTAGCTACAGAGCAATCAATCAATCTAACTAATACCAAAAATGTTGAAGAAGGAGGAGATTTTGGACCTATCTACCAAGAAGCGATAGGAATTCAGAAGAAATGGAAATAATTACAAACAAAACGAGGGTGTAGACTACCTAGAACTTGGTAATGACTACCAGTGAGCTCAAATGACATAGACGCTCAACAAATATAAATACCAGGCAGAGGACTTAATCCTCACATTCGGAGATTTTTCTGAAGAAACGTTAAGAGCTTTAAATATATGGTTTGGCAAGCAGTCCGAAAATTGTCAAGGAAAACAAATTTTTATAATAATGGCGAATGCCTGGGGTTATGTAGTTCTGGTTTTCAAATAGGCATCATTTAATTATAATGCGCTATTTTTTTGCAATCTTTTTAATTCAAGGGATATTTAAAAAAATATTTATAAATTAATACTTTCTAAGTAATTTCGAAATACTTTTATTTGCCTAAAGGATGTGCCTAAAAGTAATTGCTTGTTGCTCATGAAGCTTATTAGCAATTGTTCACTTGTTCTTCAGCCTTTTATATTCCTCTGCTATTTCGGGAAACCGTATTAAAATATACAAAGTTTGAGCAACAGGCTGTTTGAAAATGTGTTTCCCTTGTTAATTCCTCACGGGGGAAAAAGTTTTTGGTAATACATACTTTTTAATGCGAGTTCTGAAAATGAAACCTATTAGTGGAGGAACGGAGAATGAATTATACTTTAAAAGTAATTTTATTGCTGGTTTCGGGGAATCATTTATACACAAAAAAATAACATAAAAGTCTCTAAATAAAAGCGAAATATTTTTTAGGGAAATATTAGATTAAATGCATTTATTTCCAAAAAAGATATGTGTATTCAGATTAACTTTATATTAGAATGCTTACTTTACTACCTACTTTAGTACTGCAGTATTTAGTTGGAAGTGTTAAAGTTAGTTTTATCCAAACTAGAAACTTGCTATAAATACACCATAATTTAAACTTTTTATAAGGAAAAAATCTAAAAAAATTGCACTATCAGCAAACCTTTTGATTAATTGATTCATTTCAATTTATTGTGTCTTAAATCACCTTTATTAATAACTTTATTTGAAAATTCTTGGACCACCTAACCCCAAGCTCAACATTTACTCAGAGAAATTAACAATGAGAAAGTCTGTTCTTCAAAAAGCACTGCAATTCTTAGATGCAAAAGATGATTTGTAAGTAGAAAGGTCCAACCTACACACCAACACCAAAATTACTTTGATCGGACCACCCTACAACCAACGATCACGACCGACCATTTTTTATACTATGAAAGTTTATACCACTTCTATACATTCTCCTAACATCTAGATTTTTCTTAAAGATTTTCAATGTTAAAAATTTACTCATCTTATTGCTTTCTTCGTAGCTATAAGAAAAGAATAATGTAAGACGAACGCGTGATTTGTTTTCAAGAGTGGATGACAGCCATGAAGTATACATATTTTTATTTTTCTCAAGTACTAATAAGAATATATGGCGATGCTTGGGGTAATATGTTTTCCTTAGTAAGGATTTTCTGTCTACATTTTTGTTTTGCTCGTAATTTTACAGACACGACAGTCCTAAAATAAAATAAACGGCAAACATTTTTTTACCATTATTGTGACATAAAGTCGTTAGTGATTCCGTGGCGAAGATGATTTGTTCCAGCATTATTTTTCTCAGCGACAGCATATTGTAAACACCCAAGACGACTGGTAAGTTGACATATATACGTATATTAATATATTATCAAATCGAAGTTGGAAACTTTTCACGAGTTTATTTTAAGCTTTAAAGGTTAAAATTATAAAGTTGTACATACAGGGAGTACTTTAATGAAGGGACACAAATGATAACATTGATTCCTTAGGTGAAAATAAGTCGATTTAACCTAAAATACCTGTAGTATATCCCAAGACGCATTATAAAAAAAATACAGGGTGTCAAACCGAAAAATAAAAATTGTTTTTTTCTTAATAATTTCTATATGTTAAATATGTATTTTTTGTTAGCCGTCGTATACAGCTTCTAGTAATAAAATATGAAATATTGAACTTCTTTGAATAAAAAAGGTATACTAATTGAAAATGGCTAGTCAACCGTTGGGGAGATATTTTTGATTTTATAACCCCCACCAAATCGAGATTTCAGCATAATTTTTGTTTATATGTATGGGCAGGAATTCTAGGAGATAATCTTATTGGTCCGTTTATTCTTCCTCGGCGTCTTGGTGCAGCGGAATATCTGAGATTTTTAAATGAGCGATTCCAAATATTGGTTTAGAGGTCTTGTCTGTGACAAATGTGGTACACGCACGTTAGGCAATGGTTAAATTTAAATTTTCGTGGGAGATGGATAGGTCGAGGGAATGATGCACCCGTCAAATGGTCTGCGCGGACACCGGACCTCACACCCATGGACAATTTTTTATGGGATCACCTATAACGTATTGTTTATTCCAACTCTATTGACAGTGTGCATACGTAAATACTTTGTCAAAGAATTTTTGTAGCAGCTAAGCAGGTAAAGATCGACAGAAACATGTTTGCAAGGGTACGTCGTCTTGGAGTCACACTCGATGCAAAGCTAACATGGAATCTTCACTTGGAGATAATAATAAAAAAAGGCGTACATATCCTATGAGCAGTGCCGCTGGTAAAACCTGGGGGATGAAACCAAAGATAATCATGTGGATGTACACTGCCATAGTGAGACCAATGTTGGCTTACGGAGCTGTTATCTGGTGGCCAAAAACCCAACAGACAGCAACTAAACCAGGAGCAAAAAATAGTCTGAGCGTTACAGGAGCTATGCGAACAACACCAACGTTAGCATTGGAAGTGATCCAAGTTCTGCCACCCTTAGATATTTATCTAAAGTAAGATGGCTTTGACAACTATGCTTCGCTTCAAGAACGTTGATGTTAAACCAAATGTAGGATGGGGAGAAGTCAGATGTCGCCTATGGAATGAGGCCGTCAGGAAGATGCTTCTTCTGCAGGCAGACACTCACAGCATTTCTCCTTTGTGTTTGACAGACAAAGTACTCATCAAAAACAAGGAGGAGACCACCAGTGACGGTGTAATTAACATCTTCACTGACGGATCAAAAAGGAAAGAAGGTACATGATGTGGGATCTATTCTAGATCCCTACACATCCGATATCAGTGGGCTATGGATGTACGTGCCATCGTGAGAAAAGCGGAACTGGCAGGTATAACCATAGCTGCTAAAGAAATTGCCTGTAGGCAGATAACGGGCAAAAGTGTTAGAATCTACACAGATAGTATACAATCAGTACTGATCTTGCATAATCGGAAGATAATGTCCAGATCGGTATGGGAATGCCACCAAGCACTGGTGGTGGCCTCAGCTACAAACAGTATATCTTTAAGGGACACGATCAGTACAATGGCAATAAAGAAGCTGACAAGCTAGCTAGGTGGGCATCGGGTCATACTTTATTTGGACTCAGTCCCGTCAGTGTGCACTCGCTGTCAGCACTTTTTAAAATGATTAAGGAAAACACCCACAAAGACTTTAGAACACGATGGGATGAAATAAACAGCTGTCAATTTGCTAAGGAGTTATTAGGATACCCCAGCAAAGACACAGCCAAAAAATATCTGGCTATGTCCTGGGTAAGCCTTCGCCTGGTGACGGGTATTCAGACCGGACACTGTTGGCTAAGGAAACACCTCTACAATATGAGGAAGTGCTAAACACCCCTCTGTAGAAGAGTAAGAAAAGGAGACAGTATGTACTCTGCGAGTGCACTGATGTCTCGTCAACGAAAGAATCCGTGCAAGGAGAACGGTGGCTTTCTATGGCCCACATTAGAGAGATCCCCCTGAGCAACGTCTCACCTTTTTCTCGTTGATAGACTGATTGAGGGTTCAGGAGAGCTGATTTCTCGATAGGAAGATGCATAAGGGGCCCAATGGGGCCTAAATGCTGTAGCTCGATATACTGAGCTACCCTCCAAACTATTCCGGATTCCAGAAGGGTATGTCGTAATTTTAATCGTAAAATTAGATTATGTTTACAATAAAATGGAAGCTTATTTCGAGAATATTCTTTAGAATATTTTTTATTTTTTAATTGTAAGTTAATTGTTGATAATTGTTTTTTCTAGTTTTGTCCTTTTCTTCAAATAGTTGCAATTAAGCTGACAATAAATGTGTATTTTGCAACAATTTTTAGGTTAAATCAACTTATTTTCATCTAAGAAATCTGTGGTATCATTTGTACCACTTCATTTAAATGCACCCTATATATTCTCTTTGATAAATAATTTCCAGATTTGCTAAAGATAAACCATAGACAAGCTAGCCTTTGGCATATAAGTATTCATAACACCATTCATACGTATTGCGAACCTTCACATAATTAATTCAACATTATGTAATATTTTCAAAATGTCATATATATGCCACATTTTTTTTTATCAGAGTCTATGAAGTTTGCAGCCTCCTAATTCAGAATTTAATTCTTGAGAATTTGGGAAAATTATTGGAATTAAGCTAATAAAAAAGTGCGTGGCTAAAGAAGCAATTTCTTTTAAGCTCTTCTATTTTTATTTTTGCAACATTTTTATTACACTGTTTTCGTTGTTGTGGAAATTAACTGGAGAAACTAATACTTCAATAAACCTATTCCTATTTCGCGTTTTAAATGTTTTTGATTAGCAGGAGTTGAAAAAAATAACGAAAATAAGATAATCTCAGATCTACTGAGTTTTTCGTACATATTATGGTTCAATTGATTTTAAATTAACTAAGCATATTAATGGAATGCATCTACTCTAATTTGTTTGCTGTGTTTTTTTCTAACTTGCGACGTGCATGACTAACTTTAGAAAACGAAATATAAGTTGTGTAGAACTATTCCTCTTTTCACCTGAAACTGTTGTAAACAACTTTGAAGTGAAAAATTTGTTTATTTGAAGGTGGAGTGCAGTTGCATTAAGAGTTATCTATGCGGTGAATGTAGGGAAACGATGTTTAAGATGAAGTTATTAAGTATTTCCTGAAAATAGCTAAAGCGAGTCCGACTGAATTTATGTAGCTTATTCGTCATCTTACTTACAAATTATTTCGCCTAATATATGAAGTCTGTAAACTTACTAATGTATTTTCGCCGAATATAAGAACAAACAGGTCCGCGTCATATGGATGTTTTTCTAGGTGTAATAAATTATAAATATTATAATAATTTTGAAATATTCAAGACAAATGCGTTATATACAGACATAATTAAAAACTGTAATATAACACTGTCATCAGTACAATGTTGTTGCTTAATTATTTTAAAATCAGCAGACAATAGTTTTTTTAGAATATTTCAAATCAGGATCGATACCATTAATAAATAAGTTAAATAAAATTGGTCCACAATGTGGAACACCAGAAGCGACATTTATTGCAGTGGACAAAAAGTTTTTAATTTTAACATATTTACTTAATATGATATAAAACTAGATATCCGTTCTACTACTTCGAATACGTTTTTATAAGTACTTCACACTCCAAAAATACCTGAAGGCTACCAAGGTTCGATCGATATAATAATGTTATCAATCTTCAATTGTTTAATTTAGTTCTTATACCTCTTACGATATGAAATTAACACTTTAGTTTTTTAAAGCCTGTTCATTGTCTTAGGAATTTCTCTAATAATTTTCATAGTAAAATCATCTTTATCTTGTGTGCTCTTATCATTAAGTTCTTAATGAATTTTCTTAAATCGACGTCTAATCGAATGTTGGTTTCTCTACCTGTAACGTGTGGAGTGGACTGTATTTTTTAGTACCTATACAGGGTGTTTCTTAATAACGTGCTAATATTTAAGGAGGCTATTCTTGGGTCCATTTTAAGAAAAAAACTTCATATGAACATATGTCCTAAAAGTTTTAACTTTTGAACTACAGGCTGCTAAAGTTTTATGAAAAAACATTTTTTATGATAACTTTGGTATTACCTACCCTAGATATTTTGGTACACGCCTTTTATTCATCGAGATAAATTTTCTGATGTACAAGCAATTTTATTATTTTTGCCAGTCGCGTCTGTACAGGTTTTGTATTGAATATTTTTGAAGAAAAATATGTTACGCCACTGCTTTTTCTTAAAGTAAAAATCATCAAAATCAAATGTGGTGTCTTGAATTTTTTTCGTTTGACGTACGGTTTTCGCATAAAAAAATAAAATTCATTCATTTGGACCACTTACGAGTAAAAAAAAGATTTATGAAACTTTGAACAATAATTTATTTAAGATAATAACTTTTAAACGTTGAAATTAAGAAATTACAGTAATCTACATACATTTTGGAATGGTAAAAGAAAATACCCAGGCGTAACATATTTTTCTTCAAAAATATTCAATACAAAAACTGTACAGACGCCACTGGCAAAAATAATAAAATTGTTTGTACATCAGAAAATGCATCTCGACGAATAGAAGGCATTTGAAAAATTATCTAGGGTAATAGGGTAAGTTATCATAAAAAAATATTTTTTCATAAACTTTAGCCAGGGTGCTAAAGTTAAGACTTTTAGGACATATGTTCATATGAAGTTTTTTTCTTAAAATGGACCCAAAAATAACTTCCTTAAATATTAGCACGTTATTAAGAAACACCCTGTATATTTATTTATCAAGGTAATGAATACAGATAACAAGAAAAAACAAATTGACAGTTTTTAATAATAATAAATGTCAGTCAGCTCGCCGTATCTTAACTACGGAAACGATACCAACTGACTGGCAACTGGGATCTAAAACCATCATATCCAACATCACACAGCGTCGGGTATAGTTCGGAACACTACCCACATTTTTCAATCTTCTCGGTATTCCAATGATATAATAGAATTATGAAAATTAACTTCTGCTCTAAATTTTATACCTGTACGTATCAAACGTATGGGTGTGAATATCCATATTTTTTATATCACCTATAGAACTGGTAGTAATAATTTTTCTACTGTATCTCTTCGTTCAACATAATATTTTTTGTTCGCTATATACTGTTTCAGTAGAATCATTATGATCAACAGAATCATTATGATCAACAGAATTCGCAATTGAAATTTGAAACCTTTTAATTCTGATTGTAGTTTATAAATCATTTTATATAATTTCTGTAAAAAACTCAAATTCTTCTGCCATTCTACAAATAGAAAAGAATAATAATTTTCTTTTCCTTTTCGATTATGGATCGTTCGTTCATAATTGTCACATGAAAATGCCTTTCTTTCCATCAACATATAATTCACATTTGAAACCTATTTATTTTTGACTTTATTTCATCTGCATCTGAACTGTATAAATTTGCTACCGCGGGTTTTTGGGGTCGCTGATGACGAATCCGAAGACTGAATCATAAAATTCCTGAATAAAAGATGGAGGATGCAATACAGTTTTTGTTATATTCGTTTTTTAAATAGTTTTTGAAAGATGCTTTAGGCGATACGTTTTTATTAATGAAATGAGTACTTGTTTTTAAGCAACTGTAGAGGATAAAGTTATGTAGTTTAACAGTAGAAGACATACTAGCAATACTAGGGTTATAACTAAGGCACGATATTTCAGTTTGAAAGCAGGGGCGTCCGCGCGTGGTTTACCTAGTGCGTTCATAATAACTAATTTTATAATTTTGTGTATTAAAAATCTGGATGAGCTCTGGAAAATATCTGGAACATTACATATGTCTCCAGAGTAGATTCTTTAAGCTATGTCCGCAATGGAGAAAACATTTTTTTATATAACGAAAACGATTGGTCGACATCTAATGACGTTATAGGTGCATATTTGAAGTAATCTCTAAAAGCATCAGTTAATGAATCCGGAGATGTCTTAATTAAACATAGTCAAATTTGTCTCTGACGCAAACACTTTTCTCGTCAAACTAATTTTGGCTAAGTTACATAGATAACTATTATCACCCCATGTAACAAGATAAAAAATGTTAAACTTCAGTTTTTCTTCAATATCCCAGAATTTATGAAACAGAATAATTACAAGTTCATTTAAAATTGTCAAACAATTCTTCGGCGATAAATGTTGATGTGTAGAATTTGTGATGTGGCAAATGCCAAATTTTATAGTTTTCTAGTACATATATCTCAACGTTTATAAAAAATAAAAAAATGCAACGAATATCTAGAATCATTGTAAAGTTTCGCGAGATTTTCCTGATTCAAGAAACTTCCCCCAGAATTTAGGACACAATATATATATATTTTAATTTGTTAATTTATTATTTTAACGAATTGTTATAACCATATATTTCTATTATCTGCTCTAATTTACTTCGTAACGCTCCAAATAATTCCAGTGTAACAAGTGACACACAGATTACTGACCTGATTATCATTCAGCATGAATTTAGCGCCCTGACGCTGCGGCACGGCCCAAATACCTATGCCATGTTTTTCCACATGTTCATGAATAATCCACAGCGTGCATTAGCCAGCATCCGTGAGCAAATCCAATATAATCCCGCCAATTTCAATTAATCAGAATTAGGTGATTATAGATTACAGAGCGGTTGAGTCTACATTATAGAGGTGAAGCATATATCATTATCGATGGGCTCGGAAAGATAACGTGATGTGATCAAATGTGACATTAATAAGGTTGGCTTTTCGTTTATTGCGAACTAGTAAGAGACTTTTAGAGAAAATAATAATTTTAAACGTTGTCGCCAAAGTGTCCAGCATCTTATTTTGGCAGAAATATAAAACGGGTTTTACGTGTTGCAATTGTTGATCCAATAAATTGTTGAGAAAATTGGTATATTTTTTATTTATTAATTGATATAGTCTTTTTGTCTTTTTAATGAGGCAGTAAACAAAAGTAAATCCTGCTTAGCAATTAAAATTTAATGGCGACTTGTCAATCAGCTTACATATTTCCTTATTAGCATGTTATTAATAATTACTACATATTCTAATTTGTTTGATCTGTAATTTTTTATATAGAATTTTCATTTTAAGTGGCGTTTTGGTTGTACATATGCACTTTTAAGAATTAACGTTTCGTCTCTCCAGGACCATCATCAACTTAATTTTTTTAAATACGACCCTGGAAATTTCATTACATTTTTTACAAGCCTTCATAACCCCCAATACTGTACTGTCTCAGCCCTAACCAAAACTTGCCAAAACAAAAATGTTTTTGAACATTTACTGAAATTTTTAAAAAAATAATATTCAGTTGGCGTTTTGGTTATACATATGACTTTTTAAGAATTAATTTGTCATAAAATTAAAATTGTAACAATGTTTTAATGTTGACGCAACAACTTATTGAGTTATGTATGACCAAGTGATGGTAATAGTTAATAATAATAAATGTTCTATTGTAGCGCGTGATGGTAATAGTTTAAATATCTAGATGGATTTCACAGGGTCTAACGACACTTACAGTGTACGATAATCCAATAAACAAAGAAATCTAAATAAAAAAATTAGATAAATTAGGAACGAACACACTGAATTTTTCGAGACAAAACGTCTGAATCTGGTTAGGGCTGAGGCAGTACGGTATTGGGGGTCATGAAGGCTTGCAAAAAAATGTAATAAAATTACCAGGGTCGTATTTAAAAAAATTAAGTTGATGATGGTCCTGGAGAGACGAAACGTTAATTCTTAAAAGTGCATATGTACAACCAAAACGCCAGCTGAATATTATTTTTTTAAACTTCAGTAAATGTTCAAAAACATTTTCGTTTTGGTAAAAAATGTTAAAAATGAAGATCAGCATAATACGAGTATTATCGGAATTTATTATATCTGTAACTGCAACTGTGAAAGAGCATGTCAGATGTATTTGTATGAATATCCTGAAAAAAATAGATCGGAATTTGTTTGAATTTTGAGCACTCGAGAAGCCTAGAGATAACTATGAACACGAGAATAAAACTATAATAA
Organism: Anoplophora glabripennis; assembly: GCF_000390285.2. NCBI lineage: Eukaryota > Metazoa > Arthropoda > Insecta > Coleoptera > Cerambycidae > Anoplophora > Anoplophora glabripennis. Next base: position 208,789 of record NW_019416280.1, read on the forward strand.
TGTTTTATTTTAATGCGTGGTGGTAATAGTTTGAATAACTAGATGGATTTCACAGGGTCTAACGACACTTACAGTGTATGATAATTCAATAAACAAAGAAATCTAAATAAAAAAATTGATTATGCCATTCGATAGAGAGGAATTTTTACATTTTTTTTACAGTGTAAGCTAGAAAATTTACCATAATTTTTGTGTTGCACATACCAATATGTATTTCGGTCGATTTTTTGATTTTAGATCCATTATTTTGGCCAAAAATTGGTAAACTTAAAACATGTTTTACATTTAAGGACATATTTTGTCTTTAAAAAATATTTTTTTACTTCTGACATTATAAATAAAATTATTTTTGTTGGGATGCGTTTTATAAGCTTCATTAAGTAAAAATTTGGTTAGTTTAACATTATTATTTATATGTATTAAATAGAAAATGTTTTTGCAAAATAAATTTTTTTTAGATGCTGAAAGAGGTTCAGTTATATTAAATTTTTATAATATTACATTTGGTTTTCTACATACATTTAAGTTTTAGTTGATCAGTTTTTATATTTGCGTTCTTATTACGCAAGAATTGATTCACTAAAAATATTACATTTCCTAATTTTTGTGCGACATATCTCCTTTATTTCATACTTTAAAAAAATTAATAGAGTAGAATAAATAGAATAAATAGAATAGTATATAGAACTAAAAGAATGTATCATTCATCTTCTTGATGAAAATCCATTATAATACTGAGTGCTATAAAATTTTGTAAAATATTGAAAATGTCGATAATTTTTAAGTCATCGTATCAGATTGAAATCGAATAGTAATTTCAATAAATAGAGGATTTAAAGGACTTTAGTTTCCCTGTAACTTATAGGTTTTTAAAAAATCTGGTGAGAGATATCTTAATGTCAAATTTGATATTAAATTACCCGGCACAATTCACCACTATTTTTGAAATTTACTCCCTTTAGCAATTTCTTTAAAAACAGGGCAGATTTAAAAATTCGTTAAATCACTGTGTAGTAATTTTTATAATAATTTTAATTATTATTTTAATCATAAAAACAGCTCGCTAAGTAACAACGAACATTTTGCATGCGTAATTTCCTTTGTGCCTCAGTAGTTTGTAATATACCTAAAGGACAACACAGGACAATAGGTTTTTCGAGGAGCCTACGTGGGTGTTGGCTTCATTGCAACATTAACGCAGCTGTTACTTTGATATTAAATTTTCAGGGACAATGCGGCCAGACGTGTTAAACTAATTGAAGCGTATTGTCTGGAATTATTTATATGTAGCATCCTTTTATTTTTTTCTATATTCAAAAAATAAAAGTATATTAAAACTCACTTTTTTTACATAAACTGTCATATTTATTTTAATACGAACATCGGTATTGAGAATGAAACAGATCGAATTTAAATTCGATTGAAATTGACGGGCAGATTGGAGTTCTACAATTTCTCGTAAAGATTTGTTGATTTGTTGTCGTATTCCAAGCTCCGAGTGTCTTACGAATTTCACTCAACTATCGAATAGGATGTACGAAGCCCAACCGACCATCCCTGTGAATCAGAAGATGCTGAGCGTAAATCGAAATTATCAGCCATTTTTCGAATTCAATCGTCGAAACTGTCCAGAGAGACTTAAACCACAGAAGACGATATTATGAGAGCCGGATGCTGTTGATAGATCGACTGCCAATGACCCTCGCGGGACGTCCACAATTTCATCCGTTTCGAATCTTTCTGCAAAAACGCCAGGAATGCTACGAAATTTGAGCTGGACCAGGAGATCGACTTTCCTTATAAATCTAGATGATAACCACTTTGTCGACATTTACGAATAGCTCAAATCTAGTGAGGCCAGAAGTAAGGATCTAAAAAAAATGTTAGTCCCCGAGAACTCTGAGATCTTACAGTTTAGTAACCAGAGCACAAGCCTCTGTCCAGTGTGTATATGACTCGAATTCAGGAGTATTCGTTGCCATTCGATTCCTTAAACCTGTCCTAGTTTATGTAAAGGGAAATAAGCCCCAAGACTCTACTGAAGGTTCCACACGACTAAAAAGCCAAAAGAAATTAGGTACAATTTTTCCCAGAGTCCATTGTTTCTGTGCCCATGGTGAAGATCGTAAAGGATAAAATCGAGCTTGAAAAGTAGGGTCAGAAAACCTTAAAGACAGTACAATTGTAAAAAGTGCTCATCAACCCTAAGTATTAACACTTTTCAGTAGAAAACGGCTCTGCTGAAAGTTTTTCTAGAAAATTGGTGCCACCAAGTGTGTATTCAGCGTTATTAGGCTAATCAAATCAGAGCATGGACCAAACCTACAAACAGAACAATAAGTCGAAATGGAGAAAGACGCGCCCTCTCCCAGTTATCAATAGTAGATGGTGCTATGAGAGAAGCATCCGACAACCCCTGCATAGCTGTCGAATGCAGAATGCGGTAGATTACAAAGATTTTCGCGTAAATTTTAGTATCGCCCAAAATAGAGGCAAGGGAAAAATGCTTACGTTGTTGAATCTACACCCTCTGGGAATTCTATTGGATTAATGCGGATTTCTTCGACGACTTACTCTACTTTGTGAAAGTGCGCGATTGGAAATATCTCGCGTTGTGATGATTCTAAATGACTTCATTTTTGAAATTTTGAAAACGTGAACATGCTACATTGGACACGTTCTACTTTGGAAGCCTGCAACTTGTTCTTCCTTTGGATGACTTTTTCGTCATTGAACTTTTTTTATTGTGGATTGCTAGCAATCAATGATCAATATTATGCAGTTAGAACAATTTTTATGATTTTTACTTTATTTTGTGAATTTTAAGTACTTATTATGCATTTTTAATATTTATACTTAATTTTGATTATTTATCTTTAAATAACTCAATAGGATATTGATAGGATTATAAGTTAAAGAACTGGATAGGCACCTTGGATTGGTATCGGACTCGGGTCAATATCAATGCCTGATGACTATGGCTTTAACAATTGATAACAATAAATCGTGGATAATAATAGTTTAGTAAGCATCAACATTACAAATTTGACTTTACTTATATATTTATCTAAATTAATATGAAAACAAAAATTTCTTTTGATCTCTTTTACTGTCGTACCTACTCAATTATATTTCCCAGAAAATATATTTCACAATATTATTTGTACAGGTCCTAACCATAAGTCAATTTCAAAAAGAACAAAGACAAAATGTAAATAGCAAGTAATTTACGAAATTTACTTAAGGCAGCCGTATAACTAAATCAAAATTACACCCTTTTTTTACAGAATCAAAAGGTCCGACCTTCTAGAAACGGTTTACATAGAGTAACGATTGTCGTGATTTCCTAAAAGTCTTGTAACTTTCAATTTCTTTAATGTTTATAGGCAAACCATGAAATAACTCGCTAGAGAAGTTATGCTTACGTTTCTTTGAAAAAGCCAGATTTAAATTGTTTCTAAGAATACAATTTGCAGAACGTATAGTATAATAATGTACATCACAACAGATTATATAATTTTGCTGTATAAAGTTTTTTTGTCATGTACTTTTTTATTACGATTTTGGTTAGGTAAAAATTATTTCATAAAAACAACAGGAGTAATTATTTATTTACTTTTCTCACAGGTGGCAAAATATACAAATAAACGAAAAATAATTGAGCGTAACTAATTACAATTTAACTGGTTGTGCAAATTGTTTATATCACAAAAGCGAACAAATATGTAAAATTGTTTAAATAGATTTGACATAACAAATATAAGCATTCATTTATCAACATATGCTGATGATGATAATAGTTTAAAAAGATTTAATCAATAAATAAAACAAACATAAATCTAAACGTACCCATCAAGAATTACATAAATAATTTGTAAAATTTGGTGTGTTTGTACGTTATTGGGATAGATCACTATTTTAATAATTTTTCCATGATAAACACGAAGCAAATCCAAATTTAAATAAACAAATATTTAATTCAATCTTTCAGTTTCCTGTATATAGTACATTTCATATGTATGAGTAATTTAAAAGTTTACTCTAGTGTAGAATAAAGCTTATAAATCTAGACGGCTATAAGAAATTTCACATCAACCGTTTTACTGCTGGATGACGTGTTGATATTTATTAAAATGTTATTTACGTACCTAAAATAATAAATTATTCATCCAGTGAATAACTGTTTCTAAAAGGAAGGAACTGTCAAAAGGAATGTGTGTACGAGAAATACAAATTGATATGGCCAGAATGTCTTATAAAATAAAAAGAATAATAACGACCGATTTATACTATCTATCTATTTTCTCTACTATTCCAGATAGCGTATTGAAAATACTTACATAGGTGACAACAACCACTGACTTTCTTATCACATTTTTTAATAATGAAATTTAGGTAATTCATATTTTATTAGCTTTTCGATATAATTTTAGTAACGAGAACATAGCCAATATTTCTACACTTCTGTTCGTTATTAAATAATTATAATATGTAATAACAGTACCACAATTTATTGTAATTTTATGGGTCCTAACGGAACACTTTTATTCAGTTCTTACTTTGGAAAAGTTACCCGATATTTATACCAAAATTATTGAAGAATTTATAATGCGAGTTCCGAATATGACACAAGAATAATATACTTAAAAAGACTATTTCCTTATTCTCGTTTTTTAAAGCGAAGGAAAGTAATAACTATTAGTTTTCAATAAATGTATAGAATTCAAAATTATGTGTGTCGATGTGATGAATTACTTCAAATAAAAATTGAGATACTGAATATATGGGAAATAGATTTCTGATAACAGTGCTGCCAACTACAAAAACAAATAAAAAAGATCCTTTATTTTAAGCGAATATTTAGACATATATCGGAAATATATCACCGCAAGACCTACAAAACTAGATAGTAACATTTTTTTAAAATATTCAAATGGTAAGGCAATAAGATTAAGACCACATTAAAACACAACATTCTGTTTGGTTACACAACATCAGCTAGTGATTGATATAATTTTTCACGAGATTTTATTCAGCGATGGCATTATCCCGAGCATAAATGTAACGTTTATAACGTTTGTTATTGTTCATTGTAAACGAATAATTAATATTGATGACAATAAGATTTACAGATTTTTAGTGCAATGTTGGTTGCCTAAGCTCGACGGTCATGTGGCTTGTAATCATTTATGAACTCTCTATATATCCTTGATTCAATATAATTATTTCTTTTTTTGTGTATATAATTATTGATACAGAATAGAAGTATGAAAATATTAGTTGTAATTTCTCTAACTTCTAAAATAATGTTGAATTATGTAACAAACTATGTATCTCATAAATTCAACAGTAATTAATTTGTAATTAATCTAAAGGTATATTTTTCTACAATACAATTTCAAATCTGTTCAATCGACCTCAGTACAATCAAGTTAAACGGTTCAATTTTTCCGATTAAAAGCTTCAATTTATCATGTGGATGTCGACAGCCGGTACCAGCAACGTATCGATGTTGTCGACTCTTCGACTACAGTTCAATATATCCAACCCTAATTTAAATTTTTTCCTAAGATGGACATTATCCTTGAATATGTGAGCAGGGTACGGAATTTCTGGATAATTTATAAAGGCAATTTTATTGAAAAGCTAATATTGGTACATGATATAAGAAATTCAATTTATTAACTGTAATTTATTAAAATAAATTTATTTTATAGGGTATTATCCGATTTGAAAATTAAATAAACGTAAAACTTATCTGGTGGTGAAAAAGTTTATTTACTTAATTTTTCATACTTGTATAGAAGTGAAAATGTGTCAAAAAATTAATCTGTTTGTAAATTCCCCGTCTTTAAAGATACTTAAAGAATAGACAGACCCACACCTTTATTTTATAAGCTCATTGCAAACAGTTGTTAATATGAACTCAAATACTTAACAAATATGAACACAATGACAAACTGTGATATATTTTAAAATGTAGATTGTGGTTTACATATGGCATCACTAAAAATATTAAATAATGTGAATTATTACAATAGAAGGTATACTCGTACATCCTGCAACATTATTTTTTACTCAGAAAATTTTAAAACATTGAGAACATTAGTGAATTGACAAACCAGGAAAGCTATACCGCATATACATATAATAAATATCTACAAAAGAAAGATATACTAAAACCCCTGACATATGTTGATAATTTTGTACTGGATACACTTTGATTAATTGCAGATGATTTCAGCAGATAAAGTGTTTATTATTAGTCTCTGTGACTAATTTTTCGAAAATGGTGTTAAATAATTTTGAAATATTTAGTTAAAAACATTTAGGCTGCTCCATGCCAAAACACATACCTATCTGACATTTTTTACAAAAATAATCTGCAGGTACTTATGTAGATACTGTGTTTGCCTGCATAATTTAACACATCTGCCGCGCCAATTTTTCCACCGCTTTTTAAGATGTGGCATGCTGAGAACACAGTATCTACAATATTTTCATCGTTCACCCTTTTTCAAAACAAACAGTAAGTAACATATTTTCCGCCAGAACACAGGATTTGTCAAATAGGTACTGTGTTTTGGTAGGTCAAAAATTAAATAAATTTGTTATGAAATCCACATTTTTAAAACACAGGAAATAATATATTCTACGCCAAAACGTAGCATCTGATAGATACTGCGTTTTGTTGGACCGAAAGTTGAGTATTTTGAAACTAATAATGTTAGTGATACTTGTGTTTCTATATTAGATTTAAACATTATTTTCTTTTTTAATACGCTCATGTTCTTGCTTACTTGTATCGTTTTAATATAAGTTTAATTATGTGTTTCTGCAGTTGCTGTGTTTTTTATCATGCCAACCTTACACTCGCTATCACAAAACACAGTACATATATCAAAACTCGTTTCTGAAAATAAGCTTAATTTTCTATGTAATAATACACACTACAATAAAAAGAATTGTAATAAAAACAAGATTAGATCCATCTTGTATTAATTGGAAGGGCTATTCATAAATACTAAAACTCGTTTTACTTTTAATGATTTTTTTTGGCATGGAGCAGCAGATTTTACCCCTCATAAATTTTTGTAATTAAAAAAAGTGGTATCAGCCAGAGTTGTAGGAAATTTTCTTGTAATTTTCAAAACAATTGAATGTGGCATTTTAGAGATACAAACCAAAGTGATTACATATTTACATTACATATTTTTGGGAGTGAATACCTTGTTTATTATTATATTAACAATAAAATGATATAGAGTTTGATCGCTCTATCTCTAAGAATTTGAGAGATTTGGCCAAAATAGAAGTTAATAGAAGTTTTTGTCTATATTTTCTTTGTAGAGATAGATATATCAACAATATATCACAAGATTAAGACAGCCACATGTTTGCCAAAAAAATATAAGTTTGGCATGCATCTCCTAAATGCAACATTTAATTGTTTTTCCAAGTACAATTTGGAAATAGATCATTTCCTATAACTGTAGCCCATACATTTTTTCTAAATATGAAAGCAACAAAGATAAGGAGAGAAGGTAACAAAGCAAATGCCTTTTCCAAAAATAGCCAATGAAATTTTAATAGGAAATTTATAATTTAGTACATGATGCTTATCTGTCGGATATTTAGCAGTAATTTTTAACATTAAGTTTTCATTCAATACACGTATATGGAATTGTTTTACTGCTGCTGAAACTGTAATTTGTAATCAGGAACTGTCGGAGTTTTCAGAACAACCAAACACTACTGCTCTTGTATTATTCTTTTATCCGCCCAAAATTAGAATTTGCCTCTAAATATGGTATCCGACTTATCATAATTAAATGCTTCAAACGGAAAATGTTCAAAGACAATTTTTAAAATTTGTGCACCTATTACAGAACTTATGGAAAATACCATCTTTAGAAGAGAGAGTTGTTTAGTAATTCAAACTTTGTCTATAAACTATTTCACAGTGTGGTAATTAATTTAACCGTTGGAGAATACTAAGAAGTTCGTACGAGGTCTGTTCAGAAAATAACCGAACATTATTTATTTAAACTTTATTATTAATTTTATACATTATTGGTCCTTGTTTCCTTCAAAGCACCCCCTTCCCTTATTCACACACTTTTCCCAACGGTGATTCCATTTCGCGAAGTAGTCCTGGTTAGCTTCATTTAAAACGGCCTTTATGAAGTCTGTGATGAATTTGTTCTGATGTCATCAATATTCTGAAAACGGCGTTCTTTCAGCACTGATTCTAATTTCGGAAATAAGAAAAAAATCGCAAGAAGCCAGGTCTGTCGAGTAAGGAGGGTGAGGGGGGACAGGAATCTGTTTTTTGGCACAAAACTGACGAATTGACAAAGTATGCGGGCGCATGGTGCAAGAACTATGAGTTCTGGTCTCTTTTTGCGGATTTTTTTCACGTAATCGTTGTAGAACTACACACGGTTGATTGTTTCACCTTGAGGCAAGAAGAGATTAAAGTCGAAAAAAAAAACAGTAAGCATCACTTTATAGTGACTGAATAGAGACTGACGCTCTTTCTTGGGACGTGGGTATCCTTTGCTAATTTATTGTAACAATTGAACTGTTGTCTCAATGTCGTAGCCGTAAACTCCCGTTATGATCCTGTGATTGAATGTTTCTTCCTTATTGGATTGTTCAAGGAATTGCCGACAAATGTCCACACGATTTTCTTTCTGTTGTTTGGTCATCAAACGAGGAACAAATTCAGCTATAACTCGATGCATATTCAATTTATCAGTCAAAGTTTCATGGCATGACCCAATTGAGATGCTAACCTCTTCTGCAATTTCTCTGAGTCAATTGGCGAATTGCACGCATCAGATGACGCTTTGACTTTCTGAATGTGGGAGTCGTCAGTTGAAGTCCAAGACCTTCATAGTCGAAGATCATTTTCAATTGACTGACGACCACTTTTAAATCGTGAAAACCATTCTGTTAACATTGCGTATGACCCAAAGCAACATCTACGTAAGCTTGTTTCAAATATTGAATTGTTTCCGTGTGAGATGAAAAAATTTCAAAAACTGTCACTAACACTTAAAAACGTTGCACTTAAATAACAATGTCACAAATACTAAATGAGATATCAACAATCCAAAAACATGTAGTTACAGAGATTATGCGCAACGCAATGCTGTCAACCTCACTCATATCATTAAATATTTCCATTAGCACGTAATTCAAATAATTCTGTTATTTTCTGAACAGACCTCGTATACAAATCTTTTTTACCAGAGTTTAAAACAAACACAGTTTTACGTTCTCGTGATATAGTCGTTCGGTTTGCGTTGCTAATATTTTAACATTCACTAAAAACTCCCGCTTTTGGCACTAGTTCTACAACAAGAAATAGATACACATGGTAAAAATGACCCGTTGTAACTATTATATTTACTGTAGCATACAAAAGTCCCATTGTTGTTGGTCTGTAATGGAGCACATCGGGGTCATAAAATAATTGCATTTACGGAGCATAGAAATTTTACTGCGTCCTGGCGATATTTTAAATTCCAGTGGGCTTGCTGGAACTCCAGGGAGTCTTCTTGAAACTTGGATATTTTCCAGCCAGAGGCGAGCAGGTTTGGCAGTTCGCAGGGGCAATCTTATATTCCTACTTTTTAGGGAAATTAAAGTAAGGTCCGTGAAATAATAAACTGAATAAATTATATGTCTGGGAGTTCGTAGTATATTTGTAGTACTGTAGTTCAAATATACTGTGAACTCCCAGACAGATAATTTATTCAGTTTATTATTGCACGGACCCTGCTAATGCTAGCAATGAATGATTACTGAACATTTCATAGAAGTAAAATTGTGAAAAAAAGTTGAAATAAAATCTATTTTATTCATTAGTATTAAATGTGGACAGATTTATATTTTTATTTATTTAAAACCTGGGTGCATAATCGGTTTTGATAGTCAAATTTTCGACAGTCCGCTGTCCATCGACTATTACGCTTCTTCTAATTGGATGAATATAGACAATTTACTGTGTATATTTTGTGAAATATTTAATGTGTTATTTATTTGAATGAATTATTTTTATTCAGTAATTAGTCTTGACCTGTAAAGTAGTGTACAAAAGAAATCGTATCTTTTTCTGGACATTGAAAAGATTCAGGCTGTATATTCAAGGTGTCCGGGAAAATGTAGCAAATCTGTCTGGTGTAGATAGAACCATGGCGCAAATTTGAGCCATTGATAGAACATGAAAAAATAAGATGACAAGTCCTTATGGGTTTTGATTGAGGAGAAAAAAAATCCGAAAATCAAGAGTGGACAATTTTCCGATTGTTTTTCTTTGCCGAGTTATTCAAAAAATTATTAAAAAAACTAAAAATAAACATTTGGGCTGAGTTATTAAAAATTTATGTAGATCAAAGCTGTATTTGCTGCAGCTGTATGTTTTTAAATGAAAACTTACCATTGCCATTGCTACATGACGATCCGTTAGCAGTTAGACTAAATTATTGGTTTCAACATGATGGAGCTCCATCACATTATGGTTTACGAATATAAAATTATCTGAAACAAAACTTCCGAGACAGATGGATTGGAAGAGGTGGACCATGGCCTGCTGGATCACCAGATCTGAATCTCCTAGATTTTTCTTTTGGGGTTATTTAAAAGAAGAGATTTATAGTCCGTACATACGCTGCTGTCGCAAAGAGTTCATACTTCAATGTTGAATAGTGATGAGCTTTGTCTTGAAGTAGAAGAAGGCAACTTATCTGAACACCTTTTGCAAAAACAATCTCTATTATTTAAGCCCATTATGGTTTTAGTTTATGTTTTATTATAACAATGTTTTTCTCTAACCTTTTCAGGTTAAAATAATTCCTTACACCCAGGTACAACCGACAATCGAAAACTATACTTATCTACTATTGGTTATAAATTATATGTCTTGGTTCCCATAAGCACAGACCTCAGTTTTGAGACAAAAAAATGGATTTTCACTTTTTTAGTTTTTTGAATACTTTTTGGAATAACTCAACAACGGAAAACAATCGGAAAATTTTCCACTCTTCATTTTCAATTCGTTTTTGTCTCCTTAATCAAATTTTAGAAGGACGGGCGTCACTTTTAGGACACCCTGTATATGTATCCCTGAAGGGCGCCGCTGGAAATTTCTTGAATAAATTTTAAAGTACTTAATATGATTTAATAAAAATTTTATGTGATGGACACTAGTAAGGACCTCTTAAAATAGTGCCCTTGAAACATATTTAGCTTTTTTAATTTACCAGGGGCGGGCTAAGCTTCAAAACTTATGCCTAAATTTTTAACACCCTGTATGATAAAGACCGTAAAATAATAAATCTGGGTAGCCTCAACCTTAGACTAAAAAAAAGGTACTCTTGTTTATTGTCAATAAAATGAACCGTTTACGAGAAAAAGAATATTAAACGAATTCATGTTTTATTTTTAATAAAAAGGGTCATGATTTCTAGTTTTTTTTCTCGACAACAAAGTGACATCGTTGACACATTGATCCTTTACTTCGTTATTAATTTATCGATTTTTGGTTGTAAAAACAAATTTGAGATTCATGGCCAACTTTTTGAGTAATCATAAAAAAACCGGAAAAGTACCGAAAGTTTAGGTCCATCTAACTTTTTTATTTTAAGCGATAAAGAAAACTTATTTTAATCAAATTTCATGGCAAAGTTGATATTTTTCACCTGGTATAAACAAATTTTTGAAATATCGTATGTAATTTGCTGAGCCCTCTAAGTGGGCAAAAAAATTGTCACCGAAGCAGGCTGTGGAAACAAAAAAATAGCTTATTATTTCCTCTATCATTCGATGTACTATATGTCGCCTTTATTTATTTATTACATTTTTTATAATTTTGGTATCAAAAATATAGATTAATGCAGAAATTGTTTTAAACATGCCAACTACAAAAAATTTAATGAATATAATATACTTCTTTTAAGCAAAGAATTTGCAATACCTGGTACCCATCAGTTTACAGTTATCAGGTCCTATTATTTTGGTATCAAGAATACTAACCCAAACGTTTACTGAAATGCAATTTCTCCGTGTCAATGTAAATTACTATTAGTCCATCTGACCAGAGCATATAAAAGGATCTTCCCTCTTTCTTTCTTGTCACCATCTACAGAACCCTAATCTCTTCGGTTTATCTGCCTCAAGTGATGCACTTTTTTCACCTTACATTTGAAACCATTTTTTCGTAATATCCTTCTTGCACTGTCCTTCTCTATATTGTAGTTTACCTCAATCTCTTAGTGTTTTGCTCATTTTTACTATTTACATAATTTAAAATTCTGTTAACATTACTTATTTTACTAATTTGATTGCCCTGTCCTTCTTAAGAGATCCATATCCGCAAGTGTTTGAATATAATTAAAATTCCAAAATATTATTATTCAAAATTATAGTTTTCAAAAAACTAAAACTTTCCTATGTAAGATTTTAATACTGTCAGATCGACAATGAAACGATCTTTCAGAATTAAGAAAAAAATAGGGGGTTGCTATTTAAAAAAAATGTCGATGACGTCATTACTCGAAAACAAATGACGGTTGAAAATCGCCTTTTATGCTAAAATATGTATTTTTTAAATTAAAAATCGACCTGTTCGAGGATTTTTCCCAAAAAAAATTTGTTTCGTTTTTACTGAATACGGTATAAAGAACAAGAATATGTATTTTATATTGGTCATTTATGTAAATAACATACACAATAATACCGAGTTTTTTTGGAATTGGAACGTATCAGTTATAACTGATACGTTCCAATTTTATATATATTTTATTTTTCGTTTTTACTGAATACGGTATAAAGAACAAGAATATGTATTTTATATTGGTGATTTATGTAAATAAAATACACAATAATACCGAGTTTTTTTGGAATTGGAACGTATCAGTTATAACTGATTTATAAATTTTGCACAATGTCGGCGTTGCGGCTATTTTTATAGTAACGGCTCCATATATTTTGCTTATTTGAAATAAAGCTTTCATCGAATTTCCAGATGAATTTCAATGTAGAGCAAAATTGTGGCGTAACGTAAAACCGTCGGCTCCGATTCCAGCCGCCGCAAAACAACCAAAAATGCCGGAATCGTACGAAATAAAAGTTGGCGTAGATTTACGATTCGATGGTGAAATGGAGCATAACTCTAAATATCTAAGTTTACGCGGTTCTTTTTGCGGCAGGTAATTGCTTTATTTTTCATTTCTTCTATGGCTCAGTTTCTCCTGCACCGGTATGTAAATTTAATGAAACATATTTGTTTCTAAGATATGTTCATTTTATTAAGTTTTAGTAGAAAGAGGGCAGTTTTAAAGCACACAGAGATATCTGAACTAATTATATTATAGTTATAGATAATTGATATATCTCTCCCAATATATTGTCATTTTTCTCTGAATTAAATGGTGGGCAAGTATAAGATTATAATGAATAAATTTTTTGAAATAAATTTATTTACAAGTATGTTTTACTTATATGTTTAGTTAGCTCTATATCCAAATCGGTTTGTACTATTCATGGGAGTCATAGGCATTTTGTCTAAAAGAGATTAAAAATAAAACTATTTTGATCTTTATTGGGATGGAAATTACCAATACTGGACTGGAGTTATTAAGGAATTATAAGAACATATTAACATTTTCTAGGAGTCGGAAAAAGAGAGTTCTAATGAGATATACAGGGTGATTCAGTTTGATATTCGTGGCCTCGTATATCTTTTATTTTAACAAATAGCTATCGAAAACACCCTCCTTGGTTTGGATTTCTTGACACTTTTGATTAAACATAAAACATTCCATATCTCCGCAACCGTTACTTTGCGGACCCATGTTTATTGAGACTTTTCTGCTTATTTTGGTTCATACTATCTTCTTAAATATTGTACACTCTTTTTTTAACACCTTGTATAAGGAAGTCAATAGTTTCATTAGAAATATTGCTAGAAAAACAGCAAAAAAGATGAACCCTACCTTCAGTAGCTTTATTCTGAAAAATGATATCCAGCTGAAGAAACAACTGAATTTTGACGATTCTAAATAACGGTTTGTCAAAATAATTGACATTTTGTACCTACCTATTCTATCTATAACTAATTATAACATGAATATTTACAGTAACCAATAAAAATTAGATATGATTTTAATTTATGGAGAGTGTCGAAAGAACGCTAAAGCAGCCAGGCATTTATATCAACATCGTTTTCCGCTGAGATAACTTCCATCAGATAAAATTTTCGGAAAGTTGGACAGGAATTTGGCGGCAGTTGGAAGTTTTCAAAAGAAAAGAAGAGTTTTTAAACCCAGAAGGGCAAGAGATTAAGAACATTCGATAAAGATGTTAAATGGCTTGCTATATGTTCGGATCTCACTCCTATAGATTTAAATGATATTGACGACGTTAAAAACAGAATAAGAATAGAATGTCGGAGATTAAATGAAGAAACACTACAATGTGTTTGTAGAGACGAGACGGAGTGATAAACAGAGCTATTCTGTGTTTGGACGTCATGGACGTCATTTTGAACATTTGAAATAAGTATTGTTTTCAATTATTATATTATTATCGTATTAAAAATTAAATACGTTACTTTAAAAAAACATAATAAATTGTTTCCGCAGCTGGCTATCATTTTTCAGAATAAAGCTACTAAAAGTAGGGTTAATCATTTTTCTAGCAATATTTTTAATGAAATTATTGACTTCCTTACATACTTAGCTGAACGCAGAAACAAAATTTCTTCCAGAATGGATAAAAAATATATAGCAATTTTGACATACGTTGCCATGGAGACGATCTAATAATGTCATTTGATAGAGTTTGAGCGGCGATTTAAAAATATATAGGGTTTGTTATAGCTATTTGTTAAAATAAAAGGGATACAGGGCTGTGAATACTAAACTGAATCACCCGGTGTACCACAGGCATCATTTTTGGCTTATTTTTTTTGTTAAAATAACTTTCAATATTTTGCCTTATTACAGAGTTATTTACAATTTATCCAAAAAACTGGGGATATAATCAAAAACGTTATAATAAAATATTTACAATTTTCGAGAAAAAAATGTTTGACGTTTGTATATTTAAAAGGATTACGTAACTGGACGACATGTGTTTATTAAAATGTATTAAGTTATTTGCGAGATTTTTTTATAGTAATGTTTATTAATTCAGTATTACTGTGGTTTTCACAGTGCTCTTATTACCGTGGTTTATAGTTTACGTCAGTCTTAAAAGTATCCAAAATGGCCGACATTGCGCTAATTTATGCCAAGGCAAGACAAAATATGCTTTACGCTTGTATGCAGAATGTCCACAACATATTGTAGCAGCCGTGGAACAAATTTTTATACAGGGCGGTCGCGATGTAATGGGCCAAAATTCATGACTAGATTCCTGACGTGAAAATATTGCGATTTAGACAAACTCACCTTAGTCCAAAAGTTCATACTTACAGAGATACAGGGTGTTTAATGCAAAATATTATTTTAGTATTTTCTTATTTATTTCATAATAAATGCTCATATCGAAATGAAATTTTGGTGTTAGGGGTTTTCTGGGGCGAGAGGTTGTAGTTCATACATCGAGAGGTTGTAGTTCATAGAGAGCGCCACCTGCGCTAGGTCGAATGCGTTGAAAACGACAGAACTTTTTTATCTTTCAAAAATCTAATTCTCAGGTAGCAAATTCTGATTTTGCAACTTCTTTTACACAAAAAAGCTATACTTTTTGATAGTCGCTATCTTGCACCGTTCTCAAGATATTTAGCTTTGGTAATTCGAGTAATCAAAATAAGGTACGAATGTCAAAAAGAACAAGAGTTTATTTCAAATTATAAATTGTGATGAACAATTGAATATCAAATATTACAATAAATTTTCAACATGTCCGTCTCCAACTTCAATACATTTATTAACGCGTTTGTTCAAAGACTGCCGTATTTTAAAATAGAGATTCTTGTTACGAAATGATTCGGCGGCATTTACAATTTTCTGCCATAGCTCTTCGCGGGTGTTTATAGTTTCTCTATAGACAACTGAATTCATGTAGCCCCAGAAACAAAAATCCATAGGATTAAAGTCAGGACTACGAGGAGGCCATAATATTCGACTCCCACGACCGATCCAACGATCCGGAAAAATGTGGTCAAGATAGTTGCGTACTCTGACAGAATAATGAGGGGGAGCTCCATCTTGCATGAAAAATAGACTTTGCCGTGTATTCAGTGGTAAATCGTCGAGGTAGTCAACTAAATGGTGCTGCAGGAAATCTAAATACAAGTCACCATTTAGATTTGGAGGAAGCTCATGTGGACCCAAAAGGTGATTTCCTATGATTCCGCACCAAACATTTATCTTAAATTCATGTTAGAAGTGAAGTGACGCTCACTGACTACGTGAGAATTTTCATTATCCCATATGTGCTTGTTTCTAAAATTGAAAATTCCTCGACGAGTAAAGGTCGCTTCATCAGTGGATAGTACATTATCCAAAAATTCCTGGTCAAGGTTTTGCTGATTGCGCATAAAATGAGCAAATTGTAATCTAGCTGGTAAGTCTGCTGCTAAAAGATTTTGCACGGGTGTAAAAGGGTAGGGATATAAATTTTCCTTGTGAAAGATTTTGAGAACTGTTGTTTTACTAACACCGGTTTCTCTAGCTACCTGCCTGCTGCTAACTTCTGGATTTCCTGCCACTCTTACTAAAATTTCTTCTTCTTGGTGAACTGTAACAGTACGCCCTGCGTTGTCTCTTTTAGGACGAAAACTACCAGTTTCTCCAAGTCTATTAAAAAGTTCTTGAAATAGTTTCCGATTTGGTTGCCTTCTATTCGGATACAACTCTGAATACCGACGAAGCGCTCGACGTCCAACATAATCTGATTGCGCATAAACGCAAACCATATCGCGCATTTCTCCATTTGAAAATAAATTATGGCGTGGCATGTTATCTCGCATTACGATTTAGATCATAAAGTAAAGAATACTTTTAATAAGGCACGAATAATACTGTAATATTACTGACAGCACTAAGATAAGTGAAAAATGTCAAAATTGGATTTGAAAATAAGCCTACTTGAAAATTTTTGCCGATTTGTAATTGAATGCAAATACATTGGAATTTTCAATGGCAAATTTTACGAGAACGGTGCAAGATAGCGACTATCAGAAAGTATAGCTGTTTTGTGTAAAAGAAGTTGTAAAATCAGAATTTGCTACCTGAGTAGTAGACTTTTGAAAGATAAAAAAGTTCTGTCGTTTTCAACGCATTCGACCTAGCGCAGGTGGCGCTCTCTATGAGCTACAAGCAAACCATGGATATATTTCAATCTCTCGCCCCAGAAAACCCCTAACACCAAAATTTCATCTCGATATGAGCATTTATTATGAAATAAATAAGAAAAAACTAAAATAGTCAGGAATCTAGTCATGAATTTTGGCCCATTACATCGCGCCCACCCTGTATAGAGTAGAAGAAAATCTCTTAATAAATACAAGGTAACTCGTTCGACAAGTAGGTACCTAGAATATCACAGGCAACAGTGTGGCACGTATTACACTAGACTCAAGTGTATCCCTATCATGTATAGTGTGTCTAAGTATTAGTACCAGCTGAGTACCACAAAGACTGCAAACTTTCAACTTTTTAATAATTTATTTCCCAGATTTCGAAGTGCTTTTCGAAGCTTTAAAGGCGTATCACATTTCGCATTGAATTGAAATAGAAAATACACAACTTTTCTAACAAACAGTTGAATTGAAAATAACTCACTTCTAATTGGAAATGCCGTAATAAACGTGTGTACCTACTTTGTTGGAAATTGTAGTGGAAAGCTAGAAAAGTTTTTTCAATGAAACCTGTCGGAAATTAAAACGTGCATGAATTTTCTAAAAAAGTAGGTAATAACGTAAGGGATGTTTACGGCAGAAGTTTTCATTGTTTATCTGTGAGGATATGAAACTGTAGATGCAAAATATGCTTAAAACCCGTTGTGAATTCAAATAGATACGAGTGAATGGTTTCGTTATGTTAATAACTAAAATAATTAAAAATTTTGTTGCAGTTTTGGAGTATCTGATGTTCAAATTAATGTAACGAAAATTTGAAACATGAGCCCCGATACAGTGAGGAAACCGAAAATATCGAGATTGTATATTTATGATTTTTAACTCCATGGATGATTTGAAATATTTTCATTGAAATAAAAAATATTTGTCTTAGAACTGGGTATTACTCGAATACTGTATATTTATGGGTAGTATTTAGTACAATGTTTGTGTAATCAATATTCAAGTAGGTACTGAATACTTTTGTACGGCAGTGTTCAGTAGGTATTTGTATTTATTACTTTTAGATATGTCAGGAAAAATACATATATTCTATTATTAGCTCATATATTACACTCGAGACCAAAAATTAATTTAATCGCGAAAGAAAAATTAAAAACAAAAAATATTTTAAATTTTTTGCTGAAACGGTATATTCCTAAATTATGTCTGATATTCTATTATTTAAACCAATGTTATTAATTTTAATTGTTTTTAATTACACTTATATGTACTGTACATTGTTTTTCATATAACATGAATACTTTCTCTGTAATCATACCCAGTTCTTACTTCTTTCGGGATTAAGTAGTCAGTGGGGAGTTGTAAGCAATAGCTCCATAGTTATGATAAGTTGGTGTAACTTTTAGATATAGTTTTTCCGATATCAATTGAAGAACCAACATATTAATAGTATGTACCTACCAGGTTCGGTCGCTGACGCAGCAACTCGGTATTGAAATATTTGAAAAACCTGTTCCCATATTTATTTAGCCATACCCATATACAGGTCTGGTCGAACTAAACGTGGAGGTGGTAGAAATGTATACGCCCAGTTGAAGAACGCGAGCGCGGGCAAAGGAAAACGATTACAATTGCATTGGGCTACTGGGCAATAAATCACAGCAGATGACAAGTGGTTGATAAATTGCCCAGCAATGCAGTGCAGCAATGCGAAATTTTTTGTGATTCAGGTAATTTGTATAAATAATTGTATAAATAATTAAAATATGTTGTTTTGCCAAATGAACATATGATAGAAATTTTCTACACATTATATACAAATTATTATAATTTTTTACCTTTAGCAGAAAATTTTTTTAGGTACGCCTATGAAACTCTTTAAATTTTATTACCAGACGTTTTTTTGCATGTTCAACTGACGGAAATACTATACAGATTGATTTTATGGATTTAAATATTTCTGTATTCAATAGTCGCATTTTTCAATAATTTTTTTGCTACCTTAAAACTGTTTTTGATCCTGAAAGTATCTTTAGAAGCTTTAGTATACCTTTTATTTTTGTTATTCTCTCTATTGTTATTATCATCTACAAACATAACAATTTGACGGCTTTTTCTACCTTTCTTTTAATAACATTGATTTTTCCTACCTGTTACTCACTTTCTCTATCACCCCTTCAAAACAAAGTTAAATAAAGTTCTGGATAGCAGCCCCTTGTCGTAAACCTCTTTTAATTTGGAAACTTTTTGTTAATGACCCAGTTAATCTTACCCTGTACCAGTTTAATTAACATGGGAGGAATCTTATTTCTTGTAATATGCCATACTGCTGTTTTATCATATCATAAACTCCTTTATAATAATATTAATAAGGTGTCTGTGTAATTCCGATTGATCTTTTTTGAATGAGTTATAAGGAAAATCGAGAATTAATCGAGAATTAAGAAGAATATAAAAACTTTAATTCTTCTAATAAAGCAGTTGAAATAAGTGTTCCTTAAGGTTCTGTTTTGGGCCCGATACTGTTTATTTTATACACTAAAGAATTGGATACTTCATTGCCTGAAATGTTTCTATGTATGCTGATGATCAATCCGTTATTTTAGGCAAATCTAATAATGACGCAGGATATAATTGGCACGCTTTTAACAAACATTGTAATGTAGAGAAAACTCAGTATATAAGATTTCACAATCTTCAGGAAATATGTAATGTATTGAATATAAAAATTGAAGAGCACAATTTGATTAGTAACAACGCTATTAATTTTTTGTCTAAATTGGAAATAATATTTTGAACAATTGGATAAACTTCTGTGACATATTTAATTCGTAATGTACAATCTGTTTTAACTAAAGAACAACTACTCAATATATTGTAACAAGTAGAAATTGAAATAAAATAAATAATGACATGTTAGATAGATGGTGACAAGATAGTAAAGATGATTTAGTTGACAGCGGGATGAAATTTGACAATGTAATATAATAGTAAAGGTAGAATGAAATATCTGTATAGAGGAATCAAAAGTGTCTATAAAAGAAAGCAATGTAGTTAAAAAAGGAATTAAAAGGTATTAAATTTGGTAAAGTAAAATTGTATAAATTAATAAAGGTATATGATTGGTTGATATTGAATACGATATATCCAAAATTATTGTAAATAGAGATAAGAGTGCGGTGAAAGGAAAAAGAAAAATGTGGTTATCTAGGAGACGAAAAATAAATAGTGAGAGGAGAATTAAGAAAAGAAAAGTCAAATTGGAAGATATTAAAGTTGGAGCCATTAAAATAAGTTGAAAATCAAAAGAATTGAAGAAAATTACTGAAGATTAAAAAAAGGGAATCCCATAAAATAACAAGAAAAGAGTAAGTATTGAAGAGAGGAAGAGTGGCAGAGTAAAGCATAGCAAAGCATTCAGCACAGCGACAGTGTGGGACAATTAAAAACAAATAAGAAAGAAGCAACCAGGAAGAGTCAAGAAATATGAAATAATTTATTCGGCATAAAGGAAAGTTGGTTTAAATCGAAACTGACAGATAAACCAAGAAAAGTACAATACTGTCAGGTAATTAAAATATTATTTTCATTGTCGTAGACAAATAGATAAGGAAAGGCCAGGAGAGGTGACGCAGACAGTAGCAATCTAAGGAGGAGAGTAGCAAATAGAAGAAAGAAAAGACAAATTGGAGGAGAGTTCAAAGACGGAAAGGAAGGATATGATACAGGAAGGATATGATACAGGAAGGAGAAGACAGAAAGGACATCACGAGTAAGAAAACACAGACAAATAGACAACAAAGTGTAGGATAGGTAATCATAAAAAAAATTGTATAGAATAAGAAATTAGAATTTAGCTATCTTAGGGTAGATAGGGATCTAGGAAAAATTGTTATAAATTGTTAACTGTTGGGATAATATACAAAATTCAAACTCAATTAAGCATTCATATTATTTTTTTTTAAAAACAAAGAAACAAATTTAAATACCTAATAATTTTCTTATAAAAAATTTCTTTTGAACCAACTACTGAGATTTCAAGTGCTCAATAAAAATTTTTATCATTCAATTATAGTTTGAGAATAATTAAAAAAAAAATTATATAAAAAATAAAGTTATCTTTAAAGACTAAAAATCAAAATTAAGTGTGGTATTAAAAGAGCTTGTTTGGGGTAAGTATAGAATATAATTTTTATAGATTTTAAGAATACTATAAAAAAATCAAAATTTAAACAA
This sequence comes from Anoplophora glabripennis, assembly GCF_000390285.2. NCBI lineage: Eukaryota > Metazoa > Arthropoda > Insecta > Coleoptera > Cerambycidae > Anoplophora > Anoplophora glabripennis. The sequence continues at coordinate 230,345 of NW_019416280.1, forward strand.
TTTAATACATTTCACATATAAACTTTATCTTTATAATACTATAAATTGGCTATAACATTAAATTTTTCAGTTCATTACAAATATCAAACACAATTAAATTATCATCAATATAACACAAAATTTAATAATTATTTATAGTATTATAATATACTACGGTTTAGTTGAGTCTAGGTTAAGGTATGGTTGTTCAACCTCATTTCAGATATTTTTATTGTTCAAAAAAATATTAAGGTGTATGGTATGTGAATACTGTGTCGTGTAGGAATCTATTTAAGCAATTTAGAATTTTAACTTTATGTTGTCTGTGGATTTATGAACTATCTGTACATGTGTATACGAATAAGAACAAATTTTTGAAGGATATTGATATTCATTGCATTAATACAAGGCAACAAGCATGCTACGAATTTAAAAGTTTTTAATTTTTTAAAAAGTTTTTCAATTGACAGCTGTGTTTATACTTGGGACGAGTTTTTTTAAGGTTTAATTTGTAAAGCAATTATTTTGACAATTCCTATACAAATTTGTATTTTGTTTTAGAGGAAATTATTATTCTAGATATTCTAAAATTTAAATTTGAATTTATATACTCGTATAACTACGGTTAGGAACTCTTCTTTATTTTTAATATTTTTTTTTTGATAAAAGTTATACATAAAAAATTCTGCTTGTCGCAATAATCGCATTATCATAGGAAATTTAGACTTTGATGTACAGGCTGTTCATAAAATAAAAATATTTGAAAATTTGACAAATTGACAATACTGTTTCTATTGTTTCAAAAGCTTGGCTGTCGTGGTGAAGCTTTTGAAGAGTCATCACTGAAGATGTCGATAGTGAAGAACGGCAAAACGTTTGGAATGCAACCAGTTACATAAACCACTACGGAGCGACTCAGATGACCACCATTGTCTGCTTAGAGCCTTAGAACCAGCAACAATAATATAAATCAACATCAGGGTGGCCTAGGGGTTTTAACCGCCCCCCAAAGCCTAGCCCAAGAACAACAAGGGCGGATCAATGCTCCCTAGCTAAGGCTAAGGAAGTCCATTGAAAGTCTACAATTGATGACAACCAAGCACATAGGTCACGGCATAACAAAAAACCAAAGAGCTTGATATATCTAATTTTATTTTCCAATAATTCAACGTTATTTCTGAAATCAACACAATATATATTTTTTTTTTACTTTAAGTGTTCCTATGAACAGAACTTTCATAACGGTCAAACTGAGACATTGAAGTGTCTCTTCTTATAGCTGTTTTACATTAACAATTTATTGATCAATTAATTCATGAAATCGCTTCATCAAGAAATTGGACAAGTGTAATGCACCAAATCTGCTGTCAAATAACTTGATGAATTTATTCATCAAGTTCTTGACGAATTAGAGCTCATTCTAATTTTCGTCAATTTCTTCATGAAGTTCGGAAGAACCAACCCAGATTGGTAGAACTGATTCATACGTCAAAAAACTTGACAAAATCTGTAGCAGTGTAAAACCACACTGTTTACCAATAAATTCGTGAATTAATTCATGAAGACTTCGTCAATTTATTCATCAATAAATTGTAAATGTAAAACAGCTGCTATTACAAATTTATTTGTCAAAACTCTGATCCCTTACAAATGAGAGGAGTTGAATGGGAAGAACAGGACCAAGTTGAAAATTTTAGGCGGAAGTACATTTAGGTCTAAAGGTGCAAGATTTTTTCAAGATGATCCATGTCCCATTCATCTTCTCGCTCCTTTTGCAACTTCTAATCATATTCCACCTCGGCGTCCAGATTTGACGACTGTAGATTTTTATTTATGGGGCATGTGAACTAAAAAGTTATGAAAATGTTGACAGAAGTTCAGAAGCCATGTTCAATTATTGACACTTTGTGTCTCAATCACATTGCATTTTCATGTTTATTATTTTAATGAGCAGGTTTTTTTATGAAAATTAGTTTTTTCAAAAATACAGTGTGTCCAAATAAATCGGCACCATATGGTCTTTCCTAAAATCAAAATAATAAAAAAGTTTTCCATAAGGTGCCGATTTAATTGGACACACTGTATAAAGAATACGGTGTCTCCTCTTTAGATAGTAATCGGTAGACAGTGTCAAAATAATACGAGCTGACAAAGTTAGTTACTTTTGTCCCAGTATGAAGTGTGACAGGTTGAAGATAACCGTTATTATATTTTTTTAAATATCTTGTCTTAGAAAATGCTTTCAGTGTGTAATACGAAAGGGTGACGATAATTGATAATACAGTTTTTACTTAAAGTTTATTACATTATCTAGTTGATGCTTGTAATACAGAATTTTCTATTGCAATCTAAAAGAACAAATGGAGGGGAAGAATACTTAAAAAAGTATTTCATAAGTTGTCAATCGAATATACTCCACGAATCAATAATGTCCAATTTTTATTTGCGAAAGTGGTGGGCGATATCTGCCGATTTAAAGTATGAAGTTACACTTAAATAATTTAATAATCCTCACGCCAACGTCATCCTCACGCCAACGTCACACCGCTTTCGGTCTCGTGGAAGTAATCGTAACTTTTGCCAATATAGCGCCGTCCTTTTCCCCTAGCAACTTTGGCATATAGCCACCTCAATATTTTATTACATCGAAACTTTTCCTAGAACGACAGTTTGTGCTCAACGAGGTGACGATTGGACTCGTCGAATCAACAAGAATTTGTTAGTTACATTGAAAAATAACTTTGTTTTCTCCTTCATAAATGATTCAAACGCATCAAACTAATTTGGAAAATCTCTTATGTTTAAATTAATATAAGAAATTAGTTCATATAAAAAAAAATAAATTATGTAAAAGTATGCCAAGGTGTAGTATAGGCCGCTTCGCCGCGGTAAAACTATTGCAAAGTTCTCCACAGAGTCTAGTCCGAGAACAACAAGGGCGGGTAAAATATTCCTAACTAAGGCCATTGAAAATATACAACTAGCGGCGATCAGGTACGTAGACCACGGAATAAGAATCCAGAAAGCCATGGTATTTCAAACTAATTTTCAAGATCATTTGGTGTATTCGATGTATTAAATAAATGTTCAGTATCAAGTAATTAAAAGAATGTAACACCAAATCAAATTTAGCTCGTAAAATGCAATGAAAAGATAAACAAAACAATCTTACATATAATGTATACAGGTATAAATGTATGAGAAAGAAAAATTCTTTGGAAAAAAACACTTGGGGAAATAACGAAGTGTAATTTCTGGGACTTAACTTATTTCATACCAATGTTCAATGACATTTTGTAGGTAGTAATCTGATGCCCCCTATTTTTCTTTAGAAAAGTAGAAATCGCTTCAGATGGCCGTATTTGGTAATGGTACCTTATACAAAATCATAAATTATATTGTCCGACGTTATTTACTTGAGGCTTAGTTTTCGCCTTTTTTTCTTTATTTATTTGGTAATTGATCACCTGCCATAAAATTAAAAAAATTATGAAAGAATCAGTCAAGGATTATTTTTCTGAAAATCCAAAAATCTCATACTGAAAAAAGCTGACAAATACAAAACACACATACACGGGGTATGCCACCAGGAATAGCCACTATCGATATATGGGAAAGTACTGAAAGTAAGTGCCTTTATTATTCTATCACTATCATTGTTGGAATTATTACTTACTACTCTTAAACTCATTATATAGGTTTGTTAATTTAGTATTAGTAAGGAGTTATGACTGAAAACGTAGCAAAAGAACCTACTATTTCCGTATTTTCATCATAAATAATGGGTATTTTTTAATTCTGTATAAGTTTTACACAGCGTAAGTTTTCAAAATTGTCCACAAATTGCCTCCATGCATTTCGTGAACGTTTTCGGTTTTCTGGATATCGAGCAGCAAATTCTCTACATGTTCCTGAAATTACTTTGTCACATTTTCCATAAATAACATACAAATTAAAATAATTCTCATTAGTATACCTAATTTAAACGATCCCCAGGCATTTTTATTTAAATTTACAAAACTATTACAGACACAACAATAATTTGACAACTAACTTGACAAATGTGGGGAGTAAAAAAATACAGGGTATTCTATTTAAGTTAATAAAGTTATAACTTTTTAAAATTATCAAAAGTAATTGCAAAAATGAAACACCTAGTATTAAATGTTTTAATTTGTTGGTTTACCATAATTTAGTGTTAAAATTCACTTGTTATCACGCTCCTGAAAAGAGTTACTTGCATCTCCACGGCCTCTTGCATCTGTCAAACTTTTTCTTTAAATATTAATATCTCAAAATCTGTAACTCCTAAGTGTAGGGAATATTTAATAAGGTGACCTTCAAATTTCACGCAGAATCTGAAAATGCAATAATATATAGGGTGTTCCGTTTAAAATAAGTTCTTGTCGATTTCCGGTATAATCAGAACTGCCATAAAGTTCTAAATATTTTAGCTGTGTTAGCCCTACTGCCTTTGCTAGGTTGCCAAATTTTCAGATTTATCGGATCAGTATTTTCCGAGATATCGACAGTGACGATTCCTGGTAAGACAATCTGTATAGCACGCACTTGACACTTTGACAGGTTAAATTTGTTTATGACTGTTTCCATAATTAGAGACATAATATTATATTTATTCTATTATTACTTACTTCATCTTTTAGTATTTATAGCCAACAAGAATCCAAGTTAACTGAGAAATGTTTACGTTCAATAAAATAATCACTGTTTTCATTTTCTTTTGATAGTATTATTTTCCTTCCCCAAAATTTTGATCGAACCCCATTATGATGCCTATAAGACGGTTTTCCTAAGCGTGCTCGCAAATTATTGATTTCTCGAGACGAGAATTGAGAAATCAAAGTTGTGAACACGCGGCAGAGTTTCGAGTGAGTGAGCTGTTTGTTTATAATACTTTGGTAGTCAGAACTTGAGAAAGATTGTATCTTTAGTAGAGATTCCTTTAATGAAAAAGTTGCGTTATAACAAATAAAAACAACAGATTACAAGACATGTTGATTTTTATGACGATACTGATAGATTAATACAGAAAAGGCCTTGACTTGATAGTTTTTTGCAACAAAAGAAAAATTTGTTCTTAGTTCTAGCATTATTGAGCAGTATTATATAGCTCCTTCCTACACTAAAAGTGTCAGTTTGCGCTCCATTTTGATATAGACAATTTCTACATCTGATTAATTCTATGTTGTGCATAGAATCAAAAGACTGTAACGCTGCTAGCTGCAACTCTTGTGTGGAATTATATTTAGACTGTTTAGTCTTTAATTCTTCGCTACAGAAAGATGTCGAGTGAGGATAGATCAGGCGACCGTAGTGGCTCCCGATTCAGTTATTACCTAATTTCTGCCAATAACTGTAATTTATAAAGTTATTATGAGGTGCAAAGTGTCGCTCTACAGCATGTTGATAGAAAAATGACTCTCCTGATGACTCTTTAAAAATGGTCTGAAAATTTATTAACATATTTTCTGTAAAAACGTTAAGTATCCCAAATTCTCAAATGGTGTTAATACATATATGAAGTTGACAGAGCTGATAATTACGATGAAATATAAAAGTTAAATTAGAATTAAAAATAACACTTTATTATTATTATTGTATTTATTGCAAGAGCTTTTGCCTAATTCCTGCTATTTATTTTTCACTGTAAGTTCATAGTATTTTACAAAATAATAATTATTTTATGCGAATTTTAAAATTTGAGGTAATAAGAACCCTCATCACAAAAATAAGAAATTTCCACAAATAAACATTATGGACATCAAAGGACACGGTCACAATTGAAAATAGCTCTGAATATCTTAAACAAATCAAGATATTTAGATGCGGTTTTCATTATTTAGCTTTTCTGGAAAACCGAACCTGTAGCATCTTAATTAGTTTTCTTCCTACCATCCTAAAGTGTCGAATTTGATCTACCCTCTACATATGAAGAAATACGTAATTGAAATCATACATTCCTTAAGGTTTTTGATACGGGAAATCACTCTTTAAAGTTGATGACAACGTCTCTCTCACACCTTGTATAAAATCGCCCAAGGTAGAACCGCTCCCGCTTTTAAAATTAAACGACTCCATTACATTTATGTTAGTTCCACGAGGAACTTTTTAGTCCAAGCATTCTGTCACGGATTAATGTTAAATTTGCAGAAATTATTACCTGTACAAAAAAAATATGACCGTATAGAAAATTAAATTTTAAATTGAGTTTCTTGTTCTTTAAACTCGATCCAATATGGCGAACATGGTTAAAAAAAATCGCAAAGTTGAAAAAAACGGTTTTTCTAAAATAACTAAAAAAATATAGCACGGATTGAAAAATTTTAAATGAGAAAGTTGTAGGTTTTAAAAAGATCTATCGACTGATTTTTTGAAAGTATCGATTGCTTTGTTACTTTTCGAGATATATCGAAAAAACCGTTAAAAATCTTCTCTTTTCTCTTCTTCTATAACTCGTTTACATTTACGTGCCCATATTTGCTATTTACTGCAAGCATAGCCCGCGGCAAGCCAAAAAAGTACATTTTTGAAAAATTTAAAAATATTAATTATTTTTCGAGATATATCGATTTTTTGAAAAAAAGGCGCTCTCGAAAATTGGCCAGATCTTCTCAGCGGATAGCCCTACAGTAACGATTTTCGGTTTATTTTCTTCGTAAAGAGTTATATTATCATGCTGTTAAAAAATGTTGACGATTTTATTAATTTTAAGGATCAAAAAATGACTTTGAAAAAGTTGCACTTTTTTGGGTATGTAACTATTTCAATTTTTATTTTATGAAAATGACTTTTAAAGAAAGAAAACTAAACATTTACGGGTCTATTTTGCTACTAAGGCGAAAATGCTATAATATTCGTGTTTAGCTACCCCAGATTAAGTACAAAAAAATAATAAAAATTGAAATAGTTATTTGAAAAAAACATACCCAAAAAAAGTGCAACATTTTCAGTCATTTTTTGATCCTTAAAATTAATAAAATCGTCAACATTTTTTAACAGTATGATAATATAACTCTTTACGAAGAAAATAAACCGAAAATCGTTACTGTAGGGCTATCCGCTGAGAAGATCTGGCCAATTTTCGAGAGCGCCTTTTTTTCAAAAAATCGATATATCTCGAAAAATAATTAATATTTTTAAATTTTTCAAAAATGTACTTTTTTGGCTTGCCGCGGGCTATGCTTGCAGTAAATAGCAAATATGGGCACGTAAATGTAAACGAGTTATAGAAGAAGAGAAAAGAGAAGATTTTTAACGGTTTTTTCGATATATCTCGAAAAGTAACAAAGCAATCGATACTTTCAAAAAATCAGTCGATAGATCTTTTTAAAACCTACAACTTTCTCATTTAAAATTTTTCAATCCGTGCTATATTTTTTTAGTTATTTTAGAAAAACCGTTTTTTTCAACTTTGCGATTTTTTTTAACCATGTTCGCCATATTGGATCGAGTTTAAAGAACAAGAAACTCAACTTAAAATTTAATTTTCTATACGGTCATATTTTTTTTGTCCAGGTAATAATTTCTGTAAGCATTTCTCTATAATGCTTGGACTATTTTCTATAAATCGAGGGGTCGTGTCACGCCGAATAGAATTTGGTATAAATCGAGTACCGTCTGATTTCTGGTTAGACAAAGAGGAGGAAATTAAACTTACCGTCTCGATGGCTTTCTCGAGGCGGAAGATCTCTTCTTGAAGTAAGTGTAAAGTTCCAGTCTTTCCTCGGTGTCTTGCAAAAGCTGCGGCACAAGCACTATGAATGCTGTTTACCCAGTTCTCTAATTCAACCTGCAACAAAGTGATTAGTTTTATTTTATTATCTTCGCTTTAAAATAAATGGCGTTACTTGGGTACGTGTTTGTGGAAACAGTAAATGGAATTCTTGATCAAAAGATGAATGGGTGATTTGGTTTACTTAGGATATGAACGCGCAGTATACGGAATGGTCGATTCCCTATGTTTACAATGATTCAAACATTTAAGGTAAGGTCAATATTATTTGTATTAAAAAATTTTTGATGCTATATTCTCTTAGTATCTCTCACACGTTTAAAAAGATTAATTTGAATCCTGCGTATTCAGAGAAGATACGAACATGTTACACAAGGTGTTTTATAAGTTCATGTCATATACTCCAGTCGAATTAGAACATAAAACCTGAAAACTTTAAAAAATTATTAGTAGATATTTTATTGCACTTTGTAACGGGGAAGGGCATGTAGAATGTTAAAATCAAAAAAGTAACTCGAAAGAAGTGACACTAAATTGGCAAACTGAAATAAGTGGCAAATTTACACGTTTTCTCCATTTTTTTTACTGCCCACGAAAATCTAGACGACCTATAGGAAAAATAGTAATTTTATGTTGTAGGCAATTAAATTACCTACAATTTAAGGTATCTATAATCATATTTCACCGATTTGTTGTGTTGTGGATTATTATTGCAAATAGCGATGGTTGTTGAAATTTATGGAAAACACGGTCAATCCTATGATCAACATGTGTACTAAACGCCGATTCAATTATTGCTTCAGGTATTTGTTATTTAATTTTGTTTGTTTTTTTGCAATTGTCTAATTACTAATCGTTAATTCTAGAAATTAATATCGTAGTTTCAAGATAATTGATCAAAAGAAAAATATCGAAAAAAAAATCAAAAAATTGAAATTAAGTATCCCTTTACAACCCTTAAGCCCTTTAGTATTAAGTATATAATAGGTCGTTACCTTAGATTCCAAAAATTGAATTTGCTATTATTTTTCAGTACCTAGTACAAGCTTATATATTTACTTTCATTAACTTATTTTTCAGAAAAAATGGAACATTTTCTGTCCTATCAAAAACTATTGTCTCTCTCTCGCTGTGACGTCAGCTCATATACATGCGCAATAGAAACATAAACAAAATACACAGAAAATGATTTGACATCATGATTCATGATAGTTTTGATACTTTATAATTTGGGGTTAATATCACAAACCTAGTAGATCTGTGTTATTTATTATTATATAGTGAGTGTGGCAGTGATAACTGGTAAGTATATTGTAATTTTTCATGCTCTCCATGTTACTTAAAATTATAATAAATAAAAATAACACACAAAAACACCACCGGTCACCAGCACAACAAATAGTAAATGGTATAATGGTAAATGACAGAAAATGTGACTGTTCCAGCAATGCCAGAATAGCCAACTTAACTTGTTATATCAACTTAAATTTAAAGCGTAAAGCGCATGCGACATAGTTGACGTCACAATGCCTTATAGAAAAGGACGGAAAATGTTCATATTTTAAACTTGTATATCTCAGTTAATATTAGTAAAAACAAAATTCTGAAAAAAAGCTATATTAATTTTAAAACATGTTGAATTCAAATAAATAAAGAAATATGTTTGAAACGATCCTATTAGTAGCACTTTACAAGGAGTGCCAGGTTCACGCATGCGCGTGAATGTCGCCGTCGACTGCGCGAGAGATTTTTCAACCTAATTTGAAACGTTCAAGTATAAAATCTCGCGCGCGAGTAAGCTACGTTTACGCGTACGCGTGGGCCCGGCGCTCCCGAGTGCAGGCTGTCTATTAACGTTAACCTTTACTGCTACTAGCGCGTTTATTACACGAACTATCAATGTAAAACATTCTGAATATAAAAATTTAACCCTTTCTTTAATTGTCTAAAATCCCGACCTGATACGTCTAATAGTTAATTAACAATTAACGGAACATAAAAAGCTATCTTGCGGACAAAGAGGTAAGGGATTCCTCATTTTTAAATTACCGTAAAAATGCAAAAAGATCGAATTCCCGAGCGGCTTTTGCCTCATTCTGGGACAATTTGTTTATAACGTTGTTTCGCACGTCCTACTTTTTTAGCCTTTTGAAAATTTTCTTTTTCGATACGTTTCTTTGGATACCTCCTAAAATTAACGTTTAGTTAATCAACTAAACAATTAGTTGCAAAAACGAATGAAATTAACTAACAAGGACCTGCTGCAACAATTTCACGGTCAATCGAATCGGTCTTTAGTAAACACGTTCATCACTGGATTGACCGTCTTTTCCATAAATTTCATTAACAACCATCGCTTTTTGCAATAATATGCACAATTTTTGGAAAACGGATTTTTCCACGTTCAACCTTTATTTTACAGTTAACAAATTGGTGAAATATGACTTTAGATACCTTAAATTGTAAGTAATTTAATTGCCTACAATATAAAATAACTAATTTTCCAATAGATCGTATAGACTTTCGTCGACAGTAAAAAAGTGAAAAAACACGTAGTCACTTATTTGCAATTTGCCAACTTAGCATCTCTTCTTTCGAATTACTTTTTTGATAACATTCTACATATCCTTCCGCGTCATAAAGTACAATAAAATGTCTGCTAATAATTTTTTCACGTTTACCTCTAATTCGACTGGAGTAATAAACCAAAACGCCTTAAGAAAATAAGAGTCTAAACATTTAAAAAAATTATTACATTGATTCAAATATATACTACGTGATAAAAAATACATCACCCCGTTGAGGTCAATATTTTAAAACCAAACTCTATGCATATGCTTAGGATATAGAGAGTAATGGATGGAAAACAAAAATAATAAAAAATGGGTGACATTTTTATCTTGTTTTGATATGCCTTCCAATTTTTTTTATTTTATTCTATGGTATTTTAGTCACTTTGTTGTTATTATTCCAGTGAAACAGTTCTAAGCTATAATGATAAAATGCCCCAGAGTTAGAAGACCGCAGAATTATCATCAACAGAGCGATTTTGAAAGGAGTCGTATTATTGGCCTACATGAGGCGGGAATTGGTTCTCGCGAAATTAGTGGATAATAGGCAACATTGCAGGAGAGGCTCTGGACGATCTAGAGGAAGGGCAGATCGAGAAGACAGGAGATTGAGATTACATGCCCTTAAGGATCGGCACGGTACCTCCAGATCGATAGTATATTTTTTTAGGAGAGATAGGCCATAGAATCACAATGCGTTCCTTATATCGCCGTATTCATTTACCCAAGATTAATGCCCCCTCTAACCAAACATCGTCGTGCCCTTAGATTGAAATGGTGCCATGCACGAGCAAATTTTTCTTGTGGGCCCGCGACCGTCGTAAACGAGTCAGGCGTCGAAGAGGAGAAAGACGGTTCTTGGAGTTTGCCGTAGAACGGGAAACAGCTCTTACCAGAGGTTTTATGGTGTGGGGTGGAATTAGGATAAGTAGCAGAACTCCTCTAGTATTTCTCCAAGGCCAATTGAATGTCCAAAGATACATTCATGAAGTTCTGGAACCGTTTGCTGTACCATACATTCGAGGGTTAAATAATGTCACGTTCCAACAAGATAACGCTCGCCTTCATATTGAAGCGGTTACACTACAGTTCTTGGAAGAGGCTAACATCAATATTTTCCCATGGCCCGCATGTTCACCTGACCATTCGCCTATCGAACATGTCTCGGGTCAAAGATTGGAAATGCTCTCAAACTCTCCAATGAACTTACAACAGCTGCATGATGCTCTACAAATTGCTTGGGATGACCTTTCTCAGGACTCTATAGATCCCCTCATTAGAAGCATGCCCGTTCGAACCGCAGAATGTATTCGTTTAAATGGAGGGGCAACCCATTACTGAATTTGAACTCTGTACATCATAAACACATGTAGAAAATTTGGTTAAAAATTATACTTTTACTAGGCGTTTTTTTTTTGTCACAGTATATTTGAAGCGATTTTAACTATGTTGTGGAAAACAACTACTCTGCTAATATTTAATAAACAACTAAAATCAGCATCACTCGCTATTTTCCAATAGGACAAAGTAATGCTTTATGTTAGTAACCAATGACATTTAAGAGTGACATATCTAAATGCAAGAAATAATTAACTGAAAATGTGTACGATTATATTAAACGTTAATATAATTTATTGTTTAAACTAAATATATAAAGATTAAATTTAATAAATTAAATGACTTAATCGAGAAATTTTTCTTACTTAGTTCTTACATTTAGGGGTCAATATTCTGTAAGTTACTGTATCTCCCCCACATATTTGATGTAGGTTGATGAAACAAGAGTTAACGATAAAATTAATAAAGAACAGAAATTCACTGAATTAGTATACAAATATTGTATAAAATACAATATAAATATATCAATTCACTAAAATCTCTACAATTTTGACGGTACTGAATATTTCGGGAATTTGAAAAGTGCATTTAATTCCTTATATCCTTCTAATAAAAAAGGTATCATTCACTTTATTGGTAAAACGAGCCATTTTCCTCCAACAAAAATAGATATTTAACATTTTTTTTCAATCTATTATTGAACGATGCAGTAAGCCATTTTTAAATTAAAAAAAAATAACTCGATTTTGTTTTATTTCCACATCTTGTATCGCTAAAACTACTGGCAAAACAAAGAATCTAATTTATGGTTTATTAAGCCTTTTTGAAATAAAATGTTCCAAAAACAATCTTAACTTACGAAACACCCTATGTGTGCATCATATTTTCGAGACCGCTTCTCCCAGTGTGGGAAACATCCGGCGTATTAGCTTTTTCCTGCGACGGCGACGGTGGGTTGTGAGCAAAGCGCCCATTCGAACTTGTGCATTTTTCAAGAGCTAATTTAAAACCACACAGCTAGGGGCCTCATCAAAAACCGCCATAATTAAAGGAAGATTCAACTTTTCAGCTCTCCGCTTGGTATTAATATTAATGAATAATCTTTCGAATAAATTTTCTTTCATCTCAGGGATTCGAATGGCATTGTGGGAATGTAGATACGAAATCTGTCTCTGTATTGTCCGCAGATGAATAAAATATGGAAATGGTGTACGATAAAATTTGCTGGTTCGATTCAACTTTAAATATTTTACCAACTCTGAGAAAGTTGAACTTTCTTAATAATTTAGGCACAATTTGTTATCTTTTGAATACATATTTTATGCAGACAATCAGATTAGCTCCCTGAACTTCCAGACATTGCAAATTAATTGCCAAGCATTATATTATTATTATTAATGCACGGTTTTGAGGTGCACCTAACCTTGACTATACAGGGCGTAACTTTAAGTGGTGGTCTGTTTTTAAAGGTAATAGTACATGTTTCCCTGAAGACTAATCGGAAATTGTTTTTTTTTGTGAATTGTGAATTTGAATGTTTTCATCGTTGGAAGCCATTAACAAGCTGTGGTGGTGCAGTAGCTATCCCATAGACAGGGCTGTTGTTCAATTAGCGACCATTATTCAGAGGAAAGCGACGACGAAGGTGGTAAATTAAATGTCTGTAAGAACTGAGAGACCCGCAAGGTGTAGTTACCCATTTTATTTCTTGTCCACTGTCGACCGTTAGCAGTTTACTTAAACAGAAAACAATTATTAAATCCCAAACGAACTCCGTACTCTGAGGTCCACATAGTTAAAAGTGACAGATTACACGTTTAAGGGATTATGCGAGCTTTGAACGCCAATACACTAATATTGGACGGAAATAAGTTCAGAGAAATGCTATAAAAATCATGTAAGTAAACATACTATTTGTACGCGGGAGCGCAAATAGTTCCATCTGTCGTGCTGACTCTCAACTGTGTCATTCAAATGGCTACAGTAGGAAGCGACCTACTATATTGCAGGTACTTGTTGCACGACTGTCACCCACAGAGGGCGAAGACAATGTTTTAATTGTCAGTGTTGCGAGAAACAACTACTCCGAGGGCTATATGCCCCTACCGGCATTGAATTATACTCGCAACACCTAGTATATCGTTTTTGAGAAAATCGAATCGTATTGTAACAAAAATGCGATATTAACATTTTTGTCCCATCTTGGTTCCTTTCCGGGCGCCCTGTATTTTTTAATAAATAATATAATTCGTTTATTTTAAACGGATCGAGAAAACCGATTTCGGATTGACTATGTTAAGTACGAGATCCGTATGCTGTTTGCCTCAGTATTATTATTGTCGTTTTTTTTTTGTATTCAAGGTTCTATGAGGTTGTATTGACGAAGAAATGATTTAAGGTTGTAGCAACAATTTTAGTTTATATTTACTCTGGTTTGTTCTATAGGATATAATCATCCATGCAGTTTTAGCAGGCTTTTTCGAATTTACTATTTTATTGTGATAGTTTTGGATTCTCACCTTACATTATGTGCCCTTTTTGCGGACAACACATGTCTGTTCGATCCATGTGTGTATACAGGGTGTTTGGAAAAGTTGATATAAAATTTAAGGGGGTGAAATGTGGGTACTGAGATATGGCCCTCCAAAGGGGTCTTATCATTTTTTTACATTTCATTCGATTTTTTTACAACCATGAACCATCATGCTTTTACTAACCGTGAATATGCCGATACGCGTTTTATTTATGGTTTCTGTAATAGAAATAGTCTGGCGGCTTAAAGAGAGTATCGGCAACGTTTTCCCGATAGAAGGCAACCTAAACCTCAGTAAAAGCATGATAGTACATGGTTGTAAAAAAATCGAATGAAATGCAAAGTTGAGCACAAATATCACAACTAAGAAAATAAAGAAACATAAGTGACAACATTAGTATCATTACAATGAAACTGTCACTATGAAAAATGCCTACTATGTAAAAATGTTTTAAAAAATATTACTGTTCTGATTATTTAAAAATAATTATTTCTGACTAAACTACGCAGACTTCGAAAAAAAGTAGACTTTTTTTCTTCAAAAAAGTAATTCATTAAAAAATAATATTATTTGCCTGATAATTTAAAGAAATAAAAAAATTCGAAAAATTTCTGTTAAGATCAGTTACAAAACTATCCTTATTTATAATCGATTTTGATGAAACTTATGGTAGTTAAAGACCCTTATGGCATGATTATTACCTAAAATCTTCATTCCGTTATTTTAATCAGAAAGAAAGTTATTTTAAAAAATATACAAATGATAAGACCCCTTTGAAGGGCCATATCTCGGTAACGGTGCTCCGGAGGACCAATGTTTATAGAATTTTTTTTACTATTTTTGGCTCTACCTTCACCCCCTTAAATTTTGTACCAACTTTACCAAACACCCTATATATTAAGTTCTAGATTTCATTCAGGTTTGTGCTAGACATTTTTACATCATTATTTACCTTTCATATTTTCGTTAAGGCAAAGAAACTATTCAAGTAATATGTACATTGTACATAACTGTTTCATGAAAGAAATTCTAAGCTTCATCCGACGTTCTTATTTTATCCTAATCTCCTTGCTTAAAAATTAATTAAAATTGTTAAAAGAGGGGTCATTAAAATTTCTGTTAAGCTAGAAAAAGTATGGACAATTTTCTATGATTTCTGCAAATAAAGTAAATGCAGCCCATTGAATGTAATGAAATAAGAAAATATGAGAGTTCTCATTTAAAAATGTGAAGATTGTTAATTTTTTAGTTTGAAGTTTGGATCACTGATCGTAAATATATTATTCAGGTATATCTTTCAAAAAGGCTACTAAGGCCAGTTTTAAATAGTCCAATCACTTGTCAAATATAAACCACTTCTGTATTCCCTGGATGTTACACGTCGATACATTCGAAAGTAGAGCTTGATCAGACTCATCTTGTCCGCGAAATAAGTAGATCAAGAAAAGATACTAAGTAGGAGTCCCAAAGACAAAGATCTTAGTCTTAGTCTTAGTTTTAGGGTAGATACTTTTACTACTATTTTACTTAGGCATGGTAAAAATTATTGATATATAATTTAATGAAGGTAAATGATCTGGTGCCAGTCTGGTAACGTTGCCACTGCGCATCTGAAACTCGCGGATGAGATGAATTTGGACAAGCTGAATGACTCTTTGCTTGCAAATATTGGTTAAAGCAAACAGCATACCAATAAAATGTATGCGGCACCTGCTGCATCTTTTCATGGACTCTCTATCAGGGTCTATTTGCAGTTTCTCTGCACTTATCAAAAAATTTGTAAGTGTTCACAAGCAGGTGACGTGCTAACAATAGGTAAGTGTACATATCGTACATAGAATTTAGGGAATATATGAAGAGACATTTGGCATATGCTTATATTTCTCATCTGTACATTGTGCACTTGGTGCTTTAGATTTTATCCTAAGAATTTGCAGATATTTAACACATTTGATTTTTTGCAAATATCTGGCAAATGTTCGCATCATCTGGAGCCGGCTCTAGAATATTTGAAACATAAATAAAGTCTGTGTATACTCTATTTATACACATAAAATTATAATTGGTAAATACGTCTGTCAGTTACTTTGGTAAAAGCAATAACAATTTGTAGACTGCAAACTGCAAAGGATACGATTTTATTTCTATTGTTCGATCATCAAATGAGGAACAAATTTTGCTGCACTCAATGCATGTCCAATTTTTTAGTTAAAATTTCATGGCATGATCTAATTGAGATGCTAACCTTCTCTGACAGTCAATCGGTGACTTGCACGCATCAGATATTTGCCCTTCTGAACGTTGAAGTCATCAGTTGAGGATCATCATCACTCGATTGACGACCAGAACATCATCTCCGTAAGCTTGTATCAAATGTTGAAAGTTTCCGTGACTTTCTTTCCCTTTTTCACTCTAAATGCTACGTTGCATCGCACATTTCAAAAATCGTTACTAACATTTAAATAGGTGGCACTCAGATAACAATATCATGAAAACTAAATGAGAGATCAATAGTCCAAGAACATGTGGTAACAAAGGAGATTAAGCGCAAAGCAATGCTGCCAACCGCATATTACTAAATATCTCCATCAGCGCGTAATTCAAAAAGGTCGGTTATTTTTTGAACAGACCTCGTATGAATGAATTGAGGACACGAACATTGATAATGATTACACAACTTTATTAAAAAGCCTTTGAATATTGGTATAATTCTTCTCAAATTGTATGTTATAACACTGCTATGGCTGAAATTCTCAAATATGGATAGGTCGTTAATTTTTTTCAATAGATACTTTGATTTCGATTGATAGCATTATTTATTCCTGAAAAAATTGTGTTTAGTTTCTTTTTTAAATGTAAAGAGCTACACTTTTGATACTGAAAGAGCTTTCAGTTGTACTAAATAAGCAATGCATTCACCTACAAAAAGTATTATATCATGTAGGTTCCACATGACAGAGTAAAATATCTGAAAATAAGAATAATTCATTGGATTAACTTTTTTTTCTATGGCCGCCGCTTCTAAGCCGGGATTTCGCCCTGAACTTTTGCATTTTTCACGCGCTGGCAGTAAGCTGCTATGGTTTCCTGTCATCTCCGACAGCAAACTCTTGACAAAGGCATTAAAACATGTTCTTCATATAAAATTAAATCAAAATCCTCTAAGTGGATAAAATGTGACATTGTATTCTCATGAAATGCCATACTGTTTTGTTCAGGTATAAAAGTTCAGATGAATGTCTCGTAAAAAATAAAATTCAGGTCCGTTTCTAAAACTTCAAATATAATTAAGTCGTAGTAGTACATATTTGTATTTACGACAAGACAAAAACATGTAATTAATAGTAATCACTACAATAACCATGTATATGTTATAACAAAAATATTTCTAAGTATACAAATCATATTATTAGTTCCTATAATCTTACTTTATTTAAATGCCAGTTATTGATTTGTTAAGCGAAGGAAGAGGAATGGAAAAACGAATCTCATACATTTACAAATAGTCTGATGATAATTGTTTGTACGGATCATAATTTTGGCACATTCACCAAGAAAACGGATACCCCCTGATTAATAAATTTTTCATCGCTGCGTCAGGACCTTCCGCAGTCTCTGATTTATTAATTACTCCGCAAATGATGCAATTTCTCGATGAAACCGATATTTTTTGCTCTCAATTATATAAATCACCGGGCTGTATAAATCACGAATGAAGCGGGGAACAAAACGTACATTTCGTTCCAGAATTGATTATTAATCTTCATAAAATAGTCTGGTAGCCACTCTGTCCCATTGTGTAATTATTCGATTTAATTTATGCATTGCACGACAGCAATCCTTGGAACTGGAAAACATTCCGGTAATGAAACAGCAACGGGAAGAAGGCGATTAGGCAGGGTAAAAACACGTCAGTGTTTAATTTGAGAAATTTCTAGGTACCTTTTGACCCACATTTCAGATTCGGGAATTTTTATGCGTTTAATATAAATAATAATATAATATATCTCTACTCCTCATTCTAACTACGAGAATTAGCCCATAAGTTGGAGATTTGTGCGGGAGAGTAGGCGGCATATTATTATTATTAGGCAGGCCGCATTTGCGCCCAGGAACGACTTATGTTGGTAGGGCGTAGGGCCTAACCACCATTCAGTGCAGGAATGAGGGAAACCTGGAAAACCTCATTAATTAGGGGGTGGTCAAATGCCAACCGGTGCCAATCTCTCACATTGATCCAAGCCAACATTCTTCCACCCTAGCATACCTGGATGGAGGGTGCCAATTCTCCGTACAAGCATAGCTAATCTACGGTCTACCGGCCGCGGGAATCGAACCCGGGCAGAAATTTGCACACTATTGTATTGACGCCTTAACCCGTGCGGCTATCGACCGATTATATGAAAATTATTAATTAATTAATTAAATGAAATGAAACGTATCTTTAAAGTGATCCTATAATTCCCTTTTTATCTAAAATATTTCAATGAAATAAATTGTAGGCAGAGATCTGTAAAAGATTCTGCACGATCAGATTATTATTTAATTAAAAAACAATTGAACATCAATTTAAAAAGGTATGATCAAAAAACTGTTTTCTTTTTAATAAAAAAGGTCTGCATTTTTTTATACAAAATGATACGTGCACACATTAGAAACGTTTCGGTGATTCATTTGTCCAATTTTGAATATTTAACAGAAAATTTATTTAACTAATACGTATTTTTGACTAACCGTGTATATTTTAATTGTATCAAATATTATTTTTAATTACGGATTCTGTAGTACATGCCATACATTTTATAGCCAAATAAACAATACTTATAAGACACATTAATACACTTTAAATATAATTATTTCAATTTTTTGAAGCCTATTACTTATAATTTCAATGAAGTGCGTTTATAACATGTATAAATATTTCTAAATTACATCATATTTTATTTAGCTGGAATTGTGAGTAAATATTATAACTAATATAACTAAAATGTGTATGTCAGTTTAGTAAAATATAAATGCAGGTGAAAACAATTTCTAGTTAAACAGAAAAATGAACAAATGAATGATCGAAAAGTGTGTAATATTTTCTGCAAAAAGAGTGTCTGAAATCGTTTTTTTATCATATCTTTTTGAACTGATATTCAATTGTTTTTAATTGCATATTCGGATTCAGCAGAATTTTCTAAGTTTGCTCCTTTCAAGTACGAATACAAAAGAAGCAAATAGCAGACAAAAGAGAATTTTGGATCAGCCCCAAAGGATTTCCTCCTGAAAATGATATTTAAGTTCTTCAGAAATATAAATATGTCATATGTTTGCTTCAGTAGATTTTTCTAGATAAGATATTTTAATTCATATCAAAACTATGAGTATTCTAAAATACAACTGCACAACTGCAACCTTCTCGTGTCATATTATTATTAAATTTAAATTATATCAAAATAGAAAGCTTAGCTTTCTATTATTCAGCTTTTAGCCTCAGCTTTTGTAAAAGGTTTACATCGAACAGAAAATTAAAAAACAAAATAATATATTTTCTATTTTATTTGAAATGTTAATAATTTCTTTTATGTCACTAAAACACACTGAAAATACCAGATTATGTTACAGAGCTCGGAACATTATAGCATATACATAAATGTATTAGAGGGTAGCTATGTAAAATATTTGCAGTTTTTTGCAAATATGTGCCGTGTAAAAATTATTATACTATTGGATCTATATTTTGTACAAAAAAAAACTCACAATTTCAATCAAATACAAAAATTATTTAGTTTGTATTACAGTAAAATTTAATAAAATTATCCTATTGAATTCTGAAATTTATATTTAACTTATTGTTAGTAGCAGTATATATCGTGAAAATATTTATTAAAACATATTTTACTACAAGGCTATACAATTCTTTATAGAAATTAAAACAAAACAATTTTAGATAGATCTAAAGTGATCAGTATGTTGCTGATAGTGCAATATTTTTAGACCCTACTCATAAAATGTTTAAATTATGGTATAATTATAATAAGTTTCCAATCTGAATAAAACTTACTAGTACCAACTAAATACTGTAGTACTAATGTAATAAAGTAAGCATTCTAATTAAAAGTTATTCTGATTTTTTATTGGAAAGTAAAATATTTTCTCTCATAAATAATTATATTCAATCTAATATTTTCCTAAAAAATATTTTACCTTTGTTCAGAAACGTATATTCTTTTTTGTTGGTGTGTAAAAATGAATCACCGAAACCACCAATAAATTTACTTCTAAAGAATAATTCTTTCTCCATTGCTTCACTATTCATAGGTTTCATTTTCAGAAACTCGCATTAAAAAATATGTATTAGCAAGAACTTTTCCTCCCCGAGATAAATTAACAAGGGAAACACATTTTCAAACAGCCTATTGCTCAAACTTTGTTTATTTTAATACGGTTTCCCGAAATGGCAGACGAATATAAAAGTCTAAAAAACAACTGATCAATAATGCTAATAACCTTCACGATCGACAAGCAATTACTTTTAGGCACATCCTTTAGGCAAATACGCAGGTATTTCGAAATTATTTAGACAGTAGTAATTTCTAAAATAACCCATTAATTAAAAAGATAAAAAAATAGTACATTAAAATTAAATACCTAACACTTAAAATTTAAAAATCAAAATATACCCCAGCGCATTCGCCATTATATAGAAAATTTGCTACTTTTAGTAGACTTTCATTGATAGTTGTTAACGGTTGGACAACTTTCGGACTGCTTGCCAAGTCATACACTTAAAGCTCTTGACGTTTCTTCAAAAAAATCTCTTAAGGTGAGGTTTAAGTCCTCTGGCTGGTATTTATATTTGCTGGGGAGTCTAAACCTTAATTTTGTTTGAAATTATTTTCATATCTTCTGAATTTCTATCGCATCTTTGTAGATAGGTCCAAAATCTCCTCCTTTTTTGGTATTAGTTATAATGATTGCTCTGCAACTATTGATTTCTCTGGATGATACTTGTATCTGTTTAATCTTGCACTAACGCGTTTCCTGCATCATTACTGCGACACGTCCTGGGAAAAGTCAACCCTATCTTGTTTGAGTTGTTCTAGTCGGTATATATTATTTTTTCTTAAGAGTCTTTATCTGTACCCTACACAGGGTAGACATGTTAGTACCAACTTTGCCCTTTTCCCCTATTCTTAACTATCAAACTAACAATATCCATTTCTTCTGATAACTATGAGTAGACGATGTTAGTCGTTAGGTATCCAAGTTTTCTCATAGCAGATCAGGTGTTAAGGTTTTGTTTCTGGATCTCATAATGATGAGACTTAGCCTTCACATATTTATCCATTTTCTATAAGAGCTGATCGTAGGTGTTGTAATACCTCGTCCGAGATTTTCGACATGCAGACGATACGTGCTCTAACACGTTGTCGACAGTACCTTTTTATTTTTGGGTTGAGTGTCACGATACTCAGCATTCAGATATTTATCCGTGTGAGTATCAGTACCCTGTCAAAATTTCTTATTTATTGACCTTGTTGCAAATGTTAGTGATTTGCAAAAATATAAGTTGTAGTCATCTTTAACAGTATACATATGGCTTGCTTCGTTTATAAGACAATAACATTAAATAAACCGGCATATTTAGCAAATAAACTTGTTAAAAATTGTGATATACATGACCGTATAACTCGTCATAGAGGATTGTTGATTATTCATTGTCATAGTTCAGTGATGTTTCAGCGCAGCTTCTCGTATAATTCTGTGAACATTTTCAATTCCTTGTCTGATGATGTCAGGAGAGCCACGAGTCTTTACATGTTTCAGAGAATGTTTTTTACTTCATTGCGATTTAGTTAGGTACTTCTCTTTGTGTATGATAATTTTAGATAATGGTTTTTCCATGGGTGGTTGTATGAGCAGTTCTGTTGGATACCGCCACCTACTAATTATTAATTATTTTTTGTAGAATATTTTCTTTTACTGTGAATAAAGGCATATTATTATTATTAAAATAGTCCAACGGTGTTAAATTGCATGATCTGGGCGGCCAATTCTGGTCACCAAAACGGGAAATTACATGATCAGAAAATGACTCATCCAGTAATTGAATCGTTTCTCGGGCTATAGGCCATGTGCATGTGGCACCATCTTGTTGAAACCCCTTGTCGTCTACGTCCATATCTTCTCTTATATCTCAATTTAGACACAAACAACTGGATATTATGTCACAATAGCGGGCAGCATTAACTGTTATTGCCTGNTTATTATTTTTTAAATTCATTTGTTGACTGGACTTGAATACTGTTTGTGTTTTATGTTTATTTTAATTTGCACTATTTCCCTCTTAGACCTACTGGTATTGCCTTAATTAATGTAATCATTGTTTAAATAAAGTTTATATGTGCAATAATTTGTAGTTATATTTTTCTTTTAATTCCCCAAGATAATTTCTAGAAAATCTGGGAATGTGAATCTGTGTAAAAGTATTTTAAAAATTGTCAACAGTAATGTGGTCGCAAAAGCTACAACATATATAAATTTTTGTAGAAATTCTATGAAATTTTCAGATTTGAAATTGAAGGAAAGCTATATAAAATTATTTTAAAAATAATTTGTTGATTGTGTGTAAGACAAATTGTAAAAATTATATATTTTATATAAATTATTGTCGGTAGTGTTACAATTATGTAAAATTTTAATATTTTTTGACCGGTAACTGTTAATTAAAGAAAAATATTTGAGTGTTGGAAAATAAGTTTTGTTTTTACCAACTTGGTTATACTTCATTATTACCGTAGGGATACAACGCTGAAAGAAGAAAAACTACGAGTTGCTAGGAGCTTGTTAGGTAGAAACATAAATACACTGACAAGGTTTTACTTTCTTAGGTTCTCAGAAATTGGAAAAGCTCGGTCTGCAGAGAGAATAATTGGCTATCGAACGTGAATTAGTCACCAGGAAGTTCGCAGCGTAGAGTGGGCAAAATTCGTATATTGTGAGGCACAAGAAAAACTCAGTGATGATCTTGTATCCACTTACTGCGGATACAATTATGTTTGACTTCCATTTTTTTTCCAATTTCTGCCGTTCTTATTTAAAATGATGTTTTCAACTTTTTTTGTCGACGTTCTGTTTTATGATGTTCTATCATTGTAATAGTTAAAATCCTCTAAAATAGTGTGTAAATTACTCAAATCAAACTCTCTCTTAGGTTTGCCTAAAATCATAGACGAGTAAAGTAAAAACCGAGGTAAAAACTTTTGGGGCATATTTCTTAAATTAACAATTAGGAATTAAATATTAAATAGGAAAGGCCTATAAATTATCAAACAGTGTTAAATTCTCCAAAATGTTGCAAAAATATATGACCTCAAATTTCGTGCTCTTAAAATGCGGACGAGAATTTAAGATCGGTCCGAGAACACATCTAAATAAATTTTCACCCGAAAATTGGTTTTTCGAGAATCGAGCCACAAAGTTGTCGAAGAAGAAAGTTACTTTTATGGATCGTTGAAATAAGGTTATAGCTAGATAGCGAAACAATAGAATCCTCGACTACCTTTCAGTGTTTGATGGAAACGTTATAAGATTAATTGAAAATTACTTCCACGAACATAGTGGTTTCATAAAGCCACTGTTTCTTAAAAAAACAGGGTTAAGTTAACTTTCGTATTTTTTGTTTACTAAAAATTTTGGATAAGTAACTGTCAACTAAAAGTAATTACATATGATGAAAATTAATTTGAAATGAACACAACGTGTCCTTAAAAATTTTAAGAAACTAAATTTATAATTCTTTTTATTATGTTATTATGTACATTACGTCTTTGGATAAAACCCTCTTTACGATCAATCTAAAGTGATACAAGGTTTGATACAAGAGAAAGCGATTTATTATATACAAGGTGTTTCAATTAAAATAAAACAGAAATAGACTTTATCACGCTTTTTTGGGAATAAAATTTGATATCATCATAAAATACTTATAGTTGATAGCTACAATCTTTTTTTTTGTAGCAATTTGTTCTAAACTTATAAATATGAAAGTAATATAGGATGATAATAAAACAGCCCCACAAAAAAGAAAGTATCGGATCTGGTATTCAGACCTATATATTTCCATGTATTTTTTTCCACTGAATCCGAATCTGCCTTCAGATTTGGCCCAACGGGTCTGAGTTTTCGGGAAAGTTATAAAAAATGAAATTATTCTACCAGCTCACTAGACGTATGATTTTTCACTCGTTTAATTCCAATTTATCATCATAGAGTCAGACAAGCTGGTCCAATTTCATTCTAAAACAGAAAATAGATTAAAAACGCCATTTTCATGGCATAATTCGTGTTGCAGAGTTCTGGATCCATCTTGTTATCCACCCACCCATTTATGAATTCATACATCTTTCTATCCAATCGTTCATGCACGAATACGCATATTCATTCATCCACTTGTACCACCTATAAAACCTACCCATCCACCCATCTATCCATCTACATTTTGTATTGAGAGATGAGATAACAGCTTAGAAGATTGAGAATGCAATAAAACTTGTAGAATACTCTACTTTATAAACAAAAGAAAACGATATCTACAAATCATTCTTATTTTTGTTGCTATTTCACGATTTCATCAGGATATGAAGGTTATAGAACATCCATATCAAGGAAGATGGGATGAAAACATGATGGCCGATTTTTGTTGGTTGTTAAAAAGAGAAACGAAAAATAGAGGGACTAAACGAAAGCGTAACTATTTGCATAGATCCTTTGAAGAAAAAAGAACACGTTATAGCAACAAAAATAAGAATGGTTTGTAGGTATCGTTTTCTTTTGCTTAGAAAGTGAGTATTCTACAAATTTTATTGCATTTCTGAGTCTCTCAGTACAACAAGTAGATGGATAGATGGGTGGATGAGTGGGTTTTATAGATGGTACAGGTGGATGATAGAATGATGTATTCATTCATAAATGTGTGGGTGGATAAAAAGATGGATCCAGAACTCTGAAACACGAATTATGCCATGAATATGGCGTTTTTAATCTATTTTTTGTTTTTGAATGAAATTGGACCAGCTTGTCTGACTCTATGATGATAAATTGGAATTAAACGGGTGAAAAATCAGTGAGCTGCTAGAATAATTTGATTTTTTATAACTTTCGTCCTTCGTAAATTATGTTTTTTTGTGAATTTTGACCTGTTTCTTGAATTTTCACGAAAACTCAGACCCGCTGGACCAAATCTGAAGGCAGATTCGGATTCAGCGGAAAAAATACAAGAAAACACATGGATTTGAATACCAGATCCGATACTTTTTTTTTGTGGGGCTGTGTAATCAATAACTCTGTACCTTCTTATTTATTAGCAAGTAATTTTGTCCACTGTTAAAATAAATAACAAATTATTATTTAACAAAATGTTTGCTGAAAAGTTTGTTATATAAAGAATTCTGAAGTGTACAAAGTGCTTTTTTATAATTCGACTTTTGTAGAAAATATGTGGACTACTTAAGACCTTGAACTAAAATATTTATGTATAACAAAGTCAACGCCTATTGAGATACAACCCTTTCAACATAATACCGAGAAACAATATAATTCTAAAACGTTTTTAGCTAAAACCTTCTTAGTTGGTATGCGTTTTCATTTATTCTATTTATATGTATATTGCTGGGTTATGTAAGAAAAAATAAAATAACGTATTTTAATACAAACTTGTTAAATTTTGATATCTGCTGTGAATACAAGTAAAAAATATATATAGTTGTTGCAGTTGCAGGGTGTCTCATGATTAGTGCCTTTTCTAAGCACTTAAATCCGTTTTTCTCGGAAATGGAGCATTTTATCGAAAGAAACAAAGAGTATTTTTTTTGTAGAGGAAATGAGGGTCTATCATATGTTGGCATCTGAATTTGAACATTTCGAACAAGCAAAAAAATTGGGACAAATTTTAACCAACGACCTGCCAATTGGGACGCCCCTGACTAAAATTTTTGAAAAATTGTATCATGATCTATTTCGACTTTTAATGAGCGTTCACGATGTCAAAATTCATAATTTTTTTCAACCCATTTCGGAAATATTTAGAAAAAATTGAATTTTTTAAGGCCACATTTAGGAGGGCGTAGCTCCCTTAGGAAGCATTTCTCGACCCATGTTTATAAGAAAAAATATTCTTATTTTTGGCAATATAATCAAGTGGACACTAATTATGAGACACCCTTTACACACCCTGTATACATACAAATAAGCAAAAAGATGAAAAAATGTATCTTTGGCGACCAAATTTAAAAAGACAAAATTCTAAAAAAATTTATTTTATATTAGAAAATGTAATTTAGATAATCGCGGACAAACATATAAAATAAAATATGGGCTGGTTAAGTGGTGGTCTTGCATTACATCCAGATAAATAATTTTTGAGATAATATTGTTCCATGGTAAGAAAGCTACATCTCAGTAGACCTTGACTGATGGATGTGTGGATCTACAATGTTTTGATCAGGGAATCTCGGGCCCTAATTTGTTCACGTATTTTGTGGACACTTTAATGTTTATTTACTGGATCATTTACATTTGTTTGAAGTTTGATTTACTGTGCTTACCAAAAAATATTAGAATATTTATATACAGGGTGGTCCAGATTTTAATAGACAAACTTCGGGAAACTACTAAACAACAAAAATTAACATCACTTTGCTCTATGAACATAGGCGCAGAAAGCCACCGTTTATGAGATACAGGGCGTTGAAATTAACAAAAATAAAACAATTTTTTTAAATAACTGCAAAACCACTTCATCAAATTTATCCAAATTTGGTACACATTTTTTTTTCAAATATTTCCTCTAGTTTTGTATGTACATATTCCAAATTCAAAGACCAGTGGCGGAGAAACAAGGATGTGTTTTCTTATTTAAAGTAAAACTTCTACGCCACTAAATTAATTAGTAATATGAATACATTTTATAATGGTCTGAAACATTCCGCATGAAAAAACATTCTTTTATGTTTATCGAAAAGTGAATGGTTTACGAGTTATGAGACATATCTATTATTCAAGTGAACAAAGCGTTGAAATCGGGGAAAAATAAAACAAATGAGTGGTCCAGATTTTAATAGACAAACTTAGGGAAAGTTTTAAATAACAAAAATTAACATCACTTTGCTCTATGAACATAGGCGCAGAAAGCTACCGTTTATGAGTTACAGGGCGTTGAAATTAACAAAAATAAAATAATTTTTTTAAATATCTGGAAAACCGCATCATAATATGCCTCATAACTCGTAAACCATTCACTTTTCGACAAAAATAAAAGAGTGTTTTTTCATCCGGAATGTTTCAGACCGTTGTTAAATGTATTCATATTACCAATTAATTCAGTGGCATAAAAGTTTTACTTTAAATAAGGAAACCATATCATTGTTTCTCCGCCACTGGTTTTTGAATTTGGACTGTGTGCGTACAGAACTAGGAGAAATATTTGAAAAAATGTTTGTACCAAATTTGGATAAATTTGTGAAGCGATTTTCCAGATATTTAAAAAAATTGTTGTAATTTTGTTAATTTCAACGCCCTGTATCTCATATCCGGTGGCTTTCTGGGCCTATGTTCATAGAGCAAAGTGATGTTAATTTTTGTTGTTTAGTACTTTCTCGAAGTTTGTCTATTAAAATCTGGACCACCCTGTATATAATTTTTTTTTAAGTGGTATATACGAATCTTTGTCTCCATGATGTAAACATTTGGTAACGGACACGAGGACATGGATTTTCTGATGAGAATAATTGCATTGCAGATTCTACTCTTTCAAGAAACGTTTTTTTAATAATAGAACACTACATATTTTTCCTTATGTAATTAGAACGGTTACAGTTTCAATTGTAGTGATATAAGGTAAGGGTCAAAACAGTGAATAATATTTTTCTAGCTTATTAAGAATATAATGAAGAATAGAAGCTTAGAAGAATAGAGTGCTATTTGCCGCTATACAAGGTTCTTTCAAAAGTGAACAGGAACAAAAATCTTTTGGCAAAACCGATTTATTTTATTCAAACTGCGTGCAATTTCTTCCAATTATGATTGTTCAGGGTCTATTATATTTATTTGGTGACAGTTATGCATATTTTAGCTTTAACTAAAACAGCTTTTCAGAGAAATCGTATTATCACAAATAGATATTCCATTTTGAACAATACATTTTGAATTGCCTTAGAAATTTCTGTTGTTTGTTTCCGCCATTCCTGTTTCATTCACGCTGATGTATTTATGTTGCCGAAGTTTGTTTTTCGTCTGCGCAAAAAATTCCGCATGGAATCCATCGGGTTTCGCTTACCTGGCAAGGTGCCTGGAACAAGTAGGCGTCACCGAACGCCGTGCTCAGACAAAATATGTAGTCTCTCTTGGGGTGCTCGGGGATGGGCTGCATTATGGCCCCGTCGACGATGATGAGGTGCTTGGGGGCCGCCTCCACTGACCGGCCTTCCCGCGAGTCGCACGGGTAGAACAACAGCGTCGTCCCCTTCAGGCACACCCAATAGCCTTTCCAGCCCCGCTTCCTCGCTAGCTCGATCTGGTGTTTTTTCCTCAAAAGCCATTTTTTCACACTAAGGAATCTGGAAAAAATAATAAAATGGTCCAGTAATGATTCCTGAAGTTATACAGGGTGATCTAATAATTCTACATCATTCATTCTATTGTTTATTTGAATTAATATAAAAAAATTAAATGTATCAGTAACCGTCAGTAACTTTTATAGTCGTTATTTTGCCGGCCCTTATTTCTTAAATTCACTCTGTATATTTTACAAAATTATATAATTTTTCATTAGATAAATAAAGGGAGAATTATTTTATTAAAATATACATAATGCACCGTGGATAAAAAAACTAAAGAATAAATTAAAACGTATATTTAATTTAAAGTGTGCTAAAAGAACAATAAAATATCTTTATGCATTAATCCACCACATGAAAATAGATATTTAAACATAATCGTATACTCCTCATGAATATATTTCTCGCTAACGAATAGTTTTCTTTCTCAACTGTGCGGTAAGCTGATTTTAAAATTAAAAAACCAAAATTCTTCCAACGAAATGAAAATACTTAGTATACTGTGTATCTGGTAGTAAAGGTAATACATTCTCGGACGACAATGCAAATAAGCATTGAGTTAGGGAATGTGCCTTTACTACAAGGTACACATGATATTTTTGCTGAAATCGCAAACAATATTAATTAATTAATAATGAACTAAATTTTTTTTATTAATGCATACTTAACCTTTCCTCATTACAATCTAATTGCTTACGAAATCGTTTACTTGACAATTATTGTCTATTTATTGTTGTGATAATAGTCAAATTCGTTTTAATATCCGTAAGTGCTAAAATACACGATGATGTGCAAATATTTTAAGAAGGTGTTTACAAAGTAATTGCAGGGGGGGGGTACTTTCAATACATCTCTTCGATTTGAGCCACCACCCCCCTACCCTCCGAGAAAATATTCAAATCTCAAAATGGCAGAGAAAATTGGCTTTTAAAAGCATGTCAAAAATCGTTTTTGGTCACTGTTATACTATTTCTGTGTAACTAATCGGAAAGGAAAAATAATTTATTTTTTTGCTCGTAAACCATTAAGTATACGAAAAAATGAGAGAGAAAGAAGTTTCTAAATGAAATGTAGTATTGAAAGTTATTTTTCTTGTTGGAATTGGCTAACGTAGAAAAAAGTTATGAAAGAAATAAAACTAATTTCTTTAATTCAGACATAAACCAGAAAGAGAATACTACCAAAAAATACCATTCAAATTTCTAAGTTTAGCCGGTTTCGTGAAAAAAATAAAAGCTATTTTTTCCGGCCATATTGAGATTTGAATATTTTCTCAGGGGGGGCTCAAATCAAAAAAATCTATTGGAAGTACCCCCCTAAAATTACTTTCTAAACACCTCCTTAAAATATCTGCACATCATTATGAAACACCCTGTATGTTAAAAAAATATTTAAAATGGACAGTGGTGATAATGTTCAGGTGTCGGGACACAGTAGCAGCTGAAAAAGTGTGGCTTTAAATTTATTACTAAACAAATCTAGGGAAAAGTACGAATTCGCCTACAAACGTTTCAAACCTTTTTGATTTGAAAAAAAAAATACGATTGGATCCAATCCGAAAATGTTATGATTGCATACTTTTTCGATTTATCTACAAAGGTGAAATTGGTCAAATTACTCCATGTTGAGAGCAGAACTTAGTACAAAGGAAGACACTGATATATCAAAATATTTGAAATTACGTGTTTTCCTGAAACGTCAAGATGGCAACTATAAACCAAAGAAGTCAAAAGTTTTGTCAAATAAACAACTTGAAATGTTTATTACTCAAGTACCAGATAATATATAGGACTTAATAAATAAGCTACGTTTAGATGCGAAAATTTTAAAATATCTAGATCGCAGATAATAGCATTAACCAAAATCGTCGCAGATTTTGGTTAATGCTGGGGCAGATTTAAAAGACACGGAGGATGAAAATTTTCAAACGTTGTCAAAGGATGTATAAAGGAATCTTTTACAAATAAACTTGACATAGCAGATAAAATATTTAGAGAGGGGAGAAACAAAGAGAAATTTGCTGATAGTAATAACATTGTCTTAGAAGAAATAATGAACAACAATAATGTCGCCGACTTTTCGAGTAAAGTTCAGCCAATGTTTAAAGTTGTAACATAGCTATAAATATACACAAATAGTTATAATAAAAGTTTAATATTTGGAATACATTCAATAAATGTTATATTTACTAAATAATGCATTTTTGATGAGAGTTGGTTTGCCTGTATGTACGTATGAGTATTTACCGTATAAAATATAAATAAAAAAGTTAACTTTTCCGGTCTAGGCCGCAAAAGCAACTTTCCCATACTGTTTGCTGATGGTTGCTTAGCAACGAACTAAAATACTAGAATACGATATTTTGAGGTCTGAAATTTGGCCGAAAAAGTACACATTTCCGAACGATTTCAGAAAAAGATATTTTTACTTAGAAATGCCATTGACAATGGAATGTACTAATCGAATTTGCAGAATACTCAGTGACGTAGAATTTATGTGGTTCTTAGTGATACTGACACCTCGTATTTCCGTCGTTGGTTGACGTATTTGTATGTAAACTCAGAGCGAATTTTGACTGCTAATTAGATATTTCAGCGAACCAATCATCAATCTATGTCAAATAACTTTAGATATATTTTAGAAAATACGATATTTGTTTCTAATTTCAACACCATTTCAGCACATTTGGCGACCCACGATCATATGAAACTTTTTGCTTAAAATAATCTGTTCCATTCAAATGCCCTATTTAAAACTTGAAATACTCTTCTTGGTTATTACTTTTTTTTTTAGTTTTTGATCGGTTCATTTTTAAGAGGTGATGAAAATTCCTATCATTTTATAAAAATGGAAGAAATAGTTTTAACTAATCGAATCAGCCTTTTGATTTCATTTTTCCATTGTACTTCTTTGACTTTGACCTTAGTATTTAACACTTATTTTAAAGTTAGGCTTTTATTATGTGTCCAGATTTAAATTTAGATTTTATCTCAGGTTTAAATTTTTTTATTTATGTCAGAAATTAGCGTCTATTCCTTTTATTGTAATGCTTATTATTTATTATAATATAAATACGGAATACATTTGTCTCTTAGGTTAGTTTTGATACAAAATAATTATATCAAATTATAACATTTTTAGGCTGATAATAATAAACAATAAAATATGAGGAACTATACAGGGTGATTCACAACTTATCCAAAAAAATTTGGGAATAGATGCGGCATGAGAAATGGAGTCAATATTGTAAAAAAAATTTTTTGTAAAATCCTTATAGTTTCTGAGAAAAAAATTATTGAAGTTATAGCACATTAAACCACTACACAGCTGGACAACTGTAGTCTCTAGCATCATTCGCCACGTGGCCTCATCGACTCCGAATACTGAATTCGAATTTTGCAATCGTCGTTGCGTATTTACCTGTTATCTGTGGTTTTTATTATACGTTTTTAGTAGTTGGTGTTAAAAATGGTTTGCGTGTACTCGGAGTTGATGGATATCGTTTTAATTTATGGCGAAGCATATGTGTTATGGTGAAACAAGACATCATTTGTGTTAGTTCGTAGAAAGTGAGTAAGACGGACCCAAATGTGTTTACACGTGAGTGGATAAAATTTTGAACAATTGCTGTTGCAGCATCGGGTATGTCAGATGATTTTATTATTTAAAAACACAAATTAATTTTATTAATAATTAATAAAGGCAAAAGCATTTGAATTTGCCGATATAAAATAGGTGCGATAAAATTCTATTTACATATTTCTTTCCTTGCGAAAGTTTTTGTCCGTTTATATCACGCCGCCATAACGGTCGCATTGTGCGAGGTCAGGTTTTACAGTGGACCAGTTTCCAGTGCCGTGCAGAAGTGTATTTTTAAATCAATTTCGAACTGACCTTTTTGAAAATTGTATTTGTAAGGGTCCCCTGTACATCCAGAATTTTTATTTTTGGATAAGTTCCGAATCACCCTGTATATTTGGTAAACCCATTATTCGACCAAATAAATGTGATTTCTCTATTTTCTCTACGTATGAATTACATTTAGCATGTGGGTTGAGTGTTTCTATTTGTATTTCTGTGTTAATACTTACATATTTCGTTTTTACGGATTCTCTTAGTACCAATATAAATTACCTGCATGAGTTATATGACTGTCTCTTGTAGAGAAGGAGCTGATATTTGGTCTAGAACCAGTGGCATTAAAGAAACACATACTCATATGTAGGTACGAAAAAGATGATGTTTTTTGTATAGTTAAGAATTAAGTGCCTATGTTTATATTGTTAGTTATTTTTCTCCGAAATATTTCCCGTATACGAAATAAAGACGGTCAATGACAACAATAAAAGCTAAATGGAATATTTTACAACATTGTCTATTGTCATCTTAAAAGTAAGGTCTTACACTAACAAAGTAGGTGTTGCTATATAATATTTTCCATTTGGGAGACATAAATGACGGTATATTTTTTCTCTTTTTTTACAAAAATTACAGATATTTGTTTACGACAGTTTTACCAAGAATAATAATTATATAAACAATCTTGTACTCATATGCAGAACAGTTTAATAGAACCGAAAATGCATTTAGGTATTTCTACCTCATTTATTCTTTTAGAAATAAGTTGGGAAAAGGCCACATCTCCTAACAGTTTTATTAGCCGTGAACTTTGTGGCATTCGGAATGAGTGACAAGTTTTACGTGAGTTTTGTTGCAAATATACATGCATAAATATTTCGTTAATGGACAATAAAAGGAAGGGAGAACCTATATTATTCAAATTATTGTATTATCTACAAACACATTTCGGTATCTCGAAACTATTTTATATAAAGGTGGCAGCGATATAATCATGTCTGATTTTCCAATTATCGGCTTAATTAATATCTCAGAACAAGCTACTTACTAAATAACTTTTTAGACACGGTTTAAATTATTATTATGAAATTTTTTTATAGTGATTTTTTTAAAAGTTGATTAAACATTATGAACTCGTAATAGGTCCTTAACAGCAGCAAATATTTTTTTATTGCCTTCAAATTAGAATGGTACATCGGATCAAACCCAGGTAGTAGGGCATTTTTTTAAAAGTAATTTAAGTAATAGTGAAAGATGCATCTGCATCATCACAATTAAACTTTTAAATCATTAGATTTATTAGTTGTTAAACAATTAGAAATGTATTACCAAAAATGAAGCAAATCTTAATTTAATCGTAGCATAGTTTTTGCAAGAATTTAAATTTGAGTCAAAACTTGCTTGCAAAAACCAAGATAGTAACCCTTATTTAAAATAATGACACTGCAACACAGAGACGACAGTGTTTTGTTGTCCTGTCATCCTTGCAAAGTTGAAATTACTAATTATATTATCAGCGGTCTAATTGGGCTCGAGTTACACAATAATTTTCCCATGATGTCCGACAATAACGCGTTGTTTGTAATACACAAATTTTCCTCGTTTTGTAACAGAACAGAATTAGTAAAGAACCTCAATCTAGGATACCTGTTCAAAGTAAAGCAATGTTACACTATTTTCAAATTATGCTTTTAATAATAATAGAGAACTTTTTTAAATCCTTAATATCTAAATCATTCCTAATTCATGATAAAAGTAACGAAAGGATGAAGAAGCAGAGCTTTTGTTAAAATCCGCTATACAGGGTGTTAATGAAAAATTGAAAGGGGTGAAAAAGGAGCAGAAACTGAGTCAACTGATGTCACAAACTTGTATCGGAAGTTTAAGGTCATAGAGAAAAAAGCTTATTAAAAATGTGTTTAAAACTGTTTTGGAACTGCTGAAATACATGTATTTTATCGCGGCGAGTAGGTACTTCCAAAAAATTATGTAACACGTTTAGTATTTCCAAGTTTTCTTTTGAAAATGGCGCATTTATTTAGCAATCGCGAATATTATTATATGCTGATAATTTGTGGCAAAGTAAATGAAGTGTACCGTGAAAGATATCCTGAACGACATGCCCCCGCACCGCGAACATTTGTTGCTGTAGTGCAGAATTTTGGACACCGGTGAAGTGCAACCGCGTCGAGGTCGCGACGGTGGCCTAGGGCGACCACTAAGAATCTTAAATGTCTAAAAATCTAAAGCCTTTGAATACTTGAAAATTTCACCACAGAAAGAAGAGCTCTCAAGCTTTAAAATAATTTTTGAAAAATTCAAATCGGACGATTAGGTGAGCCGTGGTGATTGTTTAAACATTTCTGATGTTATTTAGAAGCAGTTAAAGCAAAAATCTCCGATCATATGCGTTTTACCCAAGTATACCCTTTTTAAAACCGCCTGGACTATCCATCAACTGCGACATCGTATAGTCGAAGCTTGTAATACGATTCGAGAGGACGTGCAAATGGTGGGTATAACGAACATCTTCTCTTCTATGAAAATCAGCAGTTCTCAAAAGGTGGCTCCTTGCAATGTTGAGGTAAGTCAGATTTTAAAATTACATTTTACTCAACACAAATCCGTGTATTTATCACATTTTGACATAACGGACATGTGGCAAAAATATTTGACTTAAGTTGTTTCATTCTGAGCGTTCTTTCTACCGAAAATTCCACATAATTAGCGCACAGTCTCAGCTACACACTTTCCGTACTTGTAATGAATTTTCAGAATTTTCACTCGCTCATCCGCCATATATAGCTC
The DNA here is from genome assembly GCF_000390285.2 of Anoplophora glabripennis. Lineage (NCBI taxonomy): Eukaryota > Metazoa > Arthropoda > Insecta > Coleoptera > Cerambycidae > Anoplophora > Anoplophora glabripennis. The sequence continues at coordinate 265,788 of NW_019416280.1, forward strand.
CATTTTGTCTAACCGCAATGTATTTTCTACAACATGTGACCCTGTACAATGCAGCCAATTCTTCGGAATGAAAAGGGCGTACAATTTAAATCCTGCGTTACTTTTGGGACACCCTTTATAACATGGTCTTAGTTGATGAGGGTTGGTGCTTATGAAAGAATCCTCAGATGAAACAATGACGTTAAATAACATTTCCAGCTACCACGTAACACGTCTCGAGCTTGGTCGAGTGGGAATCACCCACGTAATTTGCTGCTGTGTAAATTGCCTGTTTAAATTCTCGGAATAAGTGTTTTAACTGACAATAATTAATGCACATAGATTGTGCTAATTAAATTACAAATGCTGTATGGCACAACATAGCAAATTGAATACATAAAGTAACACTGAGCGAGCAAATATTGCTCTGTTAACTGGAATGCTCTATATAAATTATACATTTCGCTGTGGTTTGCTAATTTAATGTTGATATGCGTCGGGATGGGCGACTGAAAATGCACACGGACGGCTTTAAATTGGACTAGCGTTCATTCTGACAGTTTTTGATTCGAATTACACTTTTATTAGGGTGAAGGGGGCTAGCAAATACCCACCAGCATAACGATAATGTGGTGTGGGTGAGATATAACCTACAAAGTGTGTTATATCTTAAATGTCTAGTAACTTACTGGCAAAAAGTATTGCTTTCCTTATTAGCATAGAGTGACGTACTAATTTGTAGGTAGGTATTATGAAAGCAAAATCAGTGTCACACTAAATGAAATATTTTAATTAACTATGGGCAACAACTACTCTGCTCACTAAAACATTAAATTCCACCAGCGACTATTAAGATATAACGTAGGTTTTACGTTATATCTCACCCGCATCGAATTTATGTCGGCAGATAGAACTAATAATTTCTATATCAGTAAATGTGCAGATTGAGTACACAGAGTAGTTGCTCCCCACAACATCACTAGTTAAATGATAATACTCGTAATTGTACTATCAGAATTTCTTGACGGCATGTTCTATGATTGATTAATTTTATATTTATTGTTAAATATACTGTTTTATATATACAGGGTGCTCCTAGATTGTCTCCATATAATTTTAGGAGGATATTAATTAAAAAAGGATAGTGTTAGGAGGTTGTTCCATCCCTTACTCTCTTTTTATTTCGAATATATACTGATTTTAACTTATAAGAAAAAAAGTACTTGTGATAAATCGAAGCAATTTAGAGAAATTCATGTATACACATGGCTGTACATTTGTAACTCATAAAAAAGTTTTGAAGATCGATCGCGTTGTATATGCATCAAAATATACATTTCTAACTTCCATAGAGGAAGTACTTTGGTTGTGTAATTGTTTGAAAAAATTTTAAATTCGCACAAGTTAATGTTTTTCAGTTTTCAAATATACATCAAAAACAAATTTAAAATTTTTTCAAGTGATTGAACAATTCAAGTTGAGTGAACAATTACTTGTTTTATGTTTACACATTTCTGGTACGTGGTAAAACGAAAAAAAAAATGAACTTCCCTGGAACTATCCTTGAAGCAATATTTGGTTTAGATGCTCTAAGTCTAAATTTAAAATATAAATATCTCGAAAAACTTTTTTAAGATATTGGAAAGAAATGAAAACATATGTCTTTCATCTCGTTTTAAAGACACATATTTCCATTATTATACAATTTTTAAAAAACGTTGACATAAAAAGGTACTCTTATTTTTTGATGTATTGTAAGTCTTAAAAATATCAGGAGGCAATTTAATGCAAATATGTATATAGATTTTGGTAATTTAGGTTATGCAAAATGACTTACTAATTATTATAGATGAGTGTTGTTAAATAAGTCAATAAATAAGTGAAAATACTAACAAAATTTATATTTTACGTCGCATGTAGAATTGGTTGTAGAATATAGGCAGATGGATGCAACAGATCGAACAAAATCCATTAATTTAGTAGTAAATGGTAGATAAAATAATAATGTACACTAACAAATATATAAAACGTAGTTGAACAGAAGCTACAGAAAACAGGAGTGATGGTTAGAAACAAATGAGAGGAAAATATTTAAAATATATTGGTCGAATTCTAATAATAGCTTTTCTCCTTATTTCCTTAAATGGTCTTCTATTTATATTCTGTATTTAGAACTAACTGATGATGATAATTAAACAAAGTACCTGTCTAAGTTATAATACGCTTGTTTTCATAGTAACACTCTGTAAAATAATTTTTCAAATAATTCTTTCTGAATAATTAAAAAATATGTAACACATAGTCTTAAAAAATCTGGATATTAATAATTGGCTGACAAATTTGATAATCTAGATTACACAACTTTATATGGGTATTAATATGTCACAATAATTTTGTCATTGTTCTATTTTTAGATCTCTCTGTGCCAGAGTGCTTTGGTATGTATGTTCATTAAAACTCAGATATATGCCGTCAAAAAGCTGTTATAATTTAAATTTGGTCATTTGTATATTTTTACATATTTTAAATGTTTCACAATATCTGATATTGTTTCGGTTCCCATTAAAATAATTTTTCTAGACTTTCACATATTTCACGTATCACAGACCATGACAGGCATCGCTAGTGTCGTAATCAATTGAAAAAGTTAAACAAACAACAAAGTTAAAATTAAATAAATCAATTTGAAAAAGGAGTCCAGATTTGGTCCAATTCTAGCAAAATTCTACAAGAACTATCTGAAAACTGTATAATACTTATAACATTAATTTTCAATGTAATACTGTGAAATTACCCTCCTAGCACTTGGAAAGTTACTGAGACCATTATGATTCCCAAACCTGGGGAAAAGTCAGAAGATACCTCATACAGATCCATTTTACAACCAATACTTTTGAAAGTTTTTATATGCTAGGAGACTGAAATAGAATAAAACGAAATAATTTCAGCACGTCAGTTTGGATTCCAGAAGAGATATGGCACGATTTAATAAATTTAATTATTGTTACGTAGCTTTACTTAACATATTACAGGTTTTTGATAAGATGTTGGTACGTAAGCTAAAATGGTTTTTCTCCTATCTTCAGTTACTATAATTCAAATCCTATCTAACATATAAATATTTTTTGATGAAAAAGCATAATGAATACTCTGAATTGCATCCTATTTGCCAAGGCGGGGAAAGAATTATTGGGTCTACATTTTGTCTTCTGTATTCTGCTGATCTGCCACCAAGTATCACCACCGCAGCAACACGTGCGACATAAGAGTTTTAACATCTCATACTGATCCAGCTTTGCCTCAAGGAAATTACAAACCAATGATAATAAGTTGTAGCACTAAACTTATGAAGACTAAGTACCTCAACGATCGCCAACTTGATGTGGAAAAAACATATATTCACAAAGCGCAAGCAGCTTGAATTTAAACTAAGTCGAATTTACTGTCTAATTGGTTGCAGATCAAAACTACTCTTAGTGTGTCAGTATGTATACAAAATCATCCTGAAATCTTTTATGGATACATGAAATCCAACTATGGAGTATTGTTATTAACTCCCAACATTGCCATTTCGCAGATGTACCAAAACCAAATGTGGCGTCGTCGATGCAATGTATTGTTCCCTAATGTGTTAAATGCGATGAAAAAAACAAGTTAATTGTGTCCGAAACGGGAGTGAATAGACTGAAACGACTGCTACCGTCCGACTTGACGACAGGACCTAGATAATATTACATTTTAAAAAGGCATACATGCAAACCCCTATAAACTCTTAATCTCTTCGAATAAGTAGTATTTTTGAGAAGAGCACTAGCGCAGTTAGTTTTATTATTATTATTATTAAAAATGTTATACATCGTGTCCCATTTTAATGGATCACTCCGAATTACTTTGCAGGATCACTTTCAATTGAAAAACTTCCAGAACAAAAGTTATAAGGTTTTAAGTGGGCCGTACGATAGTGACCTTGGTTTTTACCTGAGATCAAACTTACGGACTATTTGGAGGTCAACTTCGGAATTTCAAATGGAAACTCCATTTGTTTTATCCATAAATGTAAAGAGCAGAAAATTCTACGTTCAGAGATGTATATTTGAGCTTCTAGAGCTCAATCTGGCCCAAGATTTCCCGCTCTTTCCATTTCTGGATAAAACAAATGGGATTTCCATTTGAAATTCCGAAGTTGACCTCTAAATAACCCCTAAGTTTGACCTCTAGGTCAAAACCAAGGTCATTATCATACGGCCCCCTTAAAGCCTTACAATTTTTGTAAAAGGTATTTTCATTGTATGTGTAAAACAATTTTGATAAATTTAATGCAGGATGATTGTAAACAAAACAACTTTAATATTTACATTTCACATACATGTTACATGAAAATTCAACTGTGTTCATTTCGGACTTAAAATTATTTCAAACTATAATGCAACATTGTATTGCGTAAAGACAAGCATTAGAACAGGAGTATTGTCAAGTTACCAAGGACTTCTAAGAAACTTAATTGCATCTCATCAGCTATTGCTGACTTAAGACTAAACGAACTTATAAAAAGCCCTTGTAACAAAGCAAAAACACCTTAGTTCGTTGTCGCGTTGCCACACAACTGTATGTCATTAAAATAGTAATTTAAACATAAAAATCTAAATTCAAAGTTAAGTGTAAAAAAGTAGTGAAATAAACAAATTATTTGTTGCGATAAATAAAGTTTTTTTAAAAAGCTAACCGCTCAGTCACGGACGCAACATACATGTAAATTATCTATCAACTTTATGCGTTGCAAAAATTAGAGAGATCTATTTATATTAACAAGTAGAACATAAACCAATATAACTCGCAGATATTTACATCACTACCGCTCAATTAATAGCTACCTTCTGCAACCTGCACGAACGAATTTCTATGGAACTTGCTTTGATGCCAATGCTTTGTCATCTAAAGCGGCTACTTTAGTTGTTGAACACCGCCGAGCACAGACATTCATAACTGGCGTAATATTGTTGATTATAAAGGAGGTAACGGTTAAACATTGCCATACCGTTTCATAGAGAAGGAATTTGATCTGGGTCTGTTTCGTGCAATTTAAATAGTAGATTAAAATTGAATATAGTTCTGGATTATTAATAGGTATATGTATGCGACTTGTTCGTAATTAATAGTTTGTATCAGATAAGAGTTTCTTATTTTAAAATTACTGAATAATAAAAAAATCGTATTTCAAACACCACTATTTAATTTCATATAATATTTATTTTATAATATTAAATATTTGATATTGAACTGAGTAACTACACTCAAATATAATACCGATTATAAAAATACTGTAAAAAATCATATTCCACACGCTGACATGTATCCCACAAAAAGATTTTAAAATATTTTTGTTTTAAATGTTAATAAGTGGTATCTGTATCACTTATCATTAAATTATGTTTTGTGACTAAAGAAATGACAGATTAAATTAAAAAAAAATAAAAATTATGTTTAAAAAAGATTATAAGAAAAAGATAAAGTAAAGAGAAACAAATTTCTATTAAAAATTATATTACCTTCTTAAATATTTCCAAACATTTTGTGTATTTTGTACAGACTTTACAGTCTTCTAAACATGCAACGTTACTTTACTACTTTAAAACTTCTTTGTAATATGAAAAATATTAACGGGGTGTACCAAGAGGTAAATTGGCGAATTGACGAAGCGTTTTACGTACGTTTCTAACTCGAATTCAAAATACTAAAAATAGTGCTCTTTCGTTTATAATTTATTCTACAATATGCACTATGGGACTATACACATTTGTACATTTTAAATATTGAATTTTTAATATGCAAATCCATTTCGTTAATATTTTATTGCCTTACCGATTAAAAAAAATTGTCAGTGGATGCTAATGTAGCAAAAGCCGGGACGCGTAGTAATTTATTTATTAGTTCTCGGAACGGATGGGCCAAAAAATAAAATATTTCAGTCAACACTAATTATCGAAAGTTAAGAGCTCTCAAGTAGGTTTAGCGTCGTCCTTCGGAGAAATTTAGCAATATTTTTTGAACAAGTTCACTTAGACCGTCGGGGTCATGTGACAGTCATCTGTCGCGTCCGGGAGGCGCCAACCTATGCTGGGACAGAACAAGGAAACCCATATTTTTAATAACGCGCGAAACCACGAGAAGAGCGTAGAGGTTCCAAATTAGAATTAAATCAAATTGTTAAATTGATAATAATTGGAAAGGAAAGTAATAGATCAAATAGCTGTTTTTTAGACGGATTTTCCAAGCTATTAAGAATATATTAAATGAGATTGACTAATCCGTCCCGTATTGCTACACGGAGTCACTAGAGGAAGGCTAGGGTTACTTGTAAGTTCAGTTAGTCACAGAATTATTTATAAAAATGTAAGTCCAGTCAGTTAGGTAATTATTAACATAGTATAGTTATACCAAAGCATCTCGATATTCAGGTTACCGCCAATAAGATAAGAAATGGGCGTGTCGAAGCGATGTGTCGAATTTAGGAGAGATCCGAAAAACAGGCAGGTCTTCCTTGGGTTTCACATTGGAGCAGTCTACTTGGTTTTAGAGTCTCGGGTTAATTTAATAATGGATAAAGTCATTCCAAATTTTGCTATGGATCGCGCATTCCCTGAATCTCGGTACGCTGTCGCGTGTCGATAAATTAATAATGTTGTTCGAGCCCGTTGTGTCGTTATTTTGTTTGTTTGTTTTGTTTTTATTGCTATTAAAACACTTCCTGGAAGTTTTGGTGTTTCTTTCTTGTTATTCCAACTTAAGTGTCATCCTATACAACCAACCACTGGATTACCTTGTACATGAGTGACATACGGTAAGTGTCTGGTATTCATTCTCTGAACGTACAACATTTCTAAGTTCCCACGTATTGATTAAGGTATAATGATAATTATAAACTCCCTTTCGAGAATTGAATAGTAAACTCTTTTGAAATCCAGACTCGTTATGATACTGGTCCTAACGATATATAGATAAATAAATAAATAATCCCTCAGGTTACACTATTTTATTACAAAATTCAAGTAAATAATAATCCAGAATATATAATTTAGATAATTTAGCTACATTTTGAGTTTTCTTGCATTACTTAAATATGAATTTTGTATGGAGATATACTGACCACTTGCGCCACCTTAATAATTTAAAAGAATTATCTTTTCAGTGCACCTGCTAAGGGTTACTAGAAATTCAGCTGTATAAAGTTATCAGTATAATATACATTTGTTAATTACTTTATAAATTCCTGCTAAACAAAATTCCATTTCATCACAGTCGGTTAAGTTATAATTATCCCATTTAGAGCCCTTTAAGGAAGTCCTGGGTTCCAAAGGTCAAAAATGGATACGTCTGCCGGCGACTGAAGGAGGTGTCATCCTTTAATTAGAACGAATTTAGTTAACCCTTCAGCGAATTCAAACACCAAATTTAATTTAAGGCTACCCAATCAATTAGTGCGACACCTCCAAACTAATACCAACTAGAGGATTATTCGATAAGAAATTTCGATGGAGGGTGACTCTGGACGTGAGGTTAATGATTTCCGACTGAAAATGAGGATATATAAGGTTACTTATAAGGGTCATGTCGACACGGCAAATATTTGATCAAATCCTATTTTACTGATTGAGATATACGGTTGATACCTACGGTGCTTCCGACATATAGGGTTAGTGATGTAATTTGAAGACAACTTAACCTTCAAAATTTAAATATATCTTCAACGAAAATAAAACAGTTCTAGCCGCAGTAGAAAATAATAAACTTCAGTGACTAATGTCAGCAGCAGCAACAACTTTCTTTGCCTTAACGTTCTATCTCTCGTGTTTGCTTCAACAAGACGGACTTCTCCGGACCCGAAAATGGCTGTTTTACATGTACTTCTTTTTTCATGTTCTAAGAAATTTCTCCCTTCGAAATATATCTCGAAACAAATTGAACATTTAGAATTTTTAATATTGGGAAACAATCACTTATTGTTTATTATTATTACTGTTTCTCATAATATTATTATAATACGCATAATAATACGTATTTGGAAAATGCAATAGACAGGGTTAGACAAGCATTATGATGGATGAACCTACTTCTCTTTGCTGCAGTCGCCAAGTAGTTCAAGGTAGAACAGACAACATGGGCGATTTTTGAGAAGAGAGTAACAGGAGACAGTTGTCCCTCCTCTAATTGAGTCAGTGGCATAAGCCCACTTAATCGGGAATCCAAAGGACAGGGGGGTCAACTGTCTCCTCCCTTTCCTCCCCTCCTGCTCCTTGGATTCCGTGTTAACTTCATATTGTGATGGAAAAGAAGCAATGACAATATCTACCTTATCCGAAGGAATGGGTAGAGAATTGCACTGCATTGTAATAAGGAGCGTTTCAAAACCATGGATAATGAGACAATTGCAGAGTCTATTTTGGGTATGAGATCTGAGAGAACAAATGCAAAACTCAGCTTCCATAGGCCTTTCGAGATTCGAATAAGAAATCAGGGGGGACAGGAGTCAATAATGCACCCGAGAAATGGGGCCTATTACGGTTTAAGAATGGCTCCAAAACAGACGCTGGAACAAGAGCTGGAGTAATACTAATAATCAGGTTACAGAAAAGTTATGTATGCAAGCTTTCCTACAATATTCCAACCTATTTTGCTATAGGCGTTTGTTTGACCGTTTTATAGATATAATAATATAGGTACTTACATAATATAATATACATATAATATCTATATTCTATATTCTGATAAATGGATTGCAATAAAGCCCTGATGTAAGGTGGCAGGTGTTATCGTTAAACTGTTTCGGTTTTGAAAGGAAATGGAAAAACATATGAGTTCATAGAAAAGAAATCTAAAACATGCTAGGACTAGAGCGTTTGACATTCCTTAAATTACAAACGTTGCGAATATTGGAATTTAAGACCAAGACTGACTGAAACGAAGTTCTCTTTCAGATGAAAAAATTAAATGCTCAATATGAGTAGGGTAATAACTTTTAGCAGTACACTTTTGATTGAAAAAATTTCTCTACAATGTGAAATTAGTAGAGAATCCAACCAACAGAAGTTGTAATTCACAAGAAGAGTCCAAGTGGTATATATTAGGTCCAATGTAAGAGCTTTCCACTTTAAGATTCAGTTTTCTTGGTAAACTTTCTTAAATGCGAGAGAATTAAGGTAAATAACAGACTTTTGGACTTTGGCTACAAATAACCTATCTGCTAAATGAATCTACAGACAGCACAACGGAACGATATTGACAGCAGTGCTTCTGGAGGATCGATTCCTAGGCTTAGGGAAAAAAGGGAAAACATCTGAAATTTAAGTTTCCAAATAGGACATTATCGTCTGGCACTACGAGAGCGTATATTTTCATGAAGTAAACGATCGTTTTTAGATGATAGTCTTCCAAAACAGATTGCTATCGATGCGTTTATCGACAATTGCTAATTGTTTCACCATTTGTTTGGGAGTATTCCAGAATAGGTCCAGATATATTCGGCATATATCGTGATTAGAAAATGTTATATGCCGCCTGTTGTGGTTCTATAATAAATGATTTAATTAATATATCTACGCAACAGAATTTTTGATATAAAAACAACTCTCTCCTAATTGAATTTAAAAGAAAGGGTGTGTACATGACAACTAAAATAAATAAAAATAGCTTAAGTCCCTACGCATTTTTTTTAAATGTAAAGAAGATAAACTCCTTATTTTAAGTTTATAGTAGTCCCCTCAAAGAAGAAAATAGAAAATACAGTCCATTCCCAGTCTCTTATGGTGATCAGTTAAGCTGCATCACCGCCAATGATCATACAGACAACAGTAAAAATATGAGATCAAAATTGGAAAAATTAGAACGAAATTCTTCAGGAAAATTTCACATGCTTAATGTATAATTTGCGGCACCCTCTGAAGAAAAAACTATTAAAGTAAATATCGGTATTAAATCAATGTCGAATTTCTGACATGTATTGGAGTGAACAAACGTTTTCATTATCCCGATTTGATTCTATTTTTGTTATAAAGGCATGTCTGAAAGAAAGTGGCAGTTCTAATTAGACGGGCGTTATACAACTTCCCTTACGTATTACGTTTTTGATGAAAAATGATCTACCTACTCACACATTTTCAAGAATAATTATGATTTGAGGCGGGCGTGGGTGAGCGAAATGTTATACAAACGCTAGCACGTCGAGAGAAATCTTCCAACGTCAGATTACATCGGAGCTCAGGAAGTTGTTTAATAACGCTTATCTAATTAAAAGAACAAATTCATAAACTGACAAAACACTATTTGCAATCTTTAATACAAATTTAATTCAAGAAATAAACATTTTAGTAAGGAATTTATCCTTAAAAACTTCAGAAGAATAAAACAAAATGCTGCGAAAACAAAGAAAACGTACTTTTAAATATCGAGACTATAGCGAAAAATATTATGGTGTCACAAAAATCATTAAATTGAAATTCTATTGAAATTGTAAGATAACGAAAAATTACATATTATCAATAACCTTGGAATGTTGTATTTACTTTGTAAATTTTACTGAAAAGGGATGATGCATAAGGAAATTGCGAAACTATTTCATGAAACGAATATCCTGAAATTAGTTTTCCTTCAGAAAGCACGTCGTTAAAATATTATATCCATATTCATTATTATATCGTCAAATGATGTAGATGCGTTGATGTTTGATTGACTATGTCAACCTTTCAGTTTCAAATGTAACTGACAAAGTAGATACGACAAAATTTTTTCTATAGTTTTTATATAATATACAAGGTGGGCTCTTCAAAACGAAACGGAGAGAATAACTATCAGGAAAATTATTTTTCCGAAAAATTTGGCGACATTCGTTGACAATGCGTTGGCGTAGATCTTGAATGGAAGTAGGTGGAGTGAAATCAATTTTAGACTATAAATGACCTCAGAAGGAAAAGTCCAAAGGAGACAAATCCGGCGATCGTGCACGCCATTCTATGATACATACGATCGAGATAATTTTCATTATTCTCGATAATGTTTGTCAACGCTGGATCAATCTTGATCCAGACTTTTTTCTTGTGGTGTCACTTAAAGTCCAAAATTTATTTCAATCCACCTACTTTCCTTCAACATCTACGCCAACGCATTGTCAACGAATGCCGTCAAGTTACTCCAGAAATATTACAAAATGTGCGTGAACAATGTTTACAAAACTTATATTACTGTATGGAAGCTGGAGGTCATCAATTTGAACACTTAATTGGCTGACATGTAGTAATTTGCAAATAAATTTGTAAAAAGTAGGATTTTTTATTAACAACCTGTATCTCCGAAACTGATCGGTCAAATTCAAAATAACACGGTTGTGTAGAGAAGTAGAATACCTTTCAAACGGTGTGTAACTTGTCAATCGACTTGTCTCGGAGTTGTGGATAAATTCAGTTGGCAAAAATACATTTTGTATGCGGAATATATACTTTTAAGTAATTTTGACTTACCACAAAAATACGTCAAAACATTTGTGAAACCGCATTTTATCCCTTTATCTTGTTTTTACATATCCAAGTAAGCACATCCCTTAAATCAAGAAAATATATTTTTTATGTAGAATAATTTTTTATTGAGATTGTTTAGATAAGAGTAATTTATTAAGTATATACAAAATACTATTTGAATGAAGATATACTCGTACATAAATCAAGGGCGTTGTTGTAATGGTTGATGAAACACATTCAGGGAACGAGGTAGTTTTCACCGTATTTTAGAAAAATAAAAAGATAGAATAAGACCCCTCCAGGAACGCTGTGTGATCTTGGAAGTTTGACTGCATTCAGCATGTTTTATAGGGTAGAAATTGCAAAGAGTACGGTATAAAGGGTCGGGTCACTTGATTGGTTTGCCTTTCATGAAAGTGGAAAAGAACAGATGGGGAAAGTAAATTTAGAGAAGAGGTATTCGGAATGCCCTTTCACTTGGACTATATTAAATAAAAACAATGATCTATTCAGGGCCTGATATAATCAAATCACCTTTTGTTTAAATTTCATTAACCACATTTTAATACCTAATTTTTAATATTTCGCATTCTACATATATGTTTGATTTGAGTACAGCATTGCAAAAGAAATATGTTTAAATTTGTATGTTGCTTAGAACATTTTTAAGGAACAATATAAATCATGCAAATATTTTTATTGGAATGATTCTTAAATTAATAACTATAAAGGAAATTAAATAAAAAGGTACCTATTAAAAAATGTTACTACATATAAATAAATATAAGCTATAGACTGATTATATTATACCATTGTTCTGTTCTCAACATTAACAAAACATTGTTTGAAATTTGTCCAGGGACAATATCAGCAAATGGTATGGAAATTTTGATTAGATAATTAATTATGAAACGAGCTCATTTAATGTAAAATTTTTCATTCCAGATTTCTACAAATGAGTTAGTTAGTTATTTACGTTTCTATTAATATTTATTTAGTCCTATTTGTACGTAGGTATTTGTATCTACAGGATATTTCTTCCACCATAATCAATGAGTTTTCCTGGGGTAAATATATTCTATTCAATATTAAAAATGGAAAAAACGGCCCGAAAAATATTATAGCAGAATAATTATAAAACTTTGAAGGCCGCATAATGCCTTTTATATAAATAATTTTCTTTTTTACGAAGGAAAAAAAAACATTTCCATAAGAAACATACACTTATTTATTCCAAATTTTGTTGCCAAAACGTATTCACCGCTATTAATTGCTTTCGTACTAAACTGATATTTAGCTGAAATCAGTGGTGGAAGTAAAAATAAAGATCACCCCGCAGAATGCTTTTAGGAAACTATTAAAAATAACAATTATTAATAACAATTATTGAGTATCTTTATAAATTTGTTGGACAAAACAGGAAAGGTACATTTACATGTTCTCCGTGATGAGAAAAATTAAACAAAGTTGCTCTAGTTTAGCGTTACGCTTCGGCACTTTCTGGGTGGATCTACTTGCTCTATCATTGTCTTACCAAAAGTGCAATTTTTTTGTCTATAAAATGCCAGATTTAAAACAGTGGCGAACATCTACCGGGTTTTTACAGACTTGGAGATGCATTTTAAATAGTAAGTAGAACATATTAATAATAAGTATTTTTTTACAAGAATTGTTGAAATTGCAAAACGGCATTCTAAATTAATAATAATCAAAATTGTTTTAACTTATTGTGAACCTCTGGAATCGTCCCCGAGTTACATACTGCATAAAAAGTGGTCAATATTTGTGGCCGTTAGTAGCGTGTCGTCCGATTCCTTTTATAGCTATTTTCAAAAAGTTGCAAGCATACTGCAACCACCAATGTTTTATAGTACACCAGGAAAATGAGCGAAAATAAAAGAGAAACTCGAAAAAATTTCTATCCGCGATATTATTGTAAAATTAAAATTTGAAAAAACTGTTTTCCTCACTTATTAGCTTAAATAGAAAAGTTAGCTAATACATTTTTATGACTCACGAGATGAGAGATGTCTTGTATTATGTTCCTTTAGACAATTTTACAATAACATCGCGGATAGGACTTTTTTCGACTAAAAATTTTATTTGCTTGGCCTATAGTTGCAGGCACAATGACGTCCATGTTTTTGTTACTATGATGGGAGAATAAATATCTACTTCTATGAATAATGAACTATTTACACTCAAAACGGCTTTTATTCATTTACAATCCTGTAGAGGAGTATAACTTTCTGTGTGTTTACATTAAAATCAGTAATATACACTGATCCATAGTAAAAGCTAGTGCAATTTTGGCATACACAAGTAACAATGTAAAATATTTTCAATGAAGTTGATTGAGTATGTTGTAAGAACATTTATTTACTATTTTGATATTTTTGAATGGGTAGCTGAAGTTTTTCCTTCTTCCCATTATTACTACCGGGAGTGGCGCCACCTATTTTATTGTGAATCATTCGGGTTTGTCTTTGCTTAATTTCTAAATCAATATTTGGTGAACATTGAATAATATCTCCTTTTCTATATTGTATTGTATTTGAAGTACCTACTATTTAACTAATAATGGCTTTCTTCTTATTACCTTTAATATAACAAGTATTGGCTTCAATTTGTTTACCAAGTGTAGATGTTTTCTTGAAACTTATATTCTTTCAGAGTTTGGTCGTGTACAATAAATACTTCAGTTCGTTTTAGTTTACTTCTCATTCTTCGTCACTTTGATATGATATGAATTCAATTTTTAAGGAGCAATTTATGTGTTTTTTGACACGTTAATAGTCACATAAGGTCACATTTATCCATTCTTTTCCATTCCTGACAATTTTTTTCCCAGTTTGCTTCCGCATTTTTTTTTAAAGACCAAATTTAACAATGTTGTTTTATTTTTATTTTTGTTCAATTCCTTCTAGTCTTTCTTCTTTCTTTCTCAGTTGTGATAAGTTTTCGATTGAAAACTTCACTTTTTAAGGAAAATTTAGCTTTTCATACCTGTATTGTTGTCTTTAATTCTTATTTGTATTAATTTATTTCATTTATAATAAATAGCTTCATTTGTTATTTTATCTGATATTGCCTTTGTAAAAGAATGGTACAATCATATTACTATGTATGCTTTATTCTCTGTTTGTATCAATAAGAATAATATTGATAAAGATAGAGCTTCAAATTAACCAGATTTTTTAACGTTTACGTTCTTTCTTCCAATCCAACATTACAAATCAGTCTATATCGTTATTCATTTTCATTCATTTTTATACTTATTTAGCTAAATTAACACGTTACTTATGCACATTTTCTTAGGCGAACTATAGAATAATTGCAATAGCATTGAATTAATGGACATGGAGATAACTTATGGAAATGTTGGTGCAAGTTGCATATCTTTATGTGCAACCATTTCCAAATACGCATGGCCGACACTGCAAACAGACGCTATTATTGTCAGCGTTTTCAAAGCAGTTTTCATCTTATCAATGTGGTAAATCGGTAGATATTAAAAAAATATTCTATTTGAAATATTCATTCGAAGTTAGTAAACACCTGGTATATATTAACTAAAAAAATATAAATATGGAAATGTGTATTACGTAAATCCTATATTATACTGAGCGCTTTCCAATGAAAACGGTTTATTGAAATAAATGAATATAAAATGAAGAAAATTGCTGAAATACTTATGTAAAGTTTTAATTCGAGTGCAACATCTTTTAAGTCTTCAGCGGTGTATTTACTTTTTATTTACTATTATTTGGTAGCTTTTTTGTATTTAAGAAACTGTGTATAAGACTTTTTCTAGTCTTATAGACAATCTAGTCGAATAAACATTAAAATGCTTCTTGAAATCTATGTAAAAATAAAATGTTTCTGAGGAGATAGTAAATTGGTGAGACTTTCGAAAACTAGTGTTATGTGTTTTTGTTTCAGCGTTTATTGTAATTATTTTTAAAATTAACTTTAAACATTTTTGATTATAGACAGTAGACACGATACATTTAAGTATAATTTCCTGTCAGTCTAAAACGTCCTTTTAGCTAAATAGAAATGAATTCCTGAAATACAATTCAGTCAGTGGCGGCTACACCAGGAAGGGCGGAAAAAATACGCAGAAAGTATTAAAAGAAAAATCAGATATAATTGGGTAGTTTTATTTTAAGAACTATTGAAATGTAGGGAAAATGAATGCAACATTATTTTTATAGTGAAAGTCAATTTTTACCACCGCTGTAACCACTTTACAGATGTAGAGGCGAGCTACGAGAATCCCATGTATTACTAAATTTTAATTAATTTTTTTTACTATGAAAATTTATAGGGGGGGGGGGGGTACGGCGCCTCAGAGCCCCCTGCACCAGCCGCCACTGAATTCAGTGCAGTTTAGACCTGTTTAGACTCCCCGCTTGATAATAGCGTGTGTTAGACCAATTTACTCTAATCGCATTGAACATATATTTCTTTTACTCCTTCATTCCCGCCATTAAATAAATTGTACCTGTATTGACGCACAATAAAATAAAAACGGATTCGTGCAGAATGAAGACGAAATGAGACAGGCGATAGCGTACACGGAACCTGAACATGTCTCTATATGACTATCAGAGGATAATCATTGTCACGTACCGCTATAATGATATGGATATGACATTACTATTAGTTTCTTACTAAGAATAAAAAAGTATAATAGTTCAGGGTTGATAAACATGCATGGAACAAAAAAATGTAGGTATTTTTTAATGAATGTCCTGAATATTTTTAATTTTATGAAAACAATAGTTATGCCAGAATAAAAAAAGAGAGAAAACGTTTTAATAAACAACAAATATTTTCTTTGGAATTCTATTTTATAAGGTGCTCCAAGGGTTCACCATTTACCTCCCGACAGTTATGAATTCACTGAACAAAATTTTGTAATGGATCTAAAAGGTGTTTGGAGGAATTATATAAATTTCATGTCTTATTCTTTCCTGCAACTCTTCGATATTTTGCGGCCTATTTTTGCAGACTATATTCTTTGTGACCCCACAGAAAAAAGTCAAGCGGAATCATATTGGAAGACCTAGTTGTCCATTCAATTGTCCCTTTGCGTCAAATCCATTTATCAGGAAAAGTTTCATCTAGATATGCCCCTACCACACGTCCGAAATGTGGATGAACCCCATAATGTTGATACCATATTCGTTCTACCAGTAAATTGGGATTGTTATTGCTCGAGATTTCGGGAATAATTGTCTCAGTTCTGGAATAATATGGTCTTGCAAAAGTAATGAATATCGTTTAGAGGTAAAATTTCCGTTTATAAAATGGGGTCCTATGACGTGTCCACCAATAGTGCCCACCAAACACTTACTTTCTGTGGTCGTTGAGTGTGAACTTCCTCTATTCAACGCGGTCTATTAAAATTTAAATTTGTCAGAAAACAGCAATTTAATTAATTGAACCATAATAACTTCGCAGAACTCGATTCTACGATCATAATCGTCTTCATCCAATTCTTATAACAAATGAATTTTATATGGACATAATTTCAAATTTTTTGGAATAGAATATCGACTCATGATTTAAAACCCTCTGTTGTGCCGAATTTATTGGATTTTCTACCACATATAATGTGACATTCAAATAATTTTCTTCATTTGTAACGCTTACCGGCCACTTTTTCGTCGATCTGTAACACCTTCAGTTTCATGAAAACGCTGCAATGTTTTTGAAACGGTTGATTTAGAAAAAGGATGCCGATCGGAATGCAATTTATGAAAAATATCTACTACTTCGTCACAACTTCTGCCGCCATATCCTATGATCATTAAAACTTCAATACGCTCAGTTTCACTTCAACGTGACATTTTTGCAAGGAAATTATTCACAGTAAATGTATTTTCAACATGATTGTGTTGCCAAGATAATCACTATCAGACAAAATAACGACGCAGCTTTGTTATGGAGCTAGAAACTTTCAAAGGTATGTAATTCGATGGACTATACACTTAATGGACCAAAATATTTCTGTATAATTTATAAGAAAATGATTTCCAAAGTTCGATATTTCGAAAATGATTAAGTTTACGTACATGATTATTTTTAGAATTTCGAGAAAAATTGAAATATGGACTTTGTTTCGTCATGACTATTTGACTGATCCTGTAGGTATACTTAATTTTTGTTTATTGTAATAGATTTAAAAAAAACCCTAAAACGTTTGTGTCTCGTGATTTCTGATAGTTATCTTACTTTAGGAGATAATCGACCGTTTCCATACGCATCAACGACCCTGTATAATTCTGTTACATTTGTTAAATTAAGTAAAGTGTGGAAACAAAAATATCTGTTTGTAGTAGCTGTTTTTTAACTATTGTTTTTGTCGAGGATGACAAAAAATATTTTTATGGATTATAGACATATATTTTTTATCTTTACTTTGGATATTTATTCTCGCTGTTTACTAGATATTGGTGGTCAAATTCAATGCTAGTTGGGGCATGTAGCCCATGGAGTAACTGTTGTCTACAATATCGGCAATTAGGAGTTTTGTCTGTGGCGATAGATATATTTTGCATATCTAGATTTCTGGTATCGAGAAATATTATCTGACCATGGTTTAGAAAAAAATTTAGAATTTGTTTCAATTAATTTAATATCTTTAAAGTACCCAGAGGAAAAAAATAGGATATATTATGTGATATCTGTGATAAGTAATAACAGCAAGTTAGAATATTATCACCATATTCGTGTGACAAAATCATCGGTGATTAAAATAGTCCTTATATGTCCTTAAATATTTATTAATTACTACAGCTTAATTATCGAAGATTTATCACTACTAAACACTCAGAATGCTTTATAACTACAAAACTCGAAATCTGTACTAATTAATAATAATTAATATTATTAATAATCGAAATGTCACATTAATTTAGACATACTGTCACATTTTTGAAATTGTCGATTCAATATTTCGCTTTTTTATATAATTTAATATTTCAGTTTTTAAATCCTTAAATTGTAGAAATAGGTCAATTTATTTATTGTGGTCACAACGAAGAAGACAAGTCTTTGTATCTAAATTTTTTGTTAATAATATTTATCAATTATTTTTATTCTTTTTTAAATATCTACTAATTAATATTGGTTAGAAATAGCATGTCTAATATATACTGAGCCAGATTTAATGCCAGATGGGACCTGCAGATTAGCTGTTTGCTACAATACCATTAGTACATTAATAGCTTGTTTTCATTGCTTTTTATCATATCTAAATTCTGTCGATGAGGAAAAATGATTTCGTAAGAATTTTATATACATTTTTAGACTTAATTTGAATTAGTGTAGTTCCTTTTAAAGTAAAGCAATATTTTATTAAATTTATGTGTAAATTAAACAATTTTTATAAGAAAACTACTGGTATTAGATTCTCGCTTTATTAAAAAACTTTTTTGTCTAAATTGATCTCGTGTTGGTTGAATATACAGGGATGGCCAGAAGTACGGAATAAAATTCATATCTTTTGAATGAGTTAATTTTTTTTTAAAACGCCGAAACATGTTAACTGATTTTGATTTTTTCCCATCTTTCGGTTATATAATAATTAGTTTTTCTTCAACCCCCTAACCCCCAGCTACCCTTACTTTTTTTTTCAAATGGAAACATAAGGCATGAGGGGGCTCGTTGAAAAGCTTATAGAAAACTGAATCCAGCCATACCAAATAAACAAGTTTTATTATTTCAATAGCAATTTTTTTTCATATAGAAATTGAAACAACTAGATAATTTACAAAAATAAACTCAGTGTCACAAATGCTGAAAATGTCCTCCATTCACTATTTGGCATTCTCCAAGACGATAGTAAAAGCTGTCCACAGCATTCTGAATGACTTCAGCTCGTAAATTATGCATCTCCGCCCTAATCTTGTTCTTTAAATTCTCAATATTATCCGGTCTGTCCTGGTACACTCTTTGTTTCAAATATCCTCAAAGAAAATAATCCAGGGGTGTTAAGTCGGGGGATCTTGGCGGCCATTCAACTGTACCCCGTCTACCAATCCAGCGATTTGGAAACATTTCATCTAAGTATCTTCGAACATCAATACCAAAATGTGGGGGAGCGCCATCTTGTTGGAACCAAATTCTTTCATTCGGTATATCTGGATCAATTTCATGAGGGAAAATCACAGCTAGAGCAGGTATCAGGTCAAATGTTAGGAAATCCAGGTAGCGTGCGGCAGTAAGATTTTCTTCAAAAAAGAATGGGCCCAAGATTCTGTTGTTGATGATACCTGCCCATACATTAACTTTTTGTGGATGCTGCGTATGCGATTCGCATGTCCAGTGTGGATTTTCCTGGGACCAAAAGCGATAGTTGTGCCTGTTAACCACTCCATTTAAATAAAACGTAGCTTCATCCGAAAAAAGTACGTCTCGTTGAAAACCATTATTGTCGTCACACCGTCTCATCATTTCCTCACAAAATTGTAATCGCCTATCATAATCGTCTTCCAAAAGCTCTTGGACAAGACATACCTTATAGGGGTGGTATTTCTCTTGTTTCAGAAACATTCGAATTGCAGTTCGAGAAGCATCGTGATTGCGGGCCAATGAAACAGTTGAAGTATGAGGATTTTCAACAAGTTCTAATGCAATGTCTAATTTCTTTTCTTCATTCAAAGCACGTGCCCGTCCAGTTTTGGGCAAAGTCTGTACTGTACCGTGTTCCTCAAATTTGTGAAATATTTTACTAACTGTCCCTTGCGAGATTTGGTTTTCGGGATATTTCGCATTAAATAAATCGCGCACTTCAGCCTGACTTCTTATTTTGTCTCCACATCCAAGCAATATCAAGATTTCGATGCGTTGCCTTTCCGACAATACCATTGCAATTCAGTAAATAACTTGATTTTGACACAATAGTAACGTTTCGAACTCCAATTTACAACTAAAGCGAAAAATTAACCAGAAAGCCTGGCAAGTAAGTGGTGCCAAAAAAACGCAACATAAAAAATATATCTTTTTTGCGTTAGCAGTGATAGGTACAGTTTCAAATTCTTTATTTTATTCTGTGCAAATTCATGGAGGATAACACTGAAGATAATTAAATTTTATTTCACTTGTTAAGTAGGTGTTTTATACAACCCTAAAAACCTTGCTATTGAAAAAATAAAACTTGTTTATTTGGTATGGCTGGATTCAGTTTTCTATAAGCTTTTCAACGAGCCCCCTCATGCCTTATGTTTCCATTTGAAAAAAAAGTAGGGATAGCTGGGGGTTAGGGGGTTGAAAAATTAATTATTATATAACCGAAAGATGGGAAAAAATCAAAATCAGTTAACGTGTTTCGGCGTTTTAAAAAAAAATTCATTCATAATTCATTCAAAAGATATGAATTTTATTCCGTACTTCTGGCCATCCCTGTATCTGCTTTATACAGGTTCGGAAAGTCCCCATGGTACATCGGGCGTTACGTGAAAGCGATAAAGTAAGTCATAGAAATCCGTACGATAGACAATAATGGTTACATTGAAGACATTTCGTAATCTGAATAGTCACTCCCACTTCTAACCCGAAACGGGCGGTGGCTATTCAGATTATGAAACGTCTTCACTATAGCCATCCTTGTCTATCGCAGGGATTTCTTTACTTTGTCGCTCTCATGTGGATTTTCCAGCCCCGTATAGTAATATTGATGTATAAAATATATTTCTATATTACCATATTTGTAATTCTTTCTTCTAAACATGGCTTTCATACATATATATTATTCACATTTTCAACTATTTCATAAATACTGCACGTTATAAATTTCAGTATCCTAAATAGAACGACCAAATATTTGCAATTTTAAATATTAGTTGCTTTTTCATTCACTGCTATATAACAACACTTGTAACAGACAATTTTTCCAGCATTAATTAAAACCACTATTAATGCTGCAGCAACAATAAACATATTACGTTATTGCAGCCTCATTGACTTATTTTTCAATACGTTTTTATATTAAAATATTGCCCCAAATGTTGTGCACGCTAGTGTTTTGATTGGATACGTTTATAGGAAGTACGTAATTAAAATCGTGCGCTCGTACGCTACATAAACGAATTGCATGATGCTTTGGAAAATCCATTTATTCCTGATTCGAACATGAAAATTTTCATACTTACACGCTCGCATGTAAAATACGGAAAACAAGTTTATTCTAAATTAATTGGCAGCAGGTTTTACGATTGTAGGGCGCGAATAATTGATTTAGGGGTAATTCTATTGTCAATACCGATTGTATTAGTGGGTAAAGTTCCCAATTGCCTTTCGATCTGTAATTCTGACATGAAATAAAAGCAGGAAATAATAATAATAATAATAAATCAAAAAATTTTGTTTTTACTTTTATAAACTCCTGTTTACTTTGAAATGCACGTTGTAAATCTTAATAATACCCAACAGTAATTGTCTGTAATGGATGTGATATATTTATGAGAGAAATACAGATCTTCAGAAAATTACTGTATTATTATAAGCAGAATATCACTAAATACAAGGGGAAACAGTTCGAAAAACCTGCAAGGCATGAAGTGTTTCTGTCTAACCTTTTAAATGTAAAGTTGTGGTGCAGCAAAAAAGTACATCCATTAACTTTGCTCTAAATGGTTTTAAAAGCTCCCACTGACAAGTGTAATTCTCAGCTAGCGTTTGGTAGTCACCCAATGTAGACAAATAGACTTTTCGCATAGTTCAGTTCGGTAGGATTCGAATCGAAAGAAAAACGATTTTAAGTGTTTTCAGCAATGATAAATTATTCAGTTGAAATAAATAACTCTGCTAAAGTTAGAATAAGAATTAGTTTAATATTCAGGGTGTTCTTTTTCTTCAGGTCAAGTTTGTTCTTATCAAAGATCGAGATCGGTTGAGAAATAGTCAAATTTCTGGCGTTTTTAGGTACTGAAATCTTGAAAAGTAAAACGTGTAGAACAAAAGTAAGCACAAAAATAAAATCCTTGATGTTTTGTTTATTCATTGTTACCATTTAAATTTACCCAAATAAAATAATAACTTAAAAAAATGCGTTTGTAAAACATGCGTTTGCTGTTATCCTAATCCCACATTTTAAGAATTATTTTCATGTAACGAGCGTTCAAATAAAAACGTGGTCGAAGTTGGCTCTGACACATTGGACGTAGGGAGTAGCTTATAGCGACCAACTTAACCTCATTTCTCAACGAGCTGTATAGCAGCTGTCAGTTTCAATAACGTTAATGACTATATAACTTTATTTTAAAGAATAATCGTGATAACAATAACAAACAATTAAAGGAGCTGCGGAAAGTGTCCCCCTCCTTGTTATAACAATAAATTAAAGCAGCTGCTGAAAGTGTCCCCCTCCTTGTTCCAAGCACTTTTCACACCTGTTCCTCAAAGAATTAAAGACATTTTCTAAGATGCTCGGGGTATTGTTAATTTCACGAATCTTGTCTATAAGTCGAGCCTGCAGATGGTTTAAATCAGGAATAGGCAGTTCAAAAATAGTGTTTTTAAGGTAAGGCCACAAAAAGAAATCACACGGCGTAATATCACATGACCTCGGTGGAAATTCATGTTCAGCATTGAGACTTATTAGTCGATTTTGGAAAACTTCCCTCAACATATTCATCGTCTCGCCTGCCGTATGTGCCCTTGCGCCATCTTGTTGAAAGTAAAAGTTTGTAATTTCGTTTTCTTCCAGCTGGTTAACAAAAGGAGCGATAATTTCTTCTCTATACCTTTGCGCAGTAAGAGTACCATTAAAAAAAATAGGTCCATAAATCCTCCTTCGATTGAGAGCACACCAAACTCCAATTTTTTGAGCGTGTAGAGGGCCCTCGACAAAAAAGTTATCTGGTTTTTCAGAAGACCACATTCTCATATTCTGTGAGTTTACGTAACCACTTAAATGAAACCAGGCTTCATCAGAAAAAAAGGTGATATTATGAAGTTCACCGTAGTTGTTTAAAAACCATTCACAAAATACAGCCCGTCGCGGAAAATCAACTTCATGAAGTTCTTGCTGACAAGTTAAACGATAGGAGAACAAACGCAAATCTTTTTTTAACACTGTGTGGCAGGTACCGACTGATACTCCCACCATTTGTGATAAAACACGTACAGAAGTTCTTGGCGCATTTTCCATTATTTGTTGGACATTTTCTTTTAATTCTTCAGTCCGCTTTTTAGGTCGGCCGCTTCCTTCTTTTCTTGTTACACTGCCCGTTTCACGAAAAACATTAACACAACGCTGAACTGCACTTTGAAAAATTTTGTACTCAACAACGCCGGGAAATTGATTTTGAAATTCTATGAAACATTCCTCAATAGAATACTTCCATATTCCATTTCTAAAGTAGGACTCTATGATAAACACTTTTTGTTTTTGAGAAAACACCATTTTAAACGCCTTTTAAAACGAAAATATTCAAATTGATAGCGGCGATATATTTTCAGAACCAACTTGACCACGTTTTTATTTGAACGCTCGTTACTTATAAATAAAAGTAAATAATTTTATATGTAGGACTAAGCAAGTAAATGTTATAAGAATATACACTAAAAACACTAAAAAAGCCTAAGGTTGTTTGATTTGGATGCAAAGTTGAAAATACCAAAATATAAATAAAGCGTTATTGTAGCTATCAAATTTTCTCGTAGGTATTCTCTAATTGTCTCGCTGGAATTTTTCTGTCATCATTCGTAAACATGAATAAAAATCCTCTTAGGAAGTTGTTCTTCGTGTTCAATTTCACTGGTATATTCCTTTCATACGACCCCTCAAATAAAAACTGAAGGATTCAAATCTGGTAAACGGACAGGCCAGCGATGTGCTTTATTTCTTCTGATCCAAATTACCTAAATAGGAACGTTAGAGATCATCCAAATATATAGCTTTCCGAAGATTAACAAGCTTTACATATGCTAATTACTAGCGGACATTTAAGAAACAAGGCACTTGGATGTTTCCGTACTGTTTACAGATTTCTAGCTATTTCTTCCTCTCAAATTCACCAACAGATGATTAAGTGTTGCACAATTATTTGCTTATCTGTCCCCTCCTTTCTGATTGTCCCCTCCGTCGATTACGAAATTACAGGTTGTTTATAGTTATGCACGAAAGTAGAGCAATCCGATTCCAGTTTTCACCTCCTTAGACAGCAGTGACAAAATTTTTGATAGTAAAATGGTAAATGTATACTTATTATACTATCTATGTCGCACCCAATTGTTGTTAACGATTAGGAAGTTACAGGGTATTTGAGTTACCCACGAAACTAGAGTAATCCTATTTCCATGTTAAGTACATCACATTTTTTTCGTACTTTGAATAAGTATTTAGAAATTCTTGCTTAGTAAGAAACATTACAAGAGTGCGCGTAATTAACGTTTCTGTTAACGCCACCGTCGCTATCATTTTAACCGACGCGGAGTCAAAATAAACATAATTAGCAAGGGTCAACCCTATTTGTATAACGATGGCCGGCGACGTTACAGACTGCTGAGTTGGTGTTTGTATCCACATCGCTTTAGAGAACGTCCTGCTTACTTGTGGAAATGCTGGCCACATGTCATAGACAAATGCTCAGTGTAGTAATGATTATTTGCACGATTCCTGGGTATCGGCCCGTTATCTAATTCCCTATTTTGAACTATCGGATCAAGTTTGGACCAGAAATTATCTCTTCTAATCCGCTGATCCTCTCGATTCGTAATTAAACCTTGCTCATTGGCTCCCAAAAAAGTAGTCTAAGGTAGTAATTTAATTTGGGTATCGACACTCCACTTTATTGTAAAAGCCAATTGGTTTAGTTGTACATTTCCAGAGATGACAGATTTGTTCTGATTATAATAAAAAAATAGCTTTCCTAAAGGCATGAAAATACTTTTTAAGGTACAGTGCATAATATAAAAACTATTTATAAATGGTATTTATATTCAGAAAGTAGACAAATAACTTCCCAAACGCATGCGATATTTACCTAAGCGTAAATCATTAGGAAACAAATATTCAATCAATTATTATTATTAGTTTGTGTAAATGTTTTTTTTCCAGTAACTTTTGTATTTTTCAATAAATTTTGAAAATTTTTTGGCTGGATCTATAATTTTTGAAGCTACTTTGGATTATAATATGAAATCCTCGATAATAATTATGGGGGTCCGGGGGCAAAGCACCCCCACCAAAATTTCTAGAAAAAAAATTTTTGTTCCACTATATCCCAAATTTTCCGTCATTTTATAAAAATTTATGGTATTTTACGTAAAAAAAGTATACTTGTTGAATATCCATAAAATAGTAATTTTTTGAGATAAACCCGTTTAAAGAGGAAGGAACCATTTAATTTGAGACATTTTATTTAATTGAAACCCAGATTTAATCGTGGTTGGCTTTGACATGTCAGAGTATGCCAAAACAATTAGATTGTCAAACTTGTCAAATACGTAGTTTTAAATCTAAGACTCATCTCATAACTCATAATTTGTTATAAAATATGGATTATTCCAATGAAGAATATGCTGATATGCATTTAATGTACGGGCGGGCTCTTTGTAATGCTTCGGCAGCAAGTAGATTTTATCAGCATTCTTATCCTAATAGAAGGATTCCTGATCGCAAAACTTTCGAACGTATTGAACAAAGATTAAGAGAAACTGGTAAAATACGATTACTATTATTAAACAAAATGGATATTAAATAAATTTTAATGTCTTTAGGTCAGTTTGCTCCTGTTACTGCAAACAGGGATGCCCCGCGAACAGCACGTACAGTTGAAGTGGAGGAAAATATAGTGAACGAAGTTGCTGCTCATCCAACAGTTAGCATTAGGTCATTATCTTTTTTACCAATGTTCCAAAGACCACTGCTGCAAGAATCCTTAGAGCTTAGAACAGCTTCTTCACCCTTACCATATCCAAAAAGTGCATGCTCTTAATCCTGATGATTTTCATGCAAGAGTACAGTTTTCTCAATGGTTTCTTCAGAGACATGAGCAAAATCCTATGTTTACGAGATTAATTCTGTATACTGACGAAGCAAGTTTTGGGAGGAATGGAGTTATTAACTCCCATAATTTACATTATTGGTCTGATGAGAACCCAAACGCTATTATTGAAACTAGGCACCAAAGACAATTTTATGTTAATGTTTGGAGTGGAATTATTGGTCCTTACTTATTGGGTCCATTTGTGTTACCCCCTAGACTGAATGGTCAACGTTACCTAGATTTCCTTGTGCATCAATTACCACAACTGTTAGAAGATGTTGATCTTGAAACCAGAAATGCACTGATATTCATGCACGATGAGGCGCCGCCTCACTTTAGTGCTGCAGTAAGGGACCATTTAAACGAGGTATATCCTAATCGCTGGATAGGTCGCGGTGGACCTATTCATTGGCCTGCCCGAACTCCAGATATGAACCCACTTGACTTTTTCTTTTGGGGGCACTTGAAAAATCTTGTTTATTCCACACCTGTAACCACTAGAGAAGAATTAGAAGAAAGGATTTTTTATTGTGCAAATGAAATACGACAAAATCCTGAAATGTTATAGAGAGTGCAACAGTCTTCTGTTAAACGAGCTCGTATTTGTATAAGAGAAGGTGGAACTAATATTGAGAATTTATTATGAATTATATTAGTTACAAAATTTTGATTGTCATGCACTTTTCGTTTAGTTAGTTTAGTTAAGTCCAAATTCTCATAATTTGGAACACTGCTATTGCAAATTATTTGTCCTTTATTCTGATATGTAAAAGCCAACTATTAAACACGATTAAACCTGTGTTTCTGTTAAATAAAATGTCTCAAATTAAACAGTACCGTTGTCTCTAAACTTGTTTTTCTACAAATGTCATTAAGGTATAATTTTAACGCATGCTGTCAGTCAATTTCATTTTATGATACTAGTGTTAAAAGTGAATTATTTTTAGCACTAGTGTTAAAAGTAAGTCATGTGATTTACCTTTAAGACCACTGTTATAAAATCACACTTTAGAAACTGTCAGTACACGTTAAAAATTATACAAAATTATATTTTATGGATATTCATGTTTATAAAATGATGGAAAATTTGGGGTATAGTAGAACAAAAATTTTTTTTCTAGAAATTTTGGTGGGGGGTGCTTTGCCCCCGGGCCCCCATAATTATTATCGAGGATTTCATATTATCATCCAAAGCAGCTTCAAAAATTATAGATCCAGCCAAAAAATTTTCAAAATTTATTGAAAAATACAAAAGTTACAGCAAAAAAAACATTTTTAATTCTCAACTTCAAGAGCTAATAACTCTACAGGGCGAGCCCGGAAGAAAAAATTTTATATGAACTTGTGACATTATTTTCTCGTTATAGATCCATATCCGAGAGATTGCCCACCATTTCCGGGACACCCTGTTTATATTTTCACTGTAAATATGCATTTTAAATGGTTTTTAACGTATTCGTATTTCACTCATATTTCCTGATCTTCCCTTAAAATTAAGGACATTATGACTGAATCACCCGTATAAATATGACGAAAATCCTTTACAAAATCATTTTGATGTAAAAAATATTTTCTATCACGCGCGCTCGCTATGGAACCTATAGTGTAGGGGGTTAGGTGCACGGAAAGTGCTAGATAGTACAACAGCGTGATGTTATTTTCATAGCGCATAGAAAATAGTATGTGCAACTCGTTCGGAAAAGTTGCCATAGCGCCACTTGGGCGCTTTCCGTCAACTGCGTCCGCGTGGCGCTATTGGCAACTTTTCCCCACTCATTACACAATGTACTATTCGATAACAGTTCGAATATTTGTTTTCTTTTCATTCAGATATTTTACTTATTACAATTATTTATTATTTTTTATAATCACATACTGAAAAATAATTTCAGTAAAAAAAATATTTACGGAATGTGACTATTTTTAGTTTTTCACTATAGTGTAGATATTCTGTTCAATATTATTTCTTATTCTACTTTATGTTTGGTAAAATGAAAATTTAGTTTTTGCTCTAAACAGATACCGTTCAATGGTTTCAAAAATACAATATAATGGTTATAAAGGTGTTAGCACCCTGGAAGGTTATTTGATTGAATAAAAAATAAAAAAGTTGTAGTACGTAAAAAAATGACATCAGTGTTATTTAATCATTAGACAAACTCAACTTCCAACAACTTGGGACTGATTCTTGTACGAATTTCGTATCCAGTGTAAGTGTCACCGTAAAGGGTTAAAACAAGAAATTATCTCGGTGAACACAGTCAATGAATACTAAATATTCAGTTCACACATTCCCCCCTTTGTAATTCCTTGGTTGTAAAATGTTAATGTTACACTGTTGGTTGTGTGTGACGAAAAGTAATCATTGCCTGCTGGATGAATTTTCATATAGGTATTGCGTCACGGGATATTACGTTTTGTTAAGTTAACCCGCTACTAAGCATAGCCTCGACAGTTTAGTTTCAGAATGAGTTTTTCCAGATTGTCGTTCCTAGTAGAGATTGGCAGTGTTAACGGTGCTAGATATGAGCATACAATCATGTTCCATGGTATTTCGAGGAAAGTTGAACGAATTTAAATCCATAAATATGCAATGTTCCCAATTTTGGTGCCACATGCTGTGATTGTATTAACTAATTATCTCACGTAATTAAATTCGTTTTAAATTTATTTTTAAATTAGATACTCAATTTATAAGGGATGGTAGTTACGTACGCTTCCGATAATAAATGAGGTGGTTTTTTTCGATGACATTAAAAAAAAAAGATATAGGTTATTGAAACAGGGAATATTCTGTGAATTTGTGTTATATTAACCACTTGTAGAGGTATTGGAATATCATCACCACACCGTAAAACAAAAATTGACTAAACTTACACTCAATTATTTGTTGGCTAAATAATTCTTATATTGCTAACATTGAATAACGAGTAACTAAAATCAATTATTAATTAATAGTAACATATTTGTTGTATGACAAAATTGTCCAAACTCCTCGGTTTGTGTTTGTACACAATTTTGTGCTCCCCCAACTCAGAAATGCGTGAGAACAACGAATGGAGTGATTTTTACACAGTATGTACTCATTCTCAATTATTTTAGTTCTTTTAACTAAAAATTATATTGATAAGATCATTTCTTTGTTAAAATCTTAAAATCATTAAAAATTTAGCACCAAAATAATTTCACTCACAAATAAGCTTGAAGCTACTTTCTACTGCGTATCAACATCAAATTTTCGAAGTCACTGAGTACTTTGGAAATGGTATTTAGAAGAAAATAATATTTCCCATGTATTCAAAACAGGAGTAATTTTCTAATTCATATTTAAAATAAGCTTATCACACAGCTAAATATTTCTAAGATTATTAGTCTCAAAAAACATATAACAATGTTTTATTTCAAATACAATTTTAGACACACTGTAATTTGAAATCCAAAAATTAATTGGAGTAGAAATTTTGAATTTTTTAAAGACAATAGGGGCACATTTTTTTGAATTTAAAGTTGCATTTGCAACAAAACAAGTCTATATACTTTTTCTTGAGGAAATGAATTTATTTATGAATAGGAATAATTACCACTACCAATAATATTCCAGAAAAAATATATTCTCTTTATCTCTCCAAAACATACATTACGAGCTATTATATAGAAAAAATATAGGGTTTTTAAAAATTGGAAGGTATTTTTTAATGGCAAGTGTAATGCATTATTATTAGCGGTCCCACAAACTTTTCACAGTATAAATGTGGTAAGTTGCAGTTCTGACAATCGAGTTTCCCCACCTCAATTTATTTATTCTGAAAATATAATCCTCAAATCTGTAAACACTCTGTATAAATAAAAAACAAAATTGGTCATATTTTCTGCATCCAAACTGTAAAAAAAGATTGATTTTTACAATCCCTTCTTGTGTAATAAATATGCCTATCTCTTAGTACTCCATTTACGTTTTACTATTTTCTATTAGAATTCTTCTCCTCACCCTTATTTTCACGGTGCTGATGTTACAATCATGAGTATGCTCCATTTCTGAATTTTTCATGCAATCTTGTCTTATATTTGAAAGGACCATTTTTTTTTGGTATAACATAACGTTAACTCTGAATACATAACCAGGTTACTTTTATGGCAGTGACTAGCCTTGTTTCTATTCAGTTCAAGTAATTTATAATTTCATGTGTGTCTCTTGCTACATTTTCATGCATAGCGAGTTTTTTTATAGTGGAGCAAGACGAGATTATATTTGAAACCACACGATACGTCAGAAAATTTTAAATTCTACTATACAGGGTGTTAATTAAGTATGTACAATAAATTCAACAGAAGATTATTTGAGTGATATTAAGACAAAAAGTTAATATAAACATTGGTCCGTAGATGCTTTGTTTTCATGATACAGGGTGTTTTTTGTAAAAAAATTACTATTTCGTAAATATCTTAAATACCCTTTACCCAATTTGGTTGTAATATACATTACAAACATTTTACATACTAGTGTAAAAAATAAATTCGTTAAATTTTAATTTGTCATGTTGACAGTATTGACAGCTGTCACGTTAAATGTCATGGGTTTCAAAATTGTCAAATTCAATTAAATAATTAATTCAATTAATTAATTAAATAATACAATTAAATTGTTAAATAATTACTAATTTAAACGATGTATTACTGAATTTGATGCAAACACCTACTTATTTATTTTAACCAGTATAACACCACCAGTTTTTGATAAATATTTATATCTACTATCTTATTTAATTTGTTTTGTTAGTTGTATAGGTTGTTATATAGTGCACTTATTTAATTTTGGTAACTAGAATGCGTATTTATTTCAATTTTATTTCAATTATTAATACATTTATTTAATTGAGTTCACTAGAGCATTTATTTAATTTTAATCATTAGTGCATTTATTTAATTTTTAATTTTTTAGTGTTATTTAAATGCACATTTAATTTTAGTTACTACTGTAGTTATTTCATTGAGTTTGCTAGTGCATTTATTTCATTTTAGTCATTAGTGCACTTATTTCATTTTACTTATTAGTGTGCATATTTAAATTTGATGGCTAGTGAATTCTTTAATCGACTCCACTAGGGCACTTTTTTAATTATAGTCTTCAGCGCGTAAAATAAATTATTTTACACATCATATAATAGGAATATTATTTCATAAAGGGCATTTCACATTCACTTTATAATCCAAAGCCGCGAAATAATTAAGAACTGATTTTTCGTAACATATTTTTAATGAACCAACAGAATATTTTTGGTATAACTAGTTTTTCTGTAAATATAATCAGCTAAAAACTTTTTTCAATTGACTCAAAATAGTAAATTATATTATCCTGTAACAAACATTAAGTACTGTTGCTCAAGTAATATCATAGGAATTATGCCAAAAATATTCAAAACATTATTTATTTATGAAAATAGATTATAGGATTACTAAAAATCTATTTTTAATTGGTATCTAAACAGTATTTCTTTAATTTTTGCACCATAAAAATAACTTTTTATTATAGTTAAAGTATACACCTAGCCCTATAATATAATAACCACTGCCTCTTTTTTACAATATTCACAGATTTTTATTCAAACCTATTCTCTGAAACAATTGATAAGGTGCTTAACTAGATTTTCCATAATTTATAAGTGATACTTATAGACAATCTCGTTTCTTCGCTGCGCCTTCCTTATTAATCTCGACAATCTTTCTCAAGTGGATTGTTATAGAATTTCCATCTTGTCACCTTATATAATAAAATTATTTCAGGCTATGCTCATTAACTGTATAACCAGAACTCTTTAAAAGCATCTCTCAACCGATTGTCTTTTATGTGAACGAATAATTAATCTGAATATATTCAGATATATCAGAATATTTTGAACGCGAGATTCATGAGAATTTTAAAATATTTTGTAAGAAATTTTCCTCATGTTTCAATTTCAATTCAAACTATGTCCAAGTTCTAATATATGCAACACGGAAACTTAATTTAATTAGAAAACTTAAGGAAAGATATAATTTAAAGTTGTAAAATGTAAATTACGTAGACAGAAAATTGTGAAAATAACATTGAAATCTAAGGAATACATTTATTTTAAATTTAATGTATAAGTTAATATAAATTACGTTTTCAGTTCTTAAAACTAATTTTTAACTCAAACTAATTAAAACACATTCTTTCTGAAATTTACGTATGTTTATAATACCATCTTTAATTTATTCTTAAATAATACAGAGGATATCCAA
This sequence comes from Anoplophora glabripennis, assembly GCF_000390285.2. Lineage (NCBI taxonomy): Eukaryota > Metazoa > Arthropoda > Insecta > Coleoptera > Cerambycidae > Anoplophora > Anoplophora glabripennis. The sequence goes on from NW_019416280.1 coordinate 298,537, forward strand.
TATAATTTTCGAAACATTCTATATACGTAGCCTAGAAATAAACCGCAATATTCAAGTTTTATAAGGTTGTAGAGGTTCTACATGGCAGTGAATTAAATTAATCACTTGTAACCAGGACAATTTGAAGTACACCCCGTGACAGAATGCGGGATGGAACAAATTAATGGAAAGCCAACATGGCTTTTTCAGATTGATTGATGTACAGAATACAGCCATAAAAATTATTTTGGGAATCAGTCTCTCATAGACAAGCGAAACAAATGACTGCAAAAACTAGGATCATTTGGAAGATAGAGAGAAAACAAGGTAAAAGGATTAAAGCAACACTGAAATATTCTAGGACAAATATAGGAATAGAATTTGAATAACTATGTAGTCAGAAGGCTTGAGTACACATATGTGTGTTAAGTTTCCTTCACGGTGAACGTGGTTTTAATATTATTTTATACATTCATTTAAATACAAAACTGTAATCTTTAACAACTTAAATTACACCAATTATTTTAATATAACTTGTATAATACACCATTTAATATGAAAATGGCTGTTTCTAACACTGTTACAATTAAAGAGGTGATTTCAAAAGGTATTAGTCTTGTGAAACCACTATCAACCATGCCCATAAGGTCTTAAGGTCCTAAAATTTACATAACTACCTAAGGGTTGTAAACATTTTTTCCTTCAAAAGTAATTGAATGAATCACTTTCCATAATCACTTTGCATAATTTATAATAAATAATTAATTAAGAAAATTATTTATTTTTACAATAATAATTGAAGGGTATAAAAATGTATAAACTATCCAAAAAGATTTTTAAGATTTCTGTCAAACTCTGAGGATAAAATAACTTAATATGTACTTTTAATTATTTCAAATGCTGTGGACAATTGAGTACACATTAAAAGCTTAAGGGTGTTTTTTTCACATATGCAACCTATATCTAGAAATTTTGTTCCATTTGAGTGTAGGAGATACATTGCCGTTTAATATCACAGTTTTGATGCCATTTGCGCTTTATCAACACTTTTTGCTATTGCATACATATTTTGAACTCATGTGAGACCAAAGCCAAACTTTTTAGCAGAGAGTGTTAGGTCCATTGATGTATGACATAAAATTATATCAGTATGTCAAATATCAAAACACATGTGTACAAATCTCATTGTGCACTCGAGACGCAAATTTTTTGATAACATTTGAACCCACGTGATAGCATGTAACGTGACAAAAACGTGTCTCTGCTTTATGGTTTGTTATACATTTTTTGGTCTGTATACTTAAATATCTTTGTAGTGTATACATTAGAAGGACATACAAACTTTACTGTACAGAAGACAGTCTTCTGGTCGCCCTGAATCAGAACTGTGCATGGCGAAAAAATTTAATTGAGGAAAGTTAAGCGGTATCCGCTTCTATAAAGATGCCATACAAGCCGAAGGTCTACGAAACAAGAACGTATCTAGCTCAATAAGCAGTATCCAATTGTCGGATACAACGTTGAAATTACAGGAATAGACACCACAGAGAGCAAAGGGCATGACACAAGTTTTGGCCACAAGTTGACTCAGTTTTTGGATATCTTGTGAATACAAGACGAAATGTTAAGGCGGATCCATATGTGATCTCATGTGTTAGCTTGTGATGTGACTGAATTTTCATTAGAAACTTTTAAGTATCTTAAATACGAAGAGAGTGGACATTGAAGAGGAATGCATATAGTGCGATGGAAAGAAACATCAGCAAATATTTAACTAAAAAACTGAAAAAGAAAAATCTCTCCGAAGGAACCAAATCTTGTGTATCGATCATGCGAAACAAGTTTTCGGAAATATTTACTTCGGATGAAGAGGGTACGCCAGTATATTGTTTCGACGTTAAATGTCTAATAAACGACTTAAAACACATTTATAAAAGCAACGATTGAATGGTATTCATTCACTCTTTAAAACGAAGTACACTCAACAAGACTGAAAGAAGACTATCAAGTAGGAAAAATGAAAAAATAAGATATTCAGGATTGACTATCATTAATCAGGATTTACTAAGTGTCCTCGTTTTCTTTATTTATAGGATTGTAAAGACAGAATCAAACTTGGTCTTACCAAAGAGATCTGAATCCAGTATCTCTTAACGTTACACAAGAGCCTTTACAGGATCCATTCAAGATTCTATGTCTGCTTCTTCTAGCTCATAAATCTTGGACTAACACAACAATTCATTGAGGCTTTAGAGAAAGTGAATGTTACGGGTCGTTGGGAGAAAATTTCCAGAAATCAACAATGCTGAACTGAAAGAATAATAATGTTGCCTGATGAACTTTTTGTATTTGAAATGAATAAAACTGAAAATATTGCATGGCAAAACTTCAAATTGTAACAGAAAACTGTTTAGGGAATCACAAAAGTCACAATTATAAAACTCTACTCGCGGAAGTGGTGGAGGATTTCAGAGAATTTGGACTACGTGGTTTACTTTCTCGATACTTTAGATGACTATAATGAAGAACAAGGCGAACGATTTCACCAAGATTTAGAAGACATAAAAGTTTTCTATGAGCGAAAACACTTTTACTCTAAATCACTTCACACTGGTGTGTTCGCCCTCTTATATGCATTGAGTGGGTATTTTCTCGAAAATGGTAGGCGCTAGTGCCAAACCTACTTCAGATTCGTGTTCAGCGGGTCCAAAAATGTAATAATAAAAGGGTCCGATAAAAGGAACATACAATTTTTTTGTTTTTTTTTAAATATATGAAAATAACAGAATTTTTTGAATTACGCGCTAATGGAGATATATTTAATGATATGTGGTTGGCAGCACTGCGTTGCGCATAATCTCCTCTGTAACCACATGTTCTTGAATTGTTGATATCTCATTTAGTTTTAGTGATATTGTTATTTGAGCTCAAAGTGTTTAAGAGTTACTACCGATTTTTGAAATGTGCGATTTTCTGAAACAACGATGCATCGTAAAATTTTCAAACTAGGAAAAACTTTCACACAAGCTTACGGAGATGATTTAAAAGTGGACGTCAGTCAATTGAAGTTGACCAGGAAGGCCTTCGACATTAACCGATAACTCTCAAGTTCATAACGTTAAAGGTCTTGCGCGTGCAAATCGCCAACTGACAGTTAGATATTAGCATCTAATTGATTTATGATGAAATTTTGAATGAAAAATTGAACATGGATCGAGTAGCAGCAAAATTTGTTCCTCGTTTGATGACCGAACAACAGAAAGAAAATCGTGTGGACATTTGTTGGCAACTCATTGAATAATCCAATGACGATGAAACATTCATTCAAAGGATCATATCGGACGACGAAACCTGGGTTTACGGCTACGACATTGAGACAAAAATTCAATTAAAAAATCGCGTCAATCTCGATCCAATGTTAAAGTGATGCTCACTGATTTTCGACTTTAATGGAATTGTGCATTTTGAAGTTGTGGCGAGGCAACTTATGGTTATTGCACCATGACAATGCGCCCGCAAACTCAGCTTTGTCAATTCGTCAATTTTGTACCAAAAATCAGATTGCAGTCTTCCCACACCGTCTTTATGGCTAGACCTGGTCCTTGCGATTTTTTCTCATTTCCGAAATTAAATTCAGTGCTGAACGAAGACCGTTTTCAGGCCAAGTAAATTCACTACTGACATTGGCAATTTCAAATGAAGCTATCCAGGGCTGTTTTGCGAAATGGAAACACCGCTGGGAAAAGTGTGTGAATAGGAGAAGGGGGTACCTACTTTGAAGGAGACAATGTATAAAATTAATAATAAAGTTTAAAAAAAAATAAAGTTTGGTTATTTTCTGAACAGACCTCGTATCTTTATTACTACACATATGATTTATCTCCTAGATAGATAAGTTACCTATAGTTGTAATGATTCAATTGTCAGTCACTTCATACTTTATAAAATACCATTAAAAACGTTTTAAGGAATTTATTTATTTATAGTGTGCATTCAGAATTAACATAGATACAGGGTTCTTTCTCTTTTAAAAATGCCTAAAGTACCTAAAGTACCTTATTTATATTTAATTTTATAAAATATAATTTTGAGCAGTTTAATTGTAAAGGCAATGCCTACTGATAATATCCTTGCATTAATAAAGTTATTGACGATTGATCTCTACATAAAGTTCTCCTTGCGGAAATCCGAACCATAGAAACTTTATCTTCGAAAACAGAATCACATTTCCACTTCCCCTTCTCGCAAATGGCTTTATCACAGTTACGTAATTTTAGATGGGGATCTAACGTGGTGGTGCCTAAAACGTGACAAATTTCCAAGTATCTACCTGAACTGTATCAACTGTTTTAAGACCAGGACCAGTTGAAACTAATTGGAGCATATATGTACGATCCAATTATCACGTAATAATTTGACAAACGAGCCATTTACTATATAACTTTATTACGAAAACCACGGTAGTACGAAAATTGAGTTGATAAACATAGCTTTGGAAAATAATGGTCAGTTTTGTGATCTAAAACGTAAATACGTTTTCAAGATTCAGATTTTCAAGAAACTAAGGGTACAATGTTAATATATGTATTTAATCGCAAAAAAGCTGCCAATATATGTATAATGTGGAACTACCAAATGGAATAAATTCAGTGCAAATTTATAAAAAATCTCGACACGTCGATGTTGAATTCTAAAATGACATCTGCAACGTAAATATTTGATATCTAAATTCAACCCTCTTTTAGTGAAAGTTGCAACTCCTAAAGGATCCTGCACGGTCTTTTTGAAAATGTGGGTTCGGTCAAATTGGCTGAAATTGTGGCAAGTTGTTGATTTTGTGCTACTGACCAAAAATCTTCACAGTACGTGTCTCAAAAATTCAATTTTTTCCTACTTATAGCGTTCTGAGTCAGTTCTGCTGATGATGGCTGCAAAGCCATATGAGTAGAATATTGCAACAAAAACAGTAACTTTGTGAAATGTTTATAAAAAAAATAAGGTTCAAGGTTCAACAAAGTCAAAAATTGAACAAACATAACAAAGTCACATAAACTTTATCTGCTGTTATCCCAATGCAATAAAAAGCTGTGTAATACGGTGTGCAGCTTTTCTATTATTTTCTACCCCTGTATAATCTGATTTTCCACAATATACAAGTTCCTTGTGTGCATATCTCGAATAATTTGAATAATAATCAACAATAACATCTGGTTTGTTGTATTATTTCCCGGCCATTAATGTTCTCAAGTTTGTGCTCTAAACATTGGAATATATTATCAGTTTTGAGATTTGGGTATGTCTCCCTGGTGCATCATTTGTTTTATTGGGTTTCTCAAATTTTGTCTTACAATCCTGTTTCAGTTCCGGAGGGTATATTCGCGGTATATTAGTACATTCAAATTTCCTACCCGCAACACAGTTGAGCTCATTTTATTAGGGGTAGTATTTATTTTCGCGCGGCCGCTTGTATCGCAAGAGTAATAAATTACATCACCTCAAGTGTCAAAGTTTCTCGATTCAAATCTGAATGAAGTTAGGTATAAAAGAACAACTTAACTTAAGTGAAACTGTCTCTGATATCCAGTGAAATTTCCTGTAATAATAATACAGTAACATGAGAGATTGATTTTTTTTCTTTACTTGCCATTTTAAGTTTAGATTAAGAAGCAGAGTTTATAGATCCTAAACAAATTAGTTTTCGATTTTAATATTTTATATAAGAGATTAATTGAACCATTTAAGGAGACTGCATCAAATAGAGATCTTAATCTTTGAACAAGTCGTTCAATACAAAACATTGAAGCAGTTCGTGAGAGTGTTGCTGAGGGTCCAGGTACATGAATTCGGCACCGTGATCAAGAATTGGACATTTCGTGAAGCTCTCTACAGCATATTCACACACAAGATTTGCATCTACATGCTTACAAAGTTCAATTGACTCAATCATTAAAGCCTACTGACCATGCAGAGCGAAGAGAGTTCGTTGGATGGATTATGGAACGATAAATGGATGCTGATTTTTTAAACAAAATCATCTTCAGCGATGAGGCTCATTTTCATTTTAATGGCTTCATTAATCGACAAAATTGTCACACTGGAGTTCAGAAAATCCACGAGTGATTCGATGTGGATTTTGGGCTGGAGCCATCATCGGACCATTCTTCGAAAATGCGGCTGGTTAGGCAATAACAGTGAATGGTGCTCGCTATCGCGACATGATAATACAGTTTTTTGTGCCTAAATTGCAAATTATGGACGTAGACGATATGTGGTTTCAACAAGACGGTGCCACACGCCATACAGTCCGAAAAACAATTCAATTACCTGGTCGTGTAATTTCCCATTTTGGTGATCAGAATTGGCCGCCCAGATCATGCAATTTAAGCTGTTGCACATTTTTCTTTGTTTTTTTTTTTTATGTCTAAAGTTTATGCCAGCAAGCTCACGACCACCCACGCTTTGAAGCAAAACGGCACTTCTTGCGTGTATTGCACTAATAAATGGGGGAGACACATTCTATAAGCAGGTGCTCTACACAGCTTAGTTTTCGAGATACAGGGTGTTAATTTTTAAAAATAGGTACATATTTTTATAATTGACTATCGCATTTCTACACCAAAATCATTTAAATAACAAATGTAAAAACAATTACTAATCTAGTCATAGTCAACATTTTTAGAACTGTCGTTTCAAAATGTTATTTTTTATAAAAATTTGTTATTTTGTATACAATTTTCTTCTATTAATATTTATTAATTCCGTTAGCACGGACGTTACTTGGAGAAACAAACAAACAAACAAGTAAAATATGGAAATTAAATATGAATTTTTTTATAGTAGCTATTCTTACGTGTTGGTCTTTGTTAAGGGCGGAGTTAATCAACAATAAAATTTATTTGAAAGATTGCATGATTTAACAATTTCACTATTAGGTACGTGTTTTTTTATATCGATAATATTTAGACATATAAATTTTGATTTTGGATAATTTATTAATTACTAGATGTTTACTAATTATTGGTGATACAATTTAATGGTAGTTGAATTTGTTATTTTGAATTAATTTGAATCAGCTTAATGAGCTTAGAGTAAAAGCAGGCGTTAATATTTGAAAGATATTAAATGAACAAAAATATCTTGAAATATGAGTATTGAAAGTAAATTAATGATGGCTTCGGCTGATAAGCCAAATATACAGAGGAAAAAATTTTGTAGGTTTGTATAAAATTATAACAACCAGTTGCCGAGGTACTGGTATTACTAGATACAAAAGAATGTCCACATCGCTGGATCTAAATTGGATTGGTCATATAGATCAAAAGTTATAAACAGAAGAAGTTTATTTATGACTTTTGAATTAAACATTTATAAACTGCGTTATTATTACCAGAACGTTTTGGCATCTCATCCTCTCATTCCTTATCTCTGTCTAATAACTCACACAAAATCTGGTATCGGTAAGTTGAATAGTTTACAAGTTATGGCCTTAAAAACAAATTAACTAATTATTATTCTGGACGATCCCGAGGTTCTTCCACAATCGCACTGATTTTCTTCATGGTAGACTTCATAATAATACATTGAAATCTATATATTTTTTTAAATTTCAAATTTGCAACCTGGATTTTTTTTATTTTTTAGCTTTATTTGCAAAATGAAATATACGACGCACGAGCGTGATTAGTTATATATTATTACATATTCGGAAGGTTATAAAAATAGCTTTAAGTTAAAAAAAAATCGTCAAGATTCGTTGAAAAAACAACGGAGTTACAGATTGTCAAAGTTGACGGCCTATTGTTAAGCAAATTAGGTTGGTAGCGGCAAAAAATACTGTCATAACCGGCAACCCGAGTACTTTCCCAGATAAAAATATTTTATTTCTGGAACTATGTAAGTGCATAAGAAATATTGTCAAAAGTCAGTGGGTTGCTTGATTTTCGGCGAGCCGCGGCGCGGCGGAAGGGTGGGGGAAGCAAACGACAACGAATCCGAAGAAAATGACGATAATATTATAATATAGTCCTGCTGTTAAATAGGCGAAATTCGCTTGAAAATAACATATTTAACAGTCTGTAACTCCGTTGTTTTTCAACGCATCTTGACGATTTTTTCATAACTTAGAGCTCGTACGTCGTATATTTCATTTTGCAATTAAGGCTGAAAAAAAATTTCAGGTTGCAAATTTTAAATTTAAAAAAATGATAGATTTCAATGTATTATTATGAAATCTACCATGAAAAAATTCAGTGCGATTGTAGAAGATCCTAGGGACCGTCCAGACTAATAATTAGTTAATTTGTTTATAAGGTCACAACTTGTAAACTATTCAACTTACCGATTCTAGATTTCGTGATTAGACAGTGATTAGACAGTGATAAGCAATGAGAGGATGCGATGCCAAAACGTTCTGGTAATAACGCAGTTTATAAATGTTTAATTTAAAAGTCATAAGTAAACTTTTTCTGTTTATAACTTTTGATCTAATCAATATTTTTTGATACTCGAGGGCTAGTTTCTTGGGTTTTTTGAAGACGAAAAAAAAAGTATTTTACTGTTTTCTCGTGGAAATGAACGGAAAAAAGTTTAAGCAAAAAACGTGAATTTACCTAAAAATTATACAATTAACCACCCTGTAAGCAATCTTCCCCCCATTTTTATTATTGTGGAAACTAATATGTTATTATAATATTTAGCATCTAATTCAGCTTGCCGAAACAAAAAGTAGCGTCCAACTCATATTTCCTGGCCTATTTTAGCAGTATGGCGATATTGTACACTGGCCTTCGCTATGCCTTGCCCTTTGGTTAATGCATAGCTCTCGGTTGCCAAGATACAATATTCATGATTTCATCCACGAAAGTTTAATAATTCCAATCTCACCCAGTTTTCACCGACGGTAACGGTTTTTTAGCAATACATATTTTGAAAAGCGTGTCTTTAGAAAATACGGAATTGCTATCATTATCTCTCTGTAATGCCATGTTTGATTTATTCTTTGATGACCAATTACATTACATTGACTATTTTTATATTTCCAATTTCCAATTGCTTCCAAGGCAGAAAAATCGCAGTTGAGTTTATAATTTTCACAAGATGGCCTAAAATCTTATAAAAAATTGTGCACAAAGTTGAAAAAAATAAATTTTAATCCAGTACACCAGAAAAATTTTCCATTTTCTATTTGTTAGAACTGGTAAACGGAATATTTAAATTTCAGTTTCAGTTGCACAATTACGTTCAAACTTTCACATTATCAGGTATCGTGTTTTCGGAGAATATTGATTGAGTTCCTGTAAATAAACATGCTGCAAATTTCAGTGGGTTTAGGAGCGCCGCCGGGAATAGTAAATCCTCTTTCGGAAAGACTATCAACTTAGACTGGTTAACGTCGAGAAAGAGTTAGTTCACTCGCCATCTGTTCCCGCTCTCCTAATCTAGCGAAGAACATGCGATCCATTCTAATGCTGGACGATGTATATTGAGTCTAACAGCGCGGAAAATGGAAATACGTCTATTTATATGAAGTTCGGAGTTTATATTCATTGTTCGTAAGGTGCAATTTGGTAGTGGAAAAAAAATGTGTCGCCTGAATAAATTTGTAATCTCTTTTGTTCCATTATTGTTTCTTTCAAGTAAAATGAAGGAATAAATCAGATAAATAAAAATAGCTTAATTAATCAACGTGTTTATATAGCAAATATATTATCTTGATGGTTTTTCAGGTTGTTATACGTGGCTTATATATCTGAACGCTGCCATTTATAGAATTGCTATTCATTTCCTTAGCTTCAGCTAGGAATCTTTGACCTGACCTAGTTGTTCTCGGGCTGGACACTGTGGGGCACGACCACGGAATAGTAATCCGAAAAATCATCATATTTTATATATCAGTACGGTCCGTCAAAGCCTTAAAACCACTATACGATCTTGGCTTAATTTGTAGTAGTAATCAATATTTGCTTAAAATAGTCAAATTTATTATATATTACACTACTTCGTATATAAAGAATATCAAACGATGAATTATCTTTGAGATATTAAGAAAAAATATTTGACATCTAGAGTGTGATCTAGGTATATTAAATTAAATTCGATACAGAAAAACATGGTAATTAGCAACGAATTGTAAGAATTCGTTGGAAATTAGTGACAGTGTGTAACATTTATAGCCCTATAATACCATCTCCAATCAGTACTGATTTACAGTTGGTTTTGTTTTGAAAATTGGGCCCGAGAATGTCATCGTTTCCCCTATATTTCGTAATTTCTGGAATTTAAATCTAAATTAATTATTATTGAAGTATACACAAATTTGTGTTGAAATTTTATAGGAACCATAGCAGTATTATTTTATATTTTAAAGCTTTATTATTTTACGAAAATACGAAAGGTTTTCCTTTTTATTTTAAATGTAGAGATTTCCGTCTGAAAGTTTCTTCCTGAAAAACCTCCAGGGAATATAACAAATGCCGAAAGAAAAGACTTATTTTTCTACAGACATAATTTTACACACAATTTATATTCAACTCCTTTGAACTTCTTATCCGTCTTTCCAAATTTCAAAGGGATTTTAAAGGTATTTGATTTTCTGCAATATACAACTTAGATACATATACATCAGAAATATTTGTTTCCCATGAATTGTAAAATTAGTTAATACAGAATAATACATGTTATATTATTTCATCATCAGCATTAAAATTGTCCATGCTTATTATATTACATTGAAAGTAAATTTAATTCAAAAAATTACTATATACTAAAAATTCTAGGATTCTAAAAAATATATTCAACGGCTGCTGGCGGTTGTTCAATCTCAGCCATAAATTACAAAACCATATATTTTCCTAAGGGGTTGAGATAAGAGCTGACTATACGGTAGAAGACAACCCGATAACAAGCACCTTCAGAATATTATGTGCATTTCAAATAGACCAGGGTAGAATAATTCTTCTAGATATCTACCTTTTTGCGGAAACCGTTACATATTTTCAGTTCATATGAAAATTAATACTCTTTCATTAATTTATTCTATATATATTCACTGTTGAGTATAGAAATATATACAGGGTGATTCACAACTTATCCAAACAAACTTGGGAATAGATGCGGCATGAGAAATGGAGTCAATATTGTAAAAAAAATACTCCAATCCGTCGTTGCGGTAGTTTTTACCTGTTATCTGTGGTATTTACATCAGTTTTTTAGTAGTTAGTGTCAAAAATGGCTTGCGTGTATAGCAACTCAGAGTTGATGGATATCGTTTTAATTTATCGTGAACAACATTTGTATTATGGTGAAGTATTTGTGTTATGGTGAAGCAAGACATCATTTGTGTTAATTTGTAGAAAGTGAGTAAGACGGACCCAAATGTGTTTACACGTGAGTGGATAAAATTTTGAACAATTGCTGTTGCAAATCGGGTATGTCAAATGATTTTATTATTTAAAAACACAAATTAATTTTATTAATAATTAATAAAGGCAAAAGCATTTGAATTTGCTGATATAAAATAGGTGCGATAAAATTCTATTTACATATTTCTTTCCTTGCGAAAGTTTTTGTACGTTTTTATCACGCCACCATACCGGTCGCATTGTGCGAGGTCAGGTTTTACAGTGGACCAGTTTCCAGTGCCGTGCAGAAGTGTATTTTTAAATCAATTTCGAACTGACCTTTACAAAATTGTATTTGTAAGGGTCCCCTGTACATCCAGAATTTTTTTTTTGGATAAGTTCTGAATCACCCTGTACAATATCTGCCGAATAAGTGTCGTTTTACATGCGAAAACGATTCAACGTATGTAGCACCCCTTCCCTTAAAAAAGTAAAAGAAAAAAATGGCACTATTGATGATATTAATCTTACTTTAACTTTGAGGGTTTCATTTAAGTTCAATTTATTCTACTCCATAGAAAAAGAAAAAAATGTTCTTAATAGTAATTCTTATCTTCTTTTAATAGCAACCTTAACAGTAATCAGTAATCATTAACTTTCCAACGAGAAATTAATGTGAAAAAGAAATTATGAGTATTTCAAATAAAAAAGTAAATTGTTCAACAACAGTTGTTCGAATCTTTTGAACAGGAAGTTAAAAACGCTTGAAGTAGCTAAGTACCATATGCTGTTCTTAAATAGTTGATTGGAGGGTAGGATTGAAAGAGGCTGAATATAAAATGTGTCTAAAGTTGTCTTCAGAAAAGCACATCTGCTTCAAGGATTATTAAATGATCAACTCTTAACAAATTATTTGAGGATGAAAGTGAAATCTGATATTGAAAATAAATATAAAATCCTTCCCACGTCACGAAATAATAAAAATGAGGTAAGCATGTTTTATATTTGTAGTGTAACTTATATTTATTCAGTTAAAGAAACATTGCTGAAATATAGAATTGCGTAATTAAAGATGTTGCAAGTGGCCTACATGTTGCTCTTCTTCTCAGGACTTTGTATGATACTTATGTTTATATTTCGAAAAAGAAACTTGCTCTGGTTACTAGGTTTAATAAATACATTTATATGGTAGCAAAATTGGGTAAAAACTGATTTCGAAAACCTACAGGTAAAACATATTTTATAAAAAGCCCTCAATGAAGTTACTCTGTATGTGTAACATCATCCAAAAAATGGAACAGAAATAAATAAAAATCGATAAAGAAATTAACGAACGCCAAAATTAAAATCGATTTGTCGAAATGTTTCTTCTTAAAAAAAAAAGAACAGCGGACGTACTGTAGTATGATTGCTATTTTGATATAGAGATAGTAAAAGTATAATTTTAAGGGTAAATATGAAGACAGTTACGTATATGCATCTGACAACTAAAACAGATTTTCACATCTCCATGTGAGCATTCTTTTGATTTCTACATCGTAGCGACAAACTTTATTCAAAACTCATAACCTAGGACAATTCTTTTGGGAAACTTTTGAAGCGGGAATACTTACAAAGTTTTGTCTATTGCAGTATATTATTTCTATTGCATTTGTGAGTTTTATACACACGGCTAGTAGGGCACGTATCTCTATCAGGAATACAGCCACAACTCATATTTGCTGTTAAAGAGTTCATATTAAAAAAAATATTTAACACTATTCTGTTTAAACTGTTACTATGACCTTGAGGAGGACGCTACACCCATAGTCACAAGAAAAAGAATTGATACAATTTATTAAATCGTAATTCATTATTTTTACCAAACAAATGAAAAAACCTTTTCATAATCTAATGACGTAAACAAAACCCTACTCGTTTCGACATAATTTTAGAATTCACCAGCAGGTATCCTTGAGGGCATTGGAATCGTCATTAGTCGATAAAATTCGTCTACAAGTTTGATTGGGCCTAGATGGGCTCTGGTGAAAAAGTAGTTTTCGTTCACATTAGGTTTCTTTTGTCATTCACGTGTTTAAATGGTTACTATTACATTTCAAATACAGTTGTTTTAAAGCTTTTACGATTCATGCTGATATTGAAAGTACGACAGTTTTTAATAACCTGAAAACCGATCCTAATTTAAATTTCAATTATAATTCAGTTCGTTTCAGAACTAAAAATACTCTCTGTAAGTATAGACCTAAAAAGTGTGGAAGTTCTTTAAAAACTAATTGTAAAGATGTAATTATAGTATCTAATTTTTCTTTGATTACACAGACCAACACAATTTAACTTTTTTTAGAAGCAGAAACTTGAATATATATTTCCAAAGGATTTAGGTGCGCTGAATCCGAATCTGGCAGGCATATTTGAGGTTATGTAGTAATTCCATCTATTCTTTTTCAAAAAACTAATACATTGAATCTAAAAGTACAAAGCTCCTTCCTTCGTTGCCGTTGAGTTTGCTCAAATATCTTTTTTTTTTTCGTTGAGATATCACATGTTGAAATTTTTAAGTTTCTCAGTCTCTTAATATGCGAAAATCTACTAAGGATCCCTTAGACATCAAGCAGTCGATTGCAATTCAGAAACTTCATACCCATACGATTTGTGGGTTTGGAGTTGGTGGGCTTGGGGTTTGTAAGCTTGGAGTTTGTAGGTTAGGGAAGGCAGCGGCATCCAGGAACGCTTTTTACTGGGTATGTATGCTACAGTCTTCCAGGCTGAGGTTTTTGCTATTTTGATGGTAGCAAGCAAGGAGGAGGTAATGAATTGTGCAGAGGAGAAGATTTTTATCTGCTCCGACAGTCAGGCCGCGCTCGGAGCGGTTAGCTCCCCGAAGACTAGGTCTGCCCTTGTCCAAGAATGTGGAGACGCTCTAGAGTCATTGGCCAGACGAAAAGAAGTAGAGTTGGTTTGGGTCCCAGGCCATAGGGGCATCCCTGGTAACGAGAGGGCGGATCAATTAGCTCGTCTTGGGTCCAGGGGACCTGGACAGGGACCTGAACCAATCTTAGGTATCACACGAGGCAGCATTAATGGGGCCCTCAATAAGTGGGCCTATCAAACTTTAGGTCTGGATTGGAGGAGAAATAGAGGATGCAGGCAGGCCCATAGTTTTATACATGGACCTAGCAAATCCAAGACAAGATGGCTGCTGAGCCTCAGTCGAAGAGCCCTAAACCAAATGGTGGGGGTTCTGACAGGCCACTGCAGACTTAGGAGGCATTTAAGCTTAATAGGAATTGAGGAGGACCCTCTATGCCCGAAATGTGGCGAAGGGGAGGACACCCCTGTCCACCTTCTGGGACAGTGTGCAGCTTTTGGGAGAATAAGACAAAGTCTTTGGTGCTGAAGAGCTGCAAGGGGTTGAGGTGAGAGACCTTCCATGGACCAAAATCCTGGCGTTCATTAGGGCGTCGGGTAGGTTCGAGGAGGGTCAGAGGCAGAGAGTGGTTAGGTGATGGGACGGCGGGGTAGGCAAAAAGGGCCCACTTGTGGCCTAATTGCCAGGCTGAGGCCGCCCCTTTTCTACTACTACTACTTGTAGGTTAGGATTTTGTGGGATTGAGGTTTGTGGGTTTAGGGAATGTGGGTTTGGAGTTTGTGGGTTTGTGGATTTGGAGTTTGTGAGTTTGAGTTCGTATGTATTGAAGGTTTTTGAGTATGAAGTTTCTGAACTACAATCAACTGTTTGAGGTCTACGGGATCCTTAGTAGATTTTCGCATATTAAGAACCTGATAAACTTAGAAATTTCAACATGTGATATCTCAACGAAAAAAAAAAGATATTTGAGCAAACTCAACGGCATTCGAAAGAGGGTGCCTTGTACTTTTACATTATATGTATTTTTTTTGAAAAAGAATAGATGGCATTACTACATAAGCTCAAATATGACGAAAAACAAAGTTTTTTGCACTTTTAGGTTAGAATATCTCAAAAACCTGACGTTATAGAGCAATTCTGCGGCCAGATTCGGATTCAGAGCTCCAAAATCCTTCGGGAATGCATATTAGGGTGTGTGCTTCTTGACCCTTGTTGACCTGTGTTATTAATAGAGAGGTAATTATAACTTAGTTTGTACGAACTGAATTACATAAAAATTACAAAAATATTAAAATTTATGAGTAAATCGATCTATTGGCAAAAATCTTATATAACTTTAAGTATCATTGAATTAGTTACCTACCTAGCTAACTATTACGGAAATCTTTATAACCATTAATGTTAAAATTTTAGAACTGATGCAATCAGAATCATATATACAGGGTGTTTCCTATGCACGGTCCGTAACTTCAAGACACAATTTCTTATGGCATTTAAAGAAAAAACCTTTAAACATGTGGCCGGAAACGCTTAGATTCCGAGATACAGGGCAATGAAAATTTTTAAAAATAAATATATTAATATTTGAAATAAATTTAGAACAGTCAATGTTAGGTTCTTAAAATTTGACATTTATTGTACTGTTAAAGAGCTGCATTTTTAGTATAAAGTTAACTTTTATCTGCCACCAGTGGCGTAGTAAGACGTAAGTCAGTTGATGTCTTCGTCATAAAATGTAGAACGCCAATGGATTTTTAAAAAGTTTTATTATTTTCGGACTCGCCCAACATTTACAACAAAAAAGGTGTTAAATTTTTTGCCTAATACTAACCTATTCTTAGAAAAAAAAACTTATGTATTTTATTTAGCGGCAACAAAAATAACAGATAATATGGTATGCCTTTTTTGTTGTCTTAGATACTTGTTTGGTACCGAGATTGTTGGCTTTTACCAGTTACCATACTTTACTTTTTACCAGCTCGATTAACTGGTGACTCGTATACGCAGTTTCTAGCCGAAGAGCTAAACGTTTTATTAGAAGATGCTCCTCTACACATAAGAGCTTCTGGTTTATTCACGACAGTGCCCCAGCTCATTTAAGCCCCAAGTTTGGTCAGCTCGCAGTCCCGATATGAACCCTTGCGACTTTTTTGTATGGGGTCTTGTGTATAAGACACCTTTACTAGATGAAAACGAGTTACGAAATCGATATAAAGCAAAGTTGTGATGTCATACAAAATTCTCCAGGAATTTTTGAACGGAACAATCAATGATGAAACGATTGGAATAGTGCGTGTTATCAGAAGATGGCCATTTTCAACATCTGCTTTGATTTTGTGTCGAAATTGAATATTTTCATCATTGTTGTTTGTAGTTGCCGACCATTTCTTTAAGAATAATTTTAATAAGTATTAGGCAAACAATTCAAGACACCTGCCCCACTGGCGGCAGATAAAAATTGACTTATACTAAAAAATACAGCTCTTTACCAACGTACAGTAACTGCCAAATTTTAAGAATCTAACATTGACTGTTCTAAATTTATTTTAAATATTAATATATTTCTTTAAAGTTTGAACACCCTGTATCTCGGAATCTAAGCATTTCCGGCCACATGTAAATAGGAACATTTTTTCTTTAAATACTATTTAAGAAATTATACTTAGTAAACATCTTGTGATAATAGGGTTTCTGATTTCTCGGCCTACTTTTTTCTCGGGACTCGGATTTCTCGGCCTACTTTTTTCTCGGGACTTGAGAATTCTCGAGAAATTTCTAAAACTTAAAAAGTCATAATTTTGGTATTGCAATGCGAAATATAAACATGGTATTATACTTAACAATCATCATTAACATTTATTATTTATTTAGTATTTTTATTAATTACTTATGTTTCTACTTCTACTAACAAAACTAAATTAAACTTTGAGTATCTTCTTCTTAAAAACCTTTAACTTGTTTTTTTATTAAACACTTTTAATATACTTATGTTTATTTCAATGTTTTTGAATCGTAGCTTTCTTCCAATAATCATTAATAATCATTAATCATGCAGTCTAAAGATACAGAAGCGTTATTCCTATTAATTTATCACTTATAATCACAATCCCTTAATTAACAAAACAAAAATAAAATAATCAACTAAAGGAACAGGAACTAAATATTTTCAGAATCAACAACAACATTAGGCTTATAATAAAATTTCTACACAGACTTATAACTAGGTACATTAAAAAAATAAGAATCATCAAAGTAAACTAAAGCCTCAAAAAACTTAAAATAAATAAATCATGAGCTAGTCCAGAAACCACTTTAACCGCTCAGTTATTTATCCAGAAACGAATTGAACGCATGAACGAAACGAACTCCAGTCAAGAACTTAAGACGCGCGTGATTTTTAAATTTCTCGATTTCTCGACACTTTTTTCTCATCTCGAGTAAGGCCAGATTTCCCGGGAATTCTCGCTTCGAGGAGTCTCGACCAGAAATCCTATGTGTTAATTGGAATAATTCGTTTGTTAACTAACGGTAAACTAATTCTGTATAATTGCAATTTCATTAATGACTTAGAAGTTCATTTTGCATGTTGAATAGTCTCAAGAATATTTATAAATTAAATTCAACTTAATTTACGAATTATACTAATCATCAAGGTATTACTTTTTAACAGTTAGACACTTATTTTTTGTTCTTCTGCGGCTAATGCCAATGTGGGATAAAAATCTCCACATTATTTTTGTGATAGGAAATTATAATTTGATAATTGTATTCCCTCTTTGGGGTTATAATTAAAATTGTATCATTTTTCTCAACTTGAACGCCACTTCCATAAAAATACAGAGAAAAAACATATCAATCAAATGTAGAGTATAAATCTGCACTCTGTATACTACGAGAATTTTAATTTTATCTTCCAAATAAATCAGTTGAATGGGATATGCAGTGACCTTCTAGTTACAGCTTTAAAAAATAATACGATCATTGTCCTTAATTAATAAATTACAAACGTCCTGTTGCTTCGCGCACTGGCTTTCAAATCCAATCCTGCAGCGGTCGAAGACGTTTATAAGTGAGCGAAAAATGTGCGCTTTAAAAATTTTGTGCCTCTCATTGCACCTCAATCTAGTGCTGTCGTCAACCAGTGATTTCAATTTAATTTGGTACGAGGCAAATAAAACAGAACCGCACTTTTACAAGGCACGACACGACGACTCGCTGGAGACCGCCACAAGAATCGCCCTTAATCAGAAAATTTCCGTGCTGCGAAGTTTCGACTTGGGCTTTGCGAGAAACTTGAAAACTCTCATAATGGACAACTGCGGCTTAACCGACATCGAACCGGAAAGCTTCAAGAATTTGTCTCCTCTAATCGAATTGAGCATTACGCGAAACAACATTAAGGTTATTAAAGATGGAGTGTTCAATTACATGGACGTGCAGCACCTGAACTTGTCTCACAACCAAATACACACCGTCAAGCCGACGGCTTTCGACCACATGAAGAACTTGAAGAGCGTTATATTGGACCACAACGAGCTGACGCTTTACGCGCTGTGGTTCCAGAGTTGCCCCAACATCACTTTGATTTCTGCAAAGTACAATTTTATCCAGTATCTACCCGACGGGGCGTTCAAATCGATAAAGAACCATAAACTGAATCTCTACTTCAGCTATAATAAAATTAATAAAGTCGAGAATGATGTGTTTGACGTCAACGAAATTGGGGATTTTTACTTGGATCACAATGAATTAGAGGTATTCGACTTTAGTTTGAAAAAGATACATAACGTTGATCTACAAGACAATCACATCGACTGTTTATCCGACGAATTTTTGAAGAACGAGCTGGCAAAAGTGACAGTGATAAATTTAAAAGAAAATCCCCTGAATTGCAGCTGCCTGAGTATCTTGCAATCTTACAAAAACATTTTGATGTCACCCCTCGAAGAAGGCTGCTAACTGCTACAAGTATAAAGTTATTTACAATTTCTTTTAATATGTTAACAAATTCCTTCAATAAATTTCTGTGGCTTATTATTACAGTGCTTTTTATTATAAAATAAATCATTTTTTTAAAGTAAATAAAGGAATTAAATAACACTTTATTTTTAAAGATAAAATTTTTGAAAATTACATATTTCTGTTTCAAGATGCCAAAATGGAATAGCGGATATACAGGGTGTGCACTTATCATCACCACTGATGTTTCCTTAGAAACCAAAAGACCTACTTTGGTATAAGAATAATTTTTATACTTATATATTTTATGCTATACAAAATTGTTTATCCCTAGAACAAAAAATGGGTTCATAATTTTTTTTTGCTATTTGCTTATTCCGTAATATTGTTTATTATTTCGCGATAAGAAGAAGAAGATTTTATTAAGTAGGTATATATTCTTAACAGAATTATATTTTAAACATTTTGCACAGTTAAATTGACATTGTTGAAGGTCATTAACACAACTGTCGTGCACCTTCTGGTTTAACTGGAATTGTATTACTTAAATTTTATGATTTTAAATAATTTTAATGAAGTAAAAAATAAATTGATATAGGTATGTATACCTTTCAAACAATTTGATAACATGATTAATAAAAATTCTAAGTTTCTCTTGTCTGTCAGATTTCCTTGTAAAAAAAACGGATCTTTTACGCAGTCATGCAAAATGTCATTTACAACGAATAGGTACGTTCGATTTCCAATTTATCGCATTTCAGAAATAACAGATAAAGAAATCTGTATGTGTTTTTATGAATCAATGAACCTATTTTAGTTTTAGATTTTTAAATAACTGATTTGCAGATTAAAGTTGGGTTTCGTGTTCACAGATAGCTTACAAACATTTCTTTTCTTATAGAAACTAGTTTTTCTTATTTTGAAGATTATCATTTTTAATTTTATTTGCAAATTCGTTAAATACAGCTTTAAAAGTTTTTATAATTTTTATTTATTCATGTTATAGCAATGTTAAATTATGTTTACATATTGTATATGTTTAATTTATGTTTTTTTTGTTATTATTTTAGATTATTTATGTCAATAAAATTATTTTGATACACCGCAGTTCCTGTTGTAAAACAACTAGAAAGTTCAGTCACTATTATGCAATTTATTCTGAAATTCGAGAAGAAGAAGAATCGGAGGTCATCATTGACAACAACACAAGCGTCGAGCCTTTGCCTAAACGACTGTCATACATTTTCAAAAATTGCTGGTATTTGTCTGACTTAACGACATCCATTTATGATTCGTTGTCTTAAATCTGCTTCATTTTCTACTCGTATTTCATTTTTTTACCCATGAAATACCAATCAGAAATCATTTTAAAATTAAATATGAACAATAAAAAATATAACTCGAAAATGGTATATTGTGTGAAGAAAATGTAAACCTTTTTTATTAAAAATATTATAGTAGAGTAAACCCGCTTATAAATTTTTCTGACAATCCAGTCAGTACAAATATACCGAATTATTACCTTTAATTAGTTACATTTCCCCAAGTTCTACAGTCTACGTCAAACAACTTCAGATATGTTTGAAAAAATGTGATACTTTTCAAAAACTTTAACGCCCTCTATCTTGGAAACCAGTAACATTGGGGCCCTGGTTTATTAAGGTTTCTGGACCTAAAATGACCCAAGGAATTAGGATACACCCTGTATAATTCCATAATTTTTTTGCACTCAAGATCTTCTATTGTGGTAAATTTTATATAGACAAACCAGTAGCCAAATATTGCATTAATTTACTCGTATTTCAGTAAACAATTTTTATTTGGATTTTTGTAAGCATTACAAATATTAATATTATAACAGTAGTTTTAATGAGGGTGTGTTTTATGTGATTCAAAAATAATCAAGATCCTTTCATAGATGGATTTTGATAGTTGCAGATATCCAATAAATGTGGTTTACCATGGTGCGTGTTTCTTTGTATTTTCGACCAAAGTCATTTGTCTTCACAAAACATTACTCATTATTACATATAAATACCTTTTTCGTGGAAGATAAAGGAAATAACAGACGAAAAAAAACAATCTAAGTTATTTCCACTTTGAATTTAAGACTATTCTATTTGTAGGCCAGTTATATAACTTCTTATCTCTGTTGTCCAGCTTTTCTATAAAGACATTCCTTGGGGTATTGCTGAAGTCCCACCTCACGTAGCAACTAAAGTTTCTTTAACTTTTTTTATGGGGCTATATCATATTAGATACAGAAAAGTTAATGCAGTTTGACCATCCAAATAAAAAGTTAGCGTAGAATGAGGCAAGAAACACAGTACTGGTATCTCTATAGGTTTATTTTTTCGGTTTTTGTTATATTATTTTTATAAGAGTGAATATTTAATGTGGCCAAATTCGGCAACAGTTGACATAAATTTAGTAAAATGACGGCATCCATAAAGTTGTACGCAATCCCTTGTTTTATACACGCTTTTAACGAAGATTTATAGCGACACCCCTTCATTAGGTAATAAAAGGGTTTCAGTTAC
Source organism: Anoplophora glabripennis (assembly GCF_000390285.2). Taxonomy (NCBI): domain Eukaryota; kingdom Metazoa; phylum Arthropoda; class Insecta; order Coleoptera; family Cerambycidae; genus Anoplophora; species Anoplophora glabripennis. Next base: position 320,223 of record NW_019416280.1, read on the forward strand.
TGCAGAAGGGAAGGTTTAAAATTTTGATTTAACGGTTTTAAATTTTAATTGGCACTTGAGTTTAAAGGATACCTAACTATGGGAGTCATTTAGAGTGTTTGTAAAAAGGATGTTCGCCATATCACCGCAGTTAAATATAATTATTTGAAATCACACCTTAATATCGTGTATATCATGTTTTTGACAGGAGTATCCCGAAAAGCGACTCTTAACATGAGTAGCCCCATAAAAAATATACCAAATAAATACAAATATCTGCATATATTTTAACTAGCAAAAAAATAGGCTTGGCTAGGCCTATTATGATAACGATATGAGAAATACGTGTGATTTGCCGTTAATAAATTAATTTTTCAGATACACAATATTATTAAAAAAATACAAAGATTTTTCAAAAACACTGTGATTTTCATATTACTATTACTTTTTGGGTACGTAGTACTTTTTTTCTGCACCCTAATAGTTCAAACGCATTGTTTTTTAAACGTTTCGTATTTTTACTGTCTATTCTTGCAAAGTATTTATTTCTGGTTTGCTTTATGAGATATTACAGCTTCCTTAGATATGTGATATTAAGCTACTTGCTGTTGAATGTTCCCATTTTTCTTAACTGACGAATAGGCGATAATGGACGAATATATGAAAATATGAAAACGGACCTCATAATAGATAGATAATGGAATTGAAAAATGGGATTCGGTTATATTTCTGCCAAATTAGCTTGGTAAATTTGATTAAAAAAAAACAATAATTATTTTTTATGCAGATTTTTTAAGTTCTTGTTTTCTTGAAATTTCGATTTTAAATTAATCCAGTCTAAAATTAGATCAAGCAAATTATGGGGAATACTTAATCAAAACCTTTCCAAGGTCGATATTTTAAAACATACTTTTTAAAGAATGTTTAAGAAAGCCCTAAGCGTAGCGTAAACAAAAAAGTTGCTGGTTTTTTAACGAAAATTACATGTGCCAGAGTGAAATAAAAGTTTGTGCAAAATGTCAGCCTAATCTTAAATTTTTCTGTCAACCTTAATAATTTGACTTTGCATCGTTTACCTTTGATTTATTGTCACTTTTTGAATGTCATATTATTTTGCGTCTCTGAAAACATTACGAATTCGAGTACTTCCCGTCCGCTTTTAATTTACTATAGACGTGAAGTCAGTCCGTGAAGTATTTGCAGACATGACAACTAAAAAAGATACTTTTTGTATGGAAGTTTGTTCGAAAATTGTATTTTATGTGAATTCGATGAAAACAAAATCTTGTTGCTCTTGAATTTTAATTTTTGTAAGTGGAAAATTATAAAAAAAATATGAAACTTTAGAATTGAATATAATTTTAAATATTTAAAACAGTTTTTTAGAAAATGAGAATACATAACATGATACTACTCGTATTATTTGCATTATTCTTGAACAAACATCCCAATATAAATACCTTAGCAAACTATGTAATATACATTACAAAAGAATGATTTTCTTGCCGTTTCCTTATACTTAAATCATTAACAACGTGATTACTTGAATTAGGTATTATTGTTACTTTAAAAATAACCTGATATTTTGACACTTCTCTGACGTTCTCTGACTGTATCTTGGTTTACGGCCTACTTTGGCTGCGGCTTCACTGCAAAATTGTAATATTTACATTCATTTTAAAATTATATAAAATAAATTTATTGTTTTTCAATTTTTTTTGTTGCAACAACATGGTTGAATATTTTTAATTCATTCAAATATTCAAATATCTTTTACGTATTTTTTTGTTGGAAATGTTTTTTTTTGTGAGTGAGTGTATAGGCAGTAAGACAACATAAAGACGAGTGCGTGCTTATTCTGACCGATTTGCTACTCCACATGCATTTAGAGAAGCCGCTATCAAATTCGAGACACCCAGAAGGGCCCTTCATGAAGAAAATAAGTAACCACAGAGTGGTAAGCCATTTTCAACAATCGTTTTTTTCTATAACCTTTACTCATTTATACAGTCCACTAATTTTAAATAACCATAGCATTATAACAACTTTTTAAACACACTCTTTAAGACGAAGGAGAGCTCCCAGTATTTTTCTCGAAATATCAAACATTTTAATTTATGTAGCTTCCAAGCAAACTTTTTTTGTATAAGGAGTGTATTTAACTACTACTAGAAAACAGAAGCCTTAATTACTCCGCTCGTGGCATTTTACAAGTACAGCCTGCAATACGTACAACTGCAAAACAGTTTATTGTTCGAATTTGGTATTCTATCAAACGCGGTTTCACCCGATAACCTTAATTACAACGCTCGCCCTTTCCGTTTACCCTACAGACTGAATTATCTTTTAATATCGACGGACTAGATTTTTAAGTTCTGCTTAGCACACAGTTTTTTGCTCACAAAGTTAACTTTCATAACTGGGTCTAACTCGGTGTTTATTCTTACGCTCCAATAAACACCCTACAGTTACAGAATTCGTTTTAATTTATGGAGTAATGCGAAATAATTAACTTTTGTTTTCGTAAGTCCTGTTCGTATTCAATTAATTAATTAAGAAGTGGAAATAGTTTTTCCTAGAACGAGATGTAGTGATACAGGTAAAGGAATTGTTGAAAAAGTTTCTTGAACCTAGACAGAAATAACTTGTGTAATTATGTAAATGTAATTCAGTTACCAATAGTAGGTATACTAACTTAAGACTTTAGTGCAATAATAGGATATAAAAGTTTTTCTAGAAAGGCAAAACACTTTTTATTTGAATGATAGTATTATTTATAGCTGTTATATCATTTGCCTAATTAAATGTAATTTTCAATCCGTAATTATAGTGAAATATTTATATATCTAAATCATATATCATATGCCCATTGTTACTACTTTTCTATTTTCAACTTTACGTACACCAAGGGTAAGAAAAAAATTTACTTTCAGCACGCAAATTTTATATAAATACAAAGCCTTCCTAAATGTTTACAAGCCACGTGACCACCGAGCATAGATAATCCAACATTGCACGACTAGTACAGACTGTTATCGAAACATCCCTAAATCTTGGGGTCACCAGTATTAATGATTCGTTTACAATGAACAGTAACAAAACATTACGGCTTTGCTCGAAATAATGCGTTGGTTGAGTGGTTGAATAGAATATTGTGTTTTAATATAATTGATCTTATTGTTTTAATAACACAGGCTAACAAAATTTTAACCCAATACCACGAATATACTTTCCCGAAGCATTTTGGTACGCTAAATTCGAATCCGAAGTTCAAATTTCACAATTGGCTCTAGTTTTCGAAATATCCTAACCTAAAAGAGCCAAAATCGAGATTTTTTTTACATATTTGAGGTTATGTTATAAGGTATTTCTTTGTTCAAACCATTAATGGGGTCTTAAAGTACCATACTTACTTTTTAAAACGCACTTGGATTTATTCCGATATCATTTTTCGTCTTTGAGAAATCGCATGTTGGAATTTAGTAGTCTAACTTATATCTCGATTTTTGAATCAACTCACAATACAGCTCCACAAACCTTATGGATTTACGGGCTAAGGGTTTTTGGGCTTAGGGTTTATGAGTTCGGGATTGAGCGTATTAGCCTCTTTTGCGTGTAAATATTGGCCATATATCGAATTTTTAGAAATTTTTTTAAATATTGCAAAATTTGACGTGATTTGAAGTTGAGATTTATAATCAGCGACTCCAAAAACATGTAAGATCCCTACATCCGGATGTCGATGAATGTTTGTGGTGCTGTGCTGTCAGTATACAGGGTGTGCCTGAAATTATTGTTAGTTAGTATGTGATGTGAATAAAGCCATTATAAAAATATTTTAAAAGAATATTTTGTCAGTGTGATTTAAATAAAATAATAAATTTCCTGTTATTATATCATACATTGCATATTGAAGTCTATATATCTCGAAAACAGGTACATATATGGAAAAATTTATATTACAAAAATTACTCAAAATTTAACGATCTTTCAGATGGAAACAAAAAAATTTTTAGTATTGCCACGCCACGCCATCGCCATCTATACAGAAAGATTTGAAGTAACAATTCCAATTACAATTTGAAGCTATTCGAGGGACCTAATAACCCCAATTTTCGGAACTAAAATAAATTTCTTCATTTCGGAGATATTGGCAGCGGGAGTGTTAAATGGCACACCCTGTATTCAAAAATCGAGAAATAAGTCAAACTTCTAAATTTCAACAAGTGATTTCTCAAAGATGAAAAATGATATCAGGATAAATCCAAGTGCGTTTTAAAGAGAAAGTATAGTACTTTAAGACCTCATTAACGGTTTTAGCAAAAAAAATACCTATCTATATAACATAACTTCAAATATGTCAAAAATCGCGATTTTGGCACTTTTAGGTTAGGATATCTCGAAAACCAGAGCCAATTGAAAAATTTAGACCTCGGATTCGAATCCAACGTACCAAAATCCTTCGGAAAAGGACATTCTGGTTTCTGGGTTAGAGGATCGGCCAAATTTTGTAGACCTAAATGATTTTTAATTTTACCGAAATTTAATTGCCAAAATGAAAGGAAAATTACTGTTCCAAACAAAATTACTGGTCACGTGGCATGTAAACATTTATGAAATTATAAAAAGGAAAAAACGAAGGTACCGCAACATTTAACCAAAACATATTCAGACATCCTTGCAAAAACAAAACTATAATCAAATTTTTTGTTGAAAGAAGTCGGCCATTCAAAGAATGGGATTTGATTTCAGCACCCTGTACAGAGAAGTTGTTCTTTAGATGTTCAAAGGCTCATTATTTGATTATTGATTTTTTTTATTGAAAACAATAGTAAGTAAATTTTTGTTTAAGGTACTATTATCGAGAAAGTCTTTTCTTAGAATTTAAAAGGAAGATAACCTCTTTACTTAAATTCAATGACTCATAAAGTGGAAGAGTTATACTGTGGAAAACAGTGATAGAGTATAAATTTTCAAGGCCGTTGCTTTTTTTCTCATATCGCTGGACATTTATCAGCTGCTAGTAAGTACTTTTTCCGGTAAGGTAAGAAAAAACAAAGAAGATATTTCGATATTCCGTATATAAAATCAATGATGCTGTATTTCTATGGAAGATTTGTAATAGAAACACCGTTACGGTTTAGTTTGTTAATATGGAGACCCAATTAAACAGGGCAGAAGATATATCAAGGATATGTGACAAAGATTAACGATTGCACCCCTGTGTAGTTGGCAAGTTAATTGGGAATCGTGCATTTGAGAACACTCTTCTTGAGGTCAACTAAACGGATTTAGTTTACGGGAAAGCAAGTGAAAAGCAAATGTTTTGAATCTGTGACATTAGTTGCAGATAAAAAGTATAAACTTAAGAATTAATTTAATCACGAAGCACAGAATAATATATTAATTCTTCTATAATTAGGTTTTTTACACCTACATACATATTTTAGGTAGTATCCATTGTTATATTTTTTTTGTTTGTCTGTCGAATTATTTTTTTTCTGTATTGATAGCATTGTCAGTGACGCACCCGTCAATTTTTAAGCAGCTGCTACGCTCAGATTGTGTTTAGCGAGCGAATAAGTAAGACCTATATTAGTATTTTTGGCGATTTTTTGTGTGGCGAAATGTCAGATCAGAGAATTTGTCTACCATTTTGTGTTAAAAACGGAATTAAGTACAGCGAAGCGTTCAAAATGTTAGGGAAGACATTTGGAGACGATATTATGTCACATACTTTTATCAGTGATACAAATGTTTTCAGGATAACCAAGAAGACATAGAAGATGAGGTGGGTTGTCGTCAAATGTGAAGGTCCTTCTAACTGTTTTCTTTGACTACAATGTAATAGTTCATCACAAATTTTTGCTGGCCGGTCGTACAGTTGAAAGGAGTACTAACTACAAGTTTTGCGTAATTTGCGTGAGGCAATCAGGAGAAGAACATGAGAGATAACGCATGAATTTTGCACGACGACAACGCATCGGCATAACTCGAATTCGTCTCGATCTCCAAACATATTATCCTCAACCAGCAAAGAACACTTACTGACCTTAGTACTTAATATACTAAATTAAAAATAAATAATGAATTGTTGCGATGTTAGTATCAACTGCTTTTTCCACTTTAAGGCCGCATAAATGAGTAATTTATCATAAAGCTTACAGTAAATATTTTCCCCTTGAATTGCACATTCGGCATTCGTTGTACAAATACAAATATTTTTTGAATTACTCCCTACAAATACAGAAACACACATATTCCCTCTGCTGCAAATATATAAAGCTAAATCCTTTATTATTCTTCTTCTGGCACATAAGAGGCACAACTGAACTGAAATATTAAAGCGTTCGTGCTTTTCCGCCCTATCCCTTTAGGGAATAAAACGTTTATGTTACCCCAGGCGAAGCTAAGTGTGCTTGTTAATCCTTGATAATCTCAAGGTATCATAGATTTACTGAACCTTATTAACAATTTACTCTACGACTTTCTGCGTTATGACTTTTGCAATACTTTATGATGCGTACTTTATGGTCGGTAAAATTGTTAAAACCGCATGTCCGATATAAGACCATTTTTTGGCAGTAATTATTCCTAAATTCATCAAATAATTTGAGCAGGAAGGAAGGGGTGAATTATAAAAATATTGTTAATGTTTTGATAAAGACATGCTGTAGTCTACAAGATACATTGAATTTTCTTTTTTTTGTACTATTGATATAGAATTTATATTTCATATAAATTAATAAATTCACTGTTCAAATTGTGATAGCGATTTTGTTTGTGCAGAGGGTGATTGTTTTAAAACTTCCCAGCTCGATATATCGAAAACTAAAACATATAAGTTCTGCAAAAAAAGAACTCTGTAGTGCATAAAATGCAACGACCGATTCTTAGTATAAATAATATTACTCTTCCCAGCAGTATAGATGGAAAGTAATTCATGTGAAAAATCATTAAACTCATGATTAATGAAGTAAATAAAAATCGAATAAATTGATCGATGCCAAGCTTTAAATCAGATGCAGATATGTACAAATGTGAAAATATACATCTGAGATTACTAAGAAACCTAGTGATTTTTATCAAAGAGACGTCAGCTCGTTTAACGGTGTTGCAAAGGCTGTTCAGATTAATATTTCAGTTAAGAAAGATAGCAGGAGAGTTTAGTTATCTATCCAAATTGAAATCTTCATATCAACAATTTCAAGTGGCTTACTGCATACAGGATGGTGAAAATTTACGCAGAGTTTAGGTAACTTTCATAAGTTGTGTTTTTGTTGACGTAATGAACATTGTAACTGACGTATAATAATATACTTACGTGTATGGCTGAACGTGTTCAAGCAAAACTACTTTGTGTTGGATGATAATCCTGGTTATTAGGTATAGAACGACGCGGATAGTGAGATTACTAAAATGTGAAGTAGTTGATGCTTCGCCACCATTAGTAAAAATAGCATCTATTAAAATCTTTGATTATTTTAGATATGCATCGTGATCTCGATAAATGTTGAACTGTCATTTTCGTTTCTGAAATGGGCGTAGCGAACACTTAGGACAACTGTTAATTGTTTTCTACAATCGCTTACCTTATGAGTAAGAACTAATTTTTACTGGTACTTTGCAAATTATATAGCTTCAAGGACTGTTATTAAAAGTAAAATTTTCTTATTTTGGTCAGAATTTACTTTCTTTTAAATAAGTATTGTAAAATAATTACTTATTTCCAATTATAACAGTTACGTCCTACGTACCCATTCTTTGAAATTGTTTTTTTTTAACTTAAACAAATTAAAAATTAAAGACTTAATTTTCGGTGGAGGAAACAGAAAGCTGTAACGTAACAATAATTAGAATGAAAACGTTGCAAAGAACGTATGACCCAAAATTAATGTTTGAGATGTTATAACTTTTCGGTATTCAACACCCTGTAGAGAAATTGCTGAATATTGAGTAATTTCTCTGATACGTGGAAGATAAAAATTCAATTATTTAAATCTTTAAACGACTGCGTCAATTTAAAAAGTGAAGCCCTACGAATAAATAAAAATAAGGAAATGCATATTTTTAAAAAAATATACGTCGTCTAAAACCGTATACTCATTCAAGGCATTCATTTGATGGTTCATTAGGGACGTAAATTGAATTGTTATGAAAATAAATTCTGCTCGTTTTCTAAAGCGCTCCAATTAGTAAAGCAGCATGGCTGAAGCCATACTCCTGAAAAATTCATAAGGCCGGATATCTCCATAAATGTTTTAAACTTTTTACACATAATGATAGTCATCTTTTTTGGCAATGTATTTTTTCCTTTTTCTGGGAGGTATTAGAAAAATATGCAGTTCTGAGTGTCTTATAGTAATCGCAGGTATTTTCGTATGTCAAAGGAATGGAGATAGAATAAATTAACAAGAATAAACTGATATTTGGAAAATGTGATAATACTTTAATATAAAATGTACGAATATAAATACCGGTTATCCCCTAAAAACGAAGCAAACTAAACAGTTGACAGTCAATTGTTTTTTTTAATACAACGATATATGTGTATATTTTTGTATTTAATCTGATAGGGAACTTGTTACTGAATCAAACGACATATGATAACATACGTGATGCAGTGGATGGTAGTATTTGTTTGTTAAATTCATGTAAATAAATTTAATGTAGAAGCTTAAAGGCAGAAACAAATACGTGGCAACACTTAACATGACTCTAAATATTTATCTTTGTTGATTTGATTGCATTTGATTTTATGACATACTTGACAATTTTATTGGAGTGCTTAAGTAAACATTAACCAGTATTTTGCGTATTTTTAGCCAAAAATCAAAATGTTGTTGTCATATTTTAAAAAAAAATTTAATTTTGCAAAATTATACAAAACGGTGTTTTTTTAACGAGACTTCGGTATGCATTTGAACAGTAAATTTATGCAGCTCATAAAAAATATTTTAAATTAGTCCCTAAAAAGAATACAATTGAATGCATGCAAAATATTCTTATATTCTTGGTATCACTTATTTTTCTGAAACCACAGACAGTAATATATTTTTCACATATTTTCCTCTTAAAAATCTGTGTCACGTGATATGCTTTATTCATTAAATTGCCATAATGTTGAATATTACACTTTTTAGACACGTGAAAGTAATACCAGATGCAACATTAATATAACTGTTTTGTAATAAATTAGCCATGATTCGATAAACTTAAACTAGTTTCATTGCATTAACTCATTTGTTACGTGTATACATCGTTAGCAACGTAATTTGCAAGGTAGGTAGGTATACACTATGTAAATGAATAATGAATGTGCAATAACGTCAGCTGTAAATTCTTGGTAATTGCATCGTAATTAATTGAAATTAAAGTGGTGAACATATTTTACGCAAAATAAAAGTAAGTGTACTTATTTCTAAAATAGAGTTTAATTTGTTTCAATTTTAGATTAACAACAATTTTAATATGAAATCGTGTTTCTTTTTAAATAAACATGATTCGCGATGGAGGAAAGAAAGGGATAGGACAACTGGTTTTTGTGTATGTCTTAGTAACTAGAAATGACCGGCAGCTGGCAGTGTCTATGGAAACCCACCCATACTGAAAAATACCTACAAGCAAATTCGGACCATCACCCAGCATAAAAAGGATTATAATCAAAACATTAGTCAACAGAGCTAGAGATTGGACCCGGGTCATTTAGACTAAAACATCCCTCTGGAGTTTAGTCAAATGGTTAAAAAAAACAGGGTGTTAAACGAGTCATTAACTATAGAGTTCACAGAAAGAATGTGACAAGTCGGAGAAAAATTAGCAGGTAAATTAGCTGTAACGTTCATATTGAAACTAACCGTATACCCAGAGGGGTAGGTATATGGTTCATCCCTACTTAGAAAGTCTAAAAGAAGTTAAGGCCAGTAAAAACCAATTTGACCCTGTATGTATGTATGTCGGAGGGGTGGTGGAATTGTCTTCCACCACGGCACTTAGGCCTTATTAGGCCCTTTGTACAATCTCCTTCATTACTCGAGTACTTTTCTTCAAACCATCTTATTTACTATACGGATGGCTTGGTGGCAAAGTCTCCTACAGTTTATGTATGATAGCATGGTCTTGAGTTACAGAGATTTCTTGCTCTGTTCTCATTACCATTTATCGGGGACCACACGCGTGCGGCAAATGTTGGGGGACCCAGGTCTCTTGGTAGGCTGCCACAGCCACGTCCCCGAGCCTGCCTTAGGTCACCCATTCAAATTCCAGCCCACGTCCGTGATGCTTGACTCGGCAGATCGAAATTCGCCGGCCAAGACACCCGGCTAGGCGGTCCCCAATTTGACCTTGTGTTTACATGAATAAATGATAAAGCTTAACCAGCCTGAAAAATTAGCCATTAGCCCAACATGTGTTAGATGTACATAAAATAAATTTCGAGGTATGTACTTGAGTACGTCAAGGTTTCAAATATGACGATATGGGAAGCAAAAAGGCTCTTCTAAAAAATAAACAACGGCGTGAATGCAAAATGCGTGATACATCAATAAGCAGGGCTGAAAGTATACTCAACCGCACCGGTGATACGGCAGATGAACGTATGACCACAGCCACCATCCAACTGTGCAAGTGTGGAATCACGTGAAGCGGTACCAGAGATATACCCGACTTCACGCCTTCTACCCTACCCCACTCCACTAGAGGTGCGCGTGGGGACACAAGCGGATATCCTATCCTAACTCTGTGCGCAGCTACTCGCCTACTCCACAAGACTAGAGGTACGCGCGGCGGTACTGACTTTGACAACGCAAATGGGATCTCATACCTCATTCCCATCATTACTGAGCAGGCTTAGATGTGCACGCAGTGACACAACCTCTATAAAATCTGTACTCAGCCAAGGGACCTTAGTCTGGGTAAAGAACGATAGTCCTGCTCGACCCCACCCCATTTGAGGGCATTTATCCAACCAAGAATGCCAGCCACTGAAGATGTATATAGGGAATAACGGTGAAACGTTTAAAATCATTGAACGCGGCCAGTTACAGAGACCACCACGAATTCGGGGGGTCACCATTGTCTGAGGAACAGTCCCGTCTATAGTGGTTTTAGAGTCAACAACAAGAACCGAAATGAATCAGGGCAGATCTAGGAGTTCTGATACCGGGTGCGCCCTCACTGAGCTTAGAGAACAACAAGGTGAGGTCAAAAATTACTAGCTAAGGAAGTGTAATGTGAGTATGTAACTGCCGCTGACTGGGTATAAAGGCCACGACATAATAACCCGAAAAACTATAGCACTTTAATCAGCAGCAAGGGCTGTGAAGGCTTTGAAACCACTATAAATATTTTATATCTCTGTGAGATATAGGGTGTTTCAAGACTTGGCGGCATAAATCGGGAGCATATAGGTGGGTGAAAATAATGCCAATCATATAGTTTTTCTCCTACGGGCCTTCGTTATTAGCCTGTAAGTTTGACAATTAAAAATTATATAGGTATATTTATAACTCTTCAACAATATTTTCAAATTCAATTAAATTTAGGTGGTTTACATAATATATAAATATATTCTTTTCAATTCCTAAAATAGTTCCAAACGATTTGTAGGAAATAAGAAATGGACCATAGTAAAATTGAATAATTTTTTTGTAGGTGTAAGAAAATAATTATTACACTGAGACAATTTCTTTGCTATGGTTAGTAAAAATCCATTAACCGTAACAAAATATATACATTAAATAGGCGCCAAGTGAGTTGCCTTTTTACCACAAGAGAAACTGCACTTGCAGTAAGTAGACAGTTTTGCTATAATCTCTGCTACCTCAAGCATGTCATCTCATTAACCCCAAGCGACTCAACTCATTAATCCCAAACGAGTCAACTCATTAACCCCAAGCGAGTCCTCATTAATCTCAAGCGAGTCAACTCATTAACCCCAACCGAGTCAACTCATTAACCCCAAGCGAGTAAACTCATTAACCCTAATAGAGTCAACTCATTAACTCCAAGTGAGTCAACTCCATATTTACTATTTTTCGGTGTTGTTGGCTCCCCTCACTCTTCGTGCACCTTACAACGCAACTAAAAATGTTGTACATATCTTCAAACAAGCATAAATAATCTTGAAATCTCCATTTGAGAAGTAAGAGTTCGTATTCAGCCTGCATTGTGTGCATATAATCACGCATACATATACTCGTAAGTATTATTGCATACTTACGCAAATACCCAAATTGAAAATTTTCTGGCGGTTGTTAGACAACTGAAAACAGACTCACCATTCGATCAAAAAACATCTATTTATTATAAAGGACCCAACGACTAAGGATTGACGAACGTATATTCCGTGTTACATGTTACAGCAAAATGGCGAAACTTCTAACTTCTTTATGGGCGAAACCATAATCAGCATAAGGCAGCGTAATCGCGCATGCGCACTGAGCCGAATTTCGGTTTATGGTTAATAATAATCCAAATGTTTATAAAGGTAATGTTTCTGAGTTATAAATATACTATTAAATTCACGAAACTAAGGAAAAGGTACTCTGGTTTCAATTCGATAATAATTTTTTTCTTCAAACGTCATATAAGTGACATCTTATGTGACGTTATTCAATAATAATAAGTGTCATTTATATGGCTAGGAGTATAAGTACTTACTTATAGTCCTAAGCGTATAAACACATTATTGTACTATGAATTCAATTTTAATATAATAATATTTATTATTAATATTTATATAATAGCACAATATAATATAAACAATATAAAAGCACAATTATGAAGATCTGCATCATTTAAGGATCATCCACTTCTTGCGATGTCAGTACTCATAGCAGTATTTCTTAGTCAATGTCAACGGACACGACGACAAATTAAATATTTGTTTTGATAGATGCAAGTACGTATCTATGGTAATGTTGATAATACAGTGAAATAAGTTAAAGATTCAATGTTACAATCTTTATTTAAAATTCGTTTTTTCTGTTATTTTAATCATCTTACTATAATTTATGACGTTTGAAGAAAAAAATAGTATATGATGTTTGGAAAATAAGATACTTTATGTGCTTCGCATGAAAATTTTCCAAATTTTCCACGCTTAGCACATAAAGTATCACTTATTCTCCTAACATCATAATATACTACTGCATGTATATTTTTTAGACGGCACTACACTATAACTGGCGCCTTCGCCATTTTATATAATAATTAGCAATTTATTGATAATAATTAAATTCAAGTGTCAACTAAACAATGCATAACATATGTTAATTATGCATTGTTTTACTTAGTACCACTCTAAATATAGAGGGGGAGTACAAAAAGAAGTTAAATAGTTAAATATATACCACATACAATATTAATTGTCTGAAATAAGCTTCTCTACTTTCATACATTTTCTCTCCTACTGCCTACTATTGCCTCTCTGAGCTAGAAACATTATTCCTGGATTTTTCCTGATATTGTTCCAATGAAAACTCGTTCAACTTAATAATTCGTTTCTTGTTTGTATTGAGGTTGCATAGGTATAACTACCGAATTTTAAGATGTATATCCCAGTGATAACATGGTGGTTTAACAAGCGTAAAATAAAATAGTTTCGGTTGTTATTAAAGGTTGAAAATATAACGTTTTAAATTGCATGAATTTACAACCGAACGAAGAAAAAAAAGCATAGGTTACGTAAACACTACAATTAAACGTTATAAAAACAATCCTTATAGATTATTGATTATAAATGAACCAGTTAGGTAATTATATACTATTCCTCCTCGAAAGTTTACATGAACTCTACATTGATTTTTTGTCTGAAAAGTGCCATGTGGATCCCTCAATCCATAAGTGCGAATTTTGCAAATTGGTAACACCTTCCCTTGTCAACCTTCTGTAAATTTCTCTGTTACAAGGGTCTTGTTCTTGTTTCCTCCAAAAGCCAATGAGAAAATGGTCCTAGTTTTCTTATGCTAGTAGTAGGATTATTGTGAACTACATCCAAAATATTCTGGGTAATTATATAGAACTTATATATGTATAAACCGCCGTTTAACTTCCTTAGTCATCCTTAACTAAATGTTTTGTTAGCGAAAATTGATGAAAATTTCAAAACATAAACTAAAATGGGCCTTAGTGTTTTCAGTTATCTGTGAAAAGTTATTTATTTTCTTAAAAACGGAGGAAGGAAATTTAAAAAAATGGTAAACAACACCTTTATAAATAATATACATGAAGATCGTTAGCATATCTTATTTGGCATATGCAGAGCATACCTTTGTACAAATTTTATTTGTGCACGACTAAAACGTCCTCAGTCCATATGCGCAGAAATGAAGTCACAAGGATGATAAAGAAAATCTATGCAACACATAAATGACTCAATATACTTTTCACCCGGCTTCCCCTTCACATGATATAAACTACTTACTCGACGTTTATATTCAATGAAGAATTTCAGATGTTTACTGTGCCCATGTCAATAACAGGATTTGGTTAAACTTGCCAGATGGAGTTTTTGTGAATTCACGAAAGCGGTTCGAGAGTGCAGTAATTTATTTAAAGTGCGACATAAAGAAAGTTGTCTCTTTGAATAGACTCCCAATATAACGACTACCTGTATTTACATAAGCAAGTCCATTTATAAGCGGTACCTGGTTCATCATTTACTTTGGAGGGAAAAGGGGGATTTAACAAACCAATCACATCTGCGAGCAAATCCCTGAAATATTCACATTATTTGTATTCTAAGAATTTCTTATTTAAGAAAATTGCTTGTGACTGCTCTTGAGTCCTTAATTTAGGGCGATGTTTTACATTTTCCAATTTCCACAGTATTAGTATATCAGACAGTATTTAAAATATCAAAGAAATAGCCTTTGATACAATGAAATGATTTTGTAGATCGTGTAAAAGAAATTTGTTCGCCAATAAAATTAGCAAGAGGTAACGCAGTTAGTTATCTAAATTAATTAATATTTTTAAACCAGTAAACATGTGTCGACAAATACAGAACCTCAATTTTCCCACTATTCTAACTTCAATAATAATTGCTGATATCAAAAACTAGTTTGGGATCCCGCAGAATATGAACCTACATGGGGTATTTCAAGTTGGATGTGAGGAAAAGATTAAAATTGGACAGAACTGATGCATGCAATAATATTTTGCCGAAGAAAGTGACGTAGGGATCTTCTTGGAATTTTATCTCGACAAATTTCGTACAGACTGTAGGTATAGTACGTAATAATAAGTACCTTCTTACTCCTAAGGAAAGCGATTGTAGAAAATATTTAACAGTGGTCCTAAAATGTTCCACGGTTAATCGTCCCTGGCGATACATAGCAAATACCCATTTCAAAAACGAAAATGACGGTTCATATCGCATATCTAGTACATTGCCGGCCCTTTGAAAGTGGACGGTTTATTTTTCTAATGTGATGTGGTCTACTTTTCTTATTATGACAAGTTTTTATATGTCAGTGTCATTAGTAATTTGCTTGGTAATTCAAGATGCCGCGTTTAATGGAACCAGAGAAACTGAGAGCTATAACTTTACTTCAGAATGATTGGTCATTGCGGATGATCTGCATGTATGCAAGAACAGCATATTTAAACTCAAAGAAAATGGATTGCGGAGGGAGTAAGCACCACCTAAGAATAAATCCTTTTGACATGGCAGTAACGGCTTCCTCTGAGATGAATTCAGTGAGAACTGCAAGACTCCCCAGTATAAAGAAAAGAGGTTAGAGTTTGTAAGACAATTTGTAGGAAGCCCAGATAACTTCTGGACGAATATTGTCCGTGTCTACCCACCAGAGATTATAAGGTATTCGGAGTCTTATGTGAAACCCACACAGCGCAACAGAAGATTCTCCATTAACGTTTGGGCTTGGATAAGGGTGTTTGTTGGAGGATAGAAGAGCGCCTAACTGGTCTGAGCTATGTGCGCATAATGGAAAAAGTTATGCTGCCATCCGTGACCATGCTGTTTCCTCAGAATTTCACTTTCCAGCAGGATAATTGGGCAATTCACACCTCAAGAGTTGCGTCATAAATTGGTTCATTAATAACAACATCGATGTTTTACCTTGGCCCTCAAAGTCCCCTGTCATTCCTATTGAGAACGTCTGGGGATATTTGATGAAAAATTTGATATAATGACAGCCGATTTGAACCTCACATTTTCAAGTCAGCTTCACAAAGGCCCATTATACACAATTTGCTTATAAGAGTCATCCACTTTCAAAGGGCCGACACTATACTTCACATTTTAGTAACTGTACAGTAACATGTACATGTCTGCCTCTGATATGAAGCTTCGCATCGATCAATTTATTCGATACGTATCTACACTCTAATGCCTGCCCTATCGGCCTGGTGAACAAACTAGTTTTTTTTCTGTTGAGGGACGTTAACTGAAGGAGTGAGAGCATTGTGTATTGTGAGCATAGAACAGCACACGGCTTGACTATATATTAGCACAATAAAGATTACTACTACTTATAGATTACAAGCCCATCGGAAATTTTCAAGGGGTATGAATTACTTATAAATCAATACTACCACATATATCAATAACTTTAGAAACAATGCCGTCAATTCTTGTTGGTACAGGTGAGTACACATGTAAGTTAAACTTATCCAGCAAGGGGGGGGGGGGTTGGATTTCGGCAAAACAGTTTTGTACCGCATTTCTAAACTATATAGGTTATATATAAAAAAAACTCGACCTGATGCCGTACAAAGATAGCAATACCGGAAGCCAGGAAAAAATTACTACAGTACGTCATTTATACTGCAAGTTTCGGATTGATACGTAGATAACTTTTTTAGTGACGCCGTATGTATCTGCTGATACAGGGGTTACAAATGCAGGGCGTAACCCTCTATTTTAGCCCTCATTGTTTCAAGTCATTGAAAACTGTACGGCATCGATTGCACATGATTATTTAACTCTCCAAATAATTCTTAGCAACTGTGCCGTCCGAAAATTATGGTTAATGCAAAAGTGTATAAACAATTATTACTTGTATTTAGGAATTGAGTTGTATTTATTTTCGATAAGATCATTAATTCCTGTACGGCAACCACTTTTTTGATAAAAAGCTATCGTACTAAATCATGGTCGGTTATAATTAATGGCACAAATTAAAAATTCGAATTAAAAAACAAATAAATATATTGTGAAAAACAATATTTTGAAGATTCATTGTTATAAACTAAAAATGTTATATTCAAAATAGTATGGCTGTAATTGACTTTTCATAAGTAAAAAAATAGAAAAAAAACAATGATGTACATTTTTAACTAGTGGATTTTACATAGCTGATAATATTTTTCATTAAATTTTTACCACATTTTTAGGTCATTAATAACTATACGGCATTTACAAATTTTCATCAGAAATATGACATAAATAATGAAAATTGCAATGCCGTACATATTTGTTGGAACAATTCTCTGGAACTGTATGTCCAAAATGAATTTTATTCAAATTTCAAGAGAATTGAATTGATATTTTAATAATTATTTTTTGGATTTTGAAAAATTTTACTTATGTACTTGTGAAAAAAAAATACATGTATAAGCTTTTCAAATTTATAAAATTAATAATTTTCATATCGTCCTATGGTATTGTAACGGCATATTACTTAAAAATTATTTTACATCTTTAATAGTGTTTTAGTAACAATGCTGACCACTTTTCAATGATCGGAAACCATAAGAGTCATAATATAGGGGTTTGCATCCAGGGTTTCTCACTCCTGTATCGACAAATATGTACGGCATTACTGAAAAATATTTCCATATGATGTAAGTCTTATTATAAAAAGGCCGTACAGTAGTAACTAATTTGTATTAAGGAGAAAATAGTAGTAAAAATAAAATCAATTCTTGCAAGTAACACTTATTTGCAAAAATATATTTTAAGCCATTTAGAACCATTTTTTTTGTACGACATTTTGTTTTTGTTGATTATTGTTGTCAGTATTAACAAAATATATTAATGCCGTACAAAAATTGTGCACCGTGAAATTCTACTTTTCAGAGGGAAATTAATTTTCCTATAGTAAACATATGTTTCATGAAAAATGTGCGGCATGGCCAAAAATGTCATTATTTTATAAAATAGAATTAAAATTAGTTAATTTGATGTTGGTTCAAATCACCCCCCATACGCTACTTATAAATAGAGGGTTGCACCCTGTATTCCTAACCCCTGTATCAGCAAGTACCTACATACGGTGTCACTTAAAAATTTATCTATGTATCGATCGGAAACTTGCAGTATAAATGTCGTACTGTAATAAATCACCAAAATCCGGACAAAAATTTTCGGAAAATCAAACATTTTCCCGGCTTCCGGCATTGCTATTTTTGTACGGCATTAGGCCGAGGTTCACTTTTTTTGTATAACCTATATACTTTAGAAATGCCGTACAAAAATGTTTTGCCGAAAACCACCCCCCTTGGTGGACAGGTTTAGCTTACTTATAGTTCTTTTCATATACAATATTGTAGAAATAAAAAACTCTTTTATATTGCCGATAACCACAGAAACGGGGTCGTAAATACTTGTCTGCCTAGCAGAACAGGGTCGTATTTAGGCAAAGTTTACAGAATATAATATTTAAGTCTCCCTTCAAACGATTCACAACAGACACTACTACACAATGGCTGTAAATTGAAAACAACTGCAGTGAATTATAAAAGTTATCCAATAAAAAACTTGTAATAACACAAAAATCACTACTCAAAACACTACTCTAAGAAATAATAATGACAGCATTGCAGCACCAACTCCTGCCCTGTACCGCGCAAACTGAACTATCAGAAATTTAAAGCAATAAGCTCACCGTATCTAATTGTTGATTGTCTCTGTCTCACATTAGGAATTTGAGAACAACGTACGTCTTAGAGAGATGTTCAGAATCTGTTTTGTTGCCAGCCTAGCTGTGTTGCCAAATGTTTCGGCGAGTTTATTGTACTAAAAATGAACAACATACATTTCAAGAATGAAGTGAATAATGCAATTATTCTTTAAATAAATTTATGCAAATTCAGCCTATTCTTATATTTTCAGAACATAATTTAATATTTTAAACGTAAATATCTGAATAAATTAATTTCATTCAATTTATCAATTATTCATATAGGGAATATTTATATATATCGGCAACACAGGGTCCACGTCTGGCGATTCAAGGTTCTGCCCACCTAGGGTAAAGCGGAGCAACCTTTAAATTGAATACCTGACAAGATATGTAATTATTGATTAATATCACTTTATTTCTCATTAATTTTGTATTCAATTTATTTAGATGAGTCTACCCGATAAGAGCATTATGATTTGTGAAATAAATTAGCTGTTATAACATTTATTTTCTACGGACATTTAAAAATTGTCTTGCCCTACTCTCCCCCTATCATACTTATCGGCAGGCTTTGGCATTTTTTATGTCTACTATAAGTATGAAAAGAACTATACCTGTGTACTCACCTGTACCAACACGAATTGACGGTATAATATCTAAAGTTATTGTTATATGCGGAAGTATTGATTTATAAGTAATTCATGCTGGGTCAAATGACTCCTTGAAAATTTCCGATGGGCTTGTAGTCTATTATTTATTTGATTGTCGTCACATAGTTTTCCATGTGTGTTTATAAATACCGGTAATGAAAATTCAGTGTTTATTGTAGGTCATCTAATATTCCAGTATTTCCTTCGTTAATAATAATATGTAGAGGTGTTTTAAAATCTTATGAGCTTTGACCTTCATATGCGCAGAAACATAATTCCGACCGTCGCGTCACCTAAATTATTCTACGTGCTAAAACATTACATTCATTATTCACAGTCTATCTCGAGCTCTCGTAGCGTAAACAAGCCTTTGCTCCGATTACAAATATCATAATAAAATGTTCTATTCTTTATTATTTTAATTTAAGCAATAAAAAAAAATATATATAACGTTCGCCAGTTGACTTTATTGATGCCCGAGCGCCTTAGTTCATTTCTACTTGTAATGATGCACATGGTCTAGTTCTGAGTCAATGTTTTCACAACGTGCGTATTAGAAAAATTATACAGATACGCCACGCCTTTCGCGCATTTCGCGGCTCATGAGATATTGAAACACCTCTAATAGTCTTTTAAGTATATGAAAAACTTTAATTGGCAAAAAATGCGGTAATAATTGGATAGGAGAAAAAGCGGTGTTATAGAATTTCGTAACAAAGAATTTTTTACAATGCCTTTGATAATGAACTGCACTGATTTATGCACAGTAAGCAAAATATTTCTTACCAATAATGAACTCGAAAAAGTTTTGTTTGTTCCTTAAAGACTTTGTCAACGTGTCGGGCTCGAGAATCCTTTCCGAGTTTACGCTTCGTTAGGTCTTTTTTATTTTCTTAACAAAGCTTACTATACGTCTACGTAGAGTTAAATCTGCTCGCGAACGAAAAATATAACATTTAAAGCGTATATCATCGGGATGGTATTTTTTGTGAGTTTTTAAATTGTGATAAATTGTTCCAGTTTTTCCATGCGAGATGTACTTGACTGGTATGGAAATGGGAAACGGACGTGATTTCATCGCTATCTGGCAAAGGAAGCAAAACATAAAGGAGAATTATTGCGATACTTACAGATTATGCGGCTGCGATGTGTGATTCCACGTTAAGTGCTCTCCTAGTTATTAGAAAGGTACGTAAAATGTAAGTAAACACAATGACACGCATTCTCATACAAAGCAGGGTGGAACTAAAATATTTGAGCTAAATGAATTTACTTGATTAATTTTGTGAGACTGGTTGACAAAAATAATACATACAGTACAATTCCAAATAGTACTTGATGGTGTGTCAATATTAACATTTCTAAAGACAGGATTGGGATATTTTTTAAAATCTGAAAATTGGAAAATATACACGAAACTGTGTAAAAAGCATAATAAAAATAAGTATACAGGGTGTCCCACCACGAACTCCATCGATGGATATTTGGGAAACCGCTCGAAGGATTTTTTGAAATTGTGATGGTGTGATACGGACCGTGGGGTCTACCAAGCTAAAATATTTTCAAGGTGATAGTACTTCCGGTGATACCGGACGTAGATACTAATTTTCTTATTTTAAATGGAACCCCCTGTATATTATTGCATTTTTGGAAAGAACATCTATTTTTAAGTTGAAAACATATAGCACACTCCATACTTAGGATTGACCGTTTCCGAGATATTTAGTTTTCCCGGAAACATAGTTTTTTTTATGCAAATTGTACATTTTATAGAGGAAGACCTAA
Organism: Anoplophora glabripennis; assembly: GCF_000390285.2. Lineage (NCBI taxonomy): Eukaryota > Metazoa > Arthropoda > Insecta > Coleoptera > Cerambycidae > Anoplophora > Anoplophora glabripennis. Next base: position 341,509 of record NW_019416280.1, read on the forward strand.
TTTATCGAATTTGACATGAAAATTTTCCAGATTTTATACGGGGTGGTCAAAAAAAGTTATCGAATATGAAGTTCAGAAAATGCGGAAAACTTGAAATTTTTAAATGGAATCCCTTACTTTTTTTAACGTATTCGCATTCTGCACTAAAATTAAGTGTAACTTTGTTAAAGTATCCCTATACCTAAACCCAGTGGTTTTCATTTTATTTACGAATAAACATTTCCCTTTTCTTAAAATGTATTTCCATTTGTTTCGCACATTTTAGGTTGGCCGTGGCAGGTAAGTAACAATCAACATGACAACTGTCACAGGTTTTTAATCGTCAGATTTATTTAGTTCCTTGTGGGTCGCTCCTCTAAAAAAATTAATTTATATATTATTTTAATAAATATGCAAAATGTCTTCCTTCAATGTTTTAATTGTCAGTGTTGCGAGAAACCACTACTCCGAGGGCTATATGCCCCTACCGGAATTGAATTATACTTGTAACACCTAGTGCAACAGCTATGGTCGTTCGTCAGTTAACCCACCAGGCACAGACCGGTTTCGGACTTATTAGTCCTCATCAGTGTGTCATGGGTGAGACAACCGACGAACGAACCAGCTGTTTTGCAAGGAAATTTTATATTTTCATAAATTTTTATACAGTGTGTTAAAATTATGAATTTAAAGCAATATTAAGGTCAAAGTACCACTATTTTTAAAGGCGCAGAAAAATTGTATCAGGAAAAATGTTTGCTAACTAGAAGGTATTACGTATGTGACCTGCCTATAAAATATGCAAAAGTATTTGTTTTTTAATCAACCGATATTACTGTTTTGTGTTTTCATTATGTTTTAATTTAAATCGTCTTCGAAAATGAACATAAATAACCAAAATGGCAAAAACATTATCTGTGATATGGTCAATAAGGCGACTATGCTATACTTGAAAATATTATCTACTTACTCACGATTTTCTTCAATGCAATATTGTGGTGTCATAAAAAATAGTAGTACTTTGGCCTTTATATTTCTATATTCTTTATATAATTAAAACAAGGTATACGAATTTATGAAATTAGTAAATTTTGAACTATTTGATATAATGCAGAAGCTTTTACAATTAACAAAAAATAAAAAACTTTCAATGGAAAAAAAACAAACATGGGATAAAAAGAATAGTTACTTACATATTTTCTAATAATTTCATGTGCATTTTACGATTTTCAATATTTTTTAAAGTTATAAAACATATTCTATTAACCCTGTATAGTAGTAATCACATAATTATATTGTACTAGAAATTGCAATTTCCAGACAACACCTGGCTCAAAGAATGATATTTTTCCGTAAAATCAAAATAAAAACTTTTTCTCTATTGTAAACTATATTCGTGAATGCACTGTATAAACACAAGACATAAACATAAGATTATAAAGTTCAAATAAAAATACCATTTCAATTTATCATATGCATTTCAGGAGACAAAGTGGTACTTCATTATCATTACAGAAATCATCCCATAAAAAAATAGTATGAATCCCACACTTCATTACTGAAATATGATTGCATTTAACTTACTCGTTTTATAATTATAACATTCGACAAAATGGCATTGTTAGTACGTGATTCTAAAAATATTAGTAGTAGTATTTTAAAAACTCTAGCCAATATTTTGATTTGGTTTTCTGAAATATAAATAACGCTTCCTGAAATTAAATTCACTAATTTAAATACGCAATTGAAGTGGCATTTTCCGAATCAACATTGACCATTTCCAAATTGCATTTTGAAAGGATGTGGGTGTGGGTGTACTCAGTTTGTAAATCCCTACCATATATTAAAGTGGATTTAATTTAGACACATACTATCCATTAATTATGCCACTATGCGTATATCCTCTTTCACATGTTTTGTAGAATTAAAAGGGGTGAAAACAAAGTCCTTCTGGATAAAAATGCATAATTCTTATACTGTAGGTGTTTGAATTAATGTTTCATGTGTAAACAAAACATATGGAAACAAATTTAATTATACATTCTAACAAAATATGCAGCTACTATAAACAAGTACCATGAGAGAAATACGTACAACCAATAGACGATGCACCAAATACTAAAAGAACAAGAAAAGTCTCAAGTTTCTTAAGTTTAAATTGCCAGTGTCTAAAAACGGGAGTGGTTTTTGTTGTTTCTGTAAGTTCTCCAAACTCCGACTTTGTAATCCTCGATTTTTTTTACAGATTTTAAGTTAAAGTATAAATTCTAACTAATACGATAAAAATATGACATTGTCATTTCAAACTTCACTTAGTGAATTTTGGTGTCAAAAAATGCAGTTTCGAGTTTCGGTAAAAAGTATTTTTAATATAAATACATAATCTTGTTCAGATATTGTATATATATCGAGGGAACACCTTAAAATAAGAAAAACATCTGTATAACTTTGTTTTTGGGAGAATGTTGAAATTTAAAAAAATGTCACTTTTATTTAAATAGGTTGGTGTCTCTTAAGATGTTTGATGTAAATTGATAAATCTTGGACTAACGGTTTATATAACTATGAGCAAAAATTCCCTATCGTCACTAAAAACCTTAGGATTTCGTTGCTGAATATTTTGAAAAAATAATATTTTTTTAAGCAATTATTTTTTCAAAGATAAACGGGGTTGAATAAACAGGAAATAACTCCAAAATTTTTGTTTCTCATAATATCATCAGCATGATCAACTCCAAAACTAGTCGTTTCACAAATATACAGCATTATAGGAATCCATTGTAAGAAATATAATGTTTTATACTTACAATGTAATCATCAAAAACCAATAATATCATTGGAATAGTAATGGTTAATTTTTTAGGGATTATTATCGCTCAGAAAATTAAAAGCTATCCCAATTAATTTTTGGACTTTTCATAATTAAATTATTTTTAAAATTAAATTTAAAGTTAAAAGGAGATCATTAAGGTCAGAAATTTTATAAATATAACATCTTGAATATCATTCTCTCACATATTGCAATAAAATATTACATCGGAATGAATGAAGAGTAATAATACATATTTCGTGGTACCACATTGAGAAGAATATATTCGATAGGAGTTGACTTTTGTATATAGGTAACTTGATCTAAATGAATTTATTTTGACCAATAAAATCTTTGGCCTAACGTTGTCCATATACTTTACTGACATTCTGTATTTACAAAATGAACAGAAAATATACTTACAAACTTTCAGATATTGCTATACAGACTTCTAAAACTTTGTGACGAATTAAATAAATAAACGTAGTGATCTACATCATGCTAGTAAGCGGCAATACGGATTGTAGTAGCAGAAATAGGCTAAATCTGTGGTCAAGCTGTGTGCCGCTCTATGCTCACAATACACAATGCTACTGACTGCAAAAAACCTGGATTGTTCACGGGCACGTCAGGCCGACAGGGCATGTATTAGGGTGCCGCTAGATACATATGGAATAAATTGATCGATGCAAAGCTTCAGATCAGAGGCAGACATGTACATGTTAGTGTACAATGACCCGAATTGTGGGATTACGCAAATGTGAATCGTTTCCCTTAGGAGTAACAAATTATTATTTTTTAAATTTTGCTGGTACTTATATTATTACGTACTATAAATATATAATTTATATATAGTTTCACGTGAAACGTTAAGTGTAGCAAAATAGACAACGCCCCTTATTGTTTCATACTATTATGTACATACTTACATATACTTATATATATTCTTATAATATAAAGAGCGCAGTGATAAGAAGGCAACGGCTATATCACTTTTTGTTTGAATAAAAGAGAACTCGCCCTAACATTTCTGATTTCTAGTTATTACAGAATACTGTTCAGAATAAAACTTCATTGTCAGAAATTAAGAAATTAGTTTTAAAAAATACTGCTTTATGATAGGTTGACAGAAAAAAATATATGTTTTGTGGTCTAAAGATTACAGAGAAAAAATTATCAAACAAAAATTATGACTTTTGATAACTTACCTTCCTTCATAAAAATGTTCTAAAAATAGAAAGCAGTGTATTTTATTACCAAAAACAATTCCCAAAGATATGCTACATTTTTTCAATTAATTGCATTTTAATAAGAAAAATTAAAGGTTTGTACCGAGTACCAAATAACGATTGCAATAGCGCTTATTTTCAAAGGACACATTTGGACTAAAGCTCCACGAAAAATATGTTTCAAACCCACCGACTTGAAATAATGCACTTTTAGGAATATATAAACGCAAAATGCTCGAGGCTATTGTTGTTGCGGGTACTACGTACGTAGTTATTGCGGGACCAAACAAGTTATTAAAACTTCTGAAACCCAGTTTGCTCGATGTTAGTTTGTATAACTAAGTCCCTTCTAGTTTCTAATGAAATAATTTTCTTGGAGGCTCCTAGATGAACAAAACTTGGAGACGCAATCTCTATCTTATTTATTTACCCTTTAATATTAGGAAACTACCCTTCCTCAAACTGATTGCTGTTAGTCTCAAAGTATTAGTTTATCAAGTTTCAGGCGTACAAAGATATTAAGAGTTAGTTGAACCTTTTTGGCAAATTTTTGCAAAATGTACGAGTATACATTGCTGTTTCTTATTAAGGATGATAGCTTATGCCCAGTACAAAGAAATACTATGTTCACGATTTTGAAAAGTGGTCTCGTGTTTGTTTTCATTATTAAGATAACCATTTCTTTATTTATTACTTGCAGTGTTTTTTAAATAAATATTCTGAAATTCGACAGTTCGTATTAATTACACGAATCATGTAGAAAAGTATTGCAAAAGCGAAGGCATCTTGTATAAGTGAACCCAATCAGTTATTTAAGAGTTCATTTTATGTGCTTCCACTCTTATATCGACAGAAATTCTACCATAAAAAAAACATTATGAAGAAATTCCACACAACTGTAACGTAAATAGGTACGATTAGGTTATGATCGAATTATTTTTACAAAGTACTGTCTACATCTTGTAGATTTCGTGAAACCTTCACGCAATAGGTTAGAAAAATTCGATGCCAGTACGTAACAATGGTTTTATTATGTTTCGTTTCATTTATACTTAAAAAAAACTGGGGGGGAGGGTATTCTCCTTAAAAAATACTGATCCATGACATTTCTGAGATACATGGTGACTTTAAAAAGGGTTTTCTATCTTTAAATCGGAGGAAAAATATGTTAAAATTCAAAATTTCTTAAACATTCAAAGGACTTTGCAGACCCCAAAGGATAATAGGTACAAAAAAGTTATACTAGTTGAAAACCGATGGAATGCACATTTTTCGAAAAAATTAAAAGTGGAGCTCGCTGTTTACATAAAACGGCAGACGTAATTTTAAAAATAATAACATGAAGAAATATGTTGCTATGGTTTTATTATAATTTGATAATACAAGGTGCGTTCCAAAATAAACAGGACATTTCAAAATAAATATTTCTATTGGCGTCGGAAAGATATATCCTTCACTGATGTGCTGTCAAAATTTAAAAATGAGTATCGAACAAAGAGCTAATATTACGTTTTGTTTTAAACTTTGGTAAAACTTCCAAAACGTTTTAATTGATACATCAAGTTTGTGATGATGATTGTTTACCACGTGGCAGAGTTTATGACTGATATACGCGGTTTAAAACCGGTCCTGATGACACAAATGATGAGCAACATGTTGGCCAACCGAAATCCGTGATCACCGCAGATTTCATTAAAACTGTGAATGAATTCATCAAAGGTCAGCCAAAATCTTCATTAAAATTCATGGAAATGGAATTGAGCATTTCAAAAACATCAATTTATAACATTTTGACCGAACATTTATTTGGGCTATCGAAAAATGTGAGCACGGTTTGTTTCGCACAAATTGACTGACGATCAAAAATTGCTCAGAATTCAACATTTGAAGAACATTATCAAGGAGGCCAAAAAGTACCAAAACTTCCTTTACAATATTGTGACCGGTGACGAATGTGGTGTTTTCAATATGATTCCGAAACCAAGCACCAAAGTGCCGAGTTGAAGGCACCTGACGAGCTGAAACTCAAAAATCTCGTTTGCAGAAGATAATGTTGATTTGCTTTTACAATTCCAAAGGCATTGTCCACAAAGAGTTTCTTCCACCGAGCCAAATCGTTAATGCACAATTCTATCTTGAAGGGTTTGGTGTATCGCATTCGTCATATTCGAAGAGAATAGCGCGCAGAAGAAAGTTATCGTTTGTTGCACGATAAAGTGCGATCTCATCGATCGACACTTGTGACAGATTTTTTGACAACACATCATAATTTATTATCAACCACTCCCCTTATTCGCCTGATTAGGCACCGTGCGGCTTTTACCTTTTCCAGAAAAATGTATTTACCGATGAAAGCAAAGCGTTTTGTGGACTTAAAAGCCATTCAAAGGGCTTGTACAGACCTCCTGAAGGACATTCCGGCAGACGACTTAAAATATTCTTTCCACATGCTTTTTGACCGTGCAAAGCACTGGAATTATTCGGAAGGGAACTATTTTGAATAAAATAAAACAATTTTTCCAAAAAAACTTTTTGTTGTTCTTATTTTTAATAAGTCCTGTTTACTTTGTAATACTTTGTAATAAGTCCTGTTTACACTTCGTATAAATTTCAATTACAAATTTATATATTCTATTCTCACCATTTTGCAAGGGGAAGTCACTTCTCAATTTGTTGTAAGTATAAACGGGACACCCTGTACATTTGTTCATCCAGAGCAGAGGATCCCAAGCATTTTTTGGTATACCTCATTTATGAGCAATATGTACCACTGAACAAAATCAGTTTTATTAAACAAATAAATAAACAAAGTAGCATAATACCTAAGTAATAAAAAATTACTTACGGCAAATTTTATATGTATATGCCATTAAAAAAAGAAAACAAAATAACACTGAAGTAGGACACGTTTACTACAAGAAATAGTTAACGCACCAGTGTTGTAAATTTGAAACTAGGAAATACCATAATTTGCTAAAATGTAGTATAATTTGCTAAAATATATTATAATTTGCTAAAATGTATTATAATTTGCTAAAATGTATTTGCTAAAATGTATCAGAATTTGCTAAATTTGTTGAAACGAATAATGTGAAATAAAATAATTAAAATGGTTTTGCGACGTTTCACAAGTTACACGCGCACTATAGTTTATCAAACTCTAGCGTAGAAGACATAAATTTTGTTTATATTTCTTTTTTGCTAAAGCCTATTGTTACTATTGTACTAATTTAATCAAAATTTTATAGCCATATTAACTTTTTCGTTTAATGTAATTTTCAGTAATGAAAGTTTTTTTTTAATCAGAAGACATTTCACAAGTTAGATATTTCAAACATGGTAGCCTTTTGCATTATGAAGTGTGGTTATTTATATATTTTAAACACATAATTCTTAAAAATTCTTAAAAAGTAATTCGAATTTTCAGAATGTTTTTAGAAAATATAGTATTTCAGATGCAATAATTGGTAAATATGTAAAACTGTAAAGGTGGCGTTGCCATTATCAAGAAATTTTAAATAACATTTTTTAAGCATCCATAAATTTATTAAAAACAATTACATGAACAGCCTTTCACCAAATAGTATTTTAAAGCCTTTTATACTTTTTCTTAAGGTTGCCTATAATTAAACGATTTCTTCATCTTTTTATAATTTCAGACATTCTAAAGAACTGAGTAGGCATCTAGCAATTGTAAAAAAGTTTTAGAGATGATGTAATACAAATTACAATGATGATGTAACTATGTAAGTAAGAAATTTCTATTAGTGTAATAGAGTAATAGTGTAATGCCAACATATATGCCCTCTCAACTGCAACACAGTTCAAGTAAGTTTCGCAGAACAGAGTGCATAGTTGAATTATGTGTTAACAAACTATGTACATTAAATTTGACAATTTTGGTAGAATAATGTCTCATTTAAAACTGGGCGTCATTAGATGACTTTAATCAGTGCAGTAGAATTCCCGTGCACTCACTTCAAAGAAAATTACGGAGCCTTCACACAGGAAGCTAATATGACACGAGAGGTATTCATTTCGGTGAAATATTCAGCGTACCACTGTATTCACAGAACGTAACGAACTCTTTAACTATTTAAATACCCCTCCGACTTGAATTCACTAAGTTTGATATAAACTTAACCTTTATTTTTAGAAGCAGCAGCGCATCTCTGGGCGTATTTCGAGGTAAATGATAATTTGAAAAGCTGATCTTTTGTTGTTTTCGCTGTAGCTACAAAACACGACAAAGTAAAACATGTAATTGGATTTTACATAAAACAGAAGTGAAGGAACGGCTGATTTTGAGCGACTTCAAAAGTAAGCGAACAAAGTGTAGGAATCCAAAACACGACATTTTTAACTCAAAAATATAGCTGTAACTTTATTAAAAAGAAACGTAACAAAACGTTAAATACTTGTCTTTAACCATACACCAATCAATAAAATTAATACTTTTTTCTACTCCCACGTGTACCTATATTCATTGTTTTCTTTACAACTTGCTAAATGGATAGGTAGACAATATCAGTCTACTGAACTGATATAATTCATTATACATACTAGTGTGGATATGAAATCTACCAGTCAGTGTGCGTTAAATATACAATTAAATGTCATTTTTAAATTTAAAATTAGAGCATAATTTGTCAAATTAGGGTACTATCTCGTTACATTTTACAATTTACCGAAGAAAATATTTAAAAGGAATGATTCCAGTGCAAAATCAATAAATTGCACCCCACCTGACATTTGAGAAGGACAAATGAAACATACGAAGCATTATTACCCCAGAAATCAAAGAGACATTGTTTTAACTATAACTGTCGTTGGACGAAGTGAATGCGTTTCTGTCGACAACGAGTAGGTTCAGGGTTCGAAACCACCCGCCAACACTATTCCTTTTTCTATAAATATATTTCTTAAATATGTAATAATTTTGATAAAATTGTAGGTGGTGTTAATTTTTGGCATTTCTGGGGGATGCCGTCGCCAGGAATTAAAAAAATTTGAAGGTAAACCCTATAAGGGATCTACAAAATGAATTACAAGTAAAATTAATACATACAAAAATAAAAACAGATCGATCATTTGTAATTCCTGGTATGTTTTACGAGCTGTCTAAAGAATATATGCTGCTTAGACTGTCTGATACGGAATAATTTTTTGTGAGCAACCAAACGGATAAATGTGTGAAACAAATAGTTGGGATTAACAAAATTGGTAATCAACCCAAAGTAATTGCTGAATTTTAAAGCTACCGAATGCAAATCTATATATGTACGGGACATTGTTTCCTATGTTCTGGCGCCACTATCCTTGCAGATACTGGAGGTGACACCCTAACAGTTAAAAATTTTGGTGGCTCGAAATCAACAGCAGTAATGGAAACTTATATAGAATATTCTTTAAGTACGAAAAAACAAATTGCCACTACCATCGTACAATCAGTTGATGCCACAAAACGGGAAGTAAACATCATTGGTAGGTATAATCTCTAATATATAAAATTCTCGTGTCGCGGTGTTTGTTAACAAACTCCTCCGAAACGGCTGGACCGATTTTGATGAAATTTTGTGTGCTTATCGGGCAGGTCTGAGAATCGGCCAACATCTATTTTTCATACCCCTAAATGTTAAGGGGTATGAAAAATAGATGTTGGTAGATGTTTGGTCCACCCCAATTTTTTTTTTATTTTTTGAACAAAATTTTATTTTTTTATTTTTTATGATGTGGCCTTAAAAAATACATACAATCCTAAATTTTCACCCTTCTACCATCAACCCTTATTTTTTAATAGCGATATTAGTAATTCAATAATTTTCAACCCCGGTCGATAACTGATCAATTATCACTTGATCATTTTTTTATTCCCGCCAGGCGTCGACCGGTGCCACTTCTGACCCAGCACGGAGTAGGGATGAGATCTCCCTCACACAATAAGCCGTTTCTCACTCCCTACAGTTTTCGGCCATTATTATTATTGTTTGTGCATCAACCGTAATAGTGACATTTACTATTATCATTAATAAAAAAAATATACACGATATTCACTGAATAACACTAAATATAATATAGATGGTAGAAGTGAAATTTCTTTATGAAAAATCTACTAAAATAAACCTAGGAATAATTTATATGGCAAAACAACGTTTGCCGGGTCAACTAGTAAAAATATATAAATATAGATTTATTACAATATATTTTCAGATTTATTTATTTTTTGGCATTCACTTCCCTTCTAGTTATTTTAATACTAAAAAAGTTATCTTAAAACTCGCGCCAGAAACCATCTTTAAGAAAACTGTTTATTGGCCAAAAAACTTCGTCATAAACATCGTTATGCATGAAGCCACTGCTATAATTTTATGTCAAAGGAAGTAAACTTCTCTTATACGAGAATATAAATTTCCACAAAGTTTCCTATATGTATATAAATCAAATATTTGGTAATAAATTTTATGCATATAGGATAGTGGTTCAATGCTGTATTTGAACAAAGTACGAACTTAACCAAACTAAATTTGAATTGACACAAACAGTGGTAAAATAAATAGTGGTAAATTTTGGTACTAATTTTAAGTATAAGTATTAATTTATATTTTTTTCTTTTAAAGAAATGATTTGACGTTTATTTTATTTATCAGAAATTCATATGGCTGTATTTATAAATGGAATTAACAACCTTTCTCCCTGTTAAGTAAGATGTATTTTCACTCAATAACTCGTTTAAAATTATGCTGCTTCATTAAATCTTTAACGATCCATTAAATCAGATAAAGAACTGCGTTAGTTAAGTTCTGAATTATCTAATTAATATTTTTTTCACATATGTTACATTCAAGAAGGATAATATGAATTTGTTGAATAGTATTTTCTCTTTTGCAACGTTTGTATTCTTGAAAAAAAGAATTCTTTCGTTATCAAAGTAGTTTTATCTATTTAAGCAAAATTTGGTAATAATGTGGAAATATACTATTACAAGAAACTGACATCTGTCCAACTATTTCAGATATTATCTTATTCATTCATGAATTTCTTAAAAGAAATTTAAAAATAATGAGAAATGTCCAATCGCTCGTTACATTACTCCACTAAATATGGTTGGAACCTTTAAATAAAATACATGAATGAACTTAAAAATTTGTAATGATTTAATGTTCATCTGTATTCAGTTATTGCCAGATTTACTATTTTAAACTATAAATTTAAACATTGTACAGTCCGTACGATATTTATTGAGACATAATTCCGAGAAGACCCTTGCGTCAGTTTCTTGGAATTAACCGCATTCGACACCCGAGGTAGAAAGACATTACCGGCGTGGTGTTCACCGTAGCAGCTTGCAGTGCATACTGTGTTTTGCAGTTACGAGGACGTGTTTCTTCGTTAGTGTATCGGCCTGCGCATTTTCAGTGTAATTTCTTATTAAAATAACAAAATAAAAGAAAGGAATTAAATTCTTAGTCGAAAAATATCGTGTTTAACGTGTATATTAAAACAATTTTTCCAGCATAACGCGGAAAATTTCAAGGCACGCCTATGCTGCGGTAAATTGTTACAGTAGTTCCTATAACAGAACTTTATTGGCTTCTTGGAATTCTATTTCAACAAATATTAGGTATATGGACTGCACATAAATGTAAATTAAACCAACTCCTGTCGTATATATACGTTGCTCCCAAATAGTGCTTCCCGACATAAAAATATTCCCTCCTCCCCCCTTGGAAGCAATAGTAATTCCTAAACTATTAGCGTAAAAACACGTTCGGCAATTATAGGCGGACTTACCCTGCTTTTCTAACGGCGCCAGTGCAGTTGAAAGAAGCCGCCGCCGTTCCTGTCTGCTTCGCTTTATAGGGAGAGTTCATAACGCTCTCGCCATCATCCTCGTCAGAGACGGCCGTTGTCAAGGACATACGATCATCGTCTGATATCTGAAACGAAGAATTTTCATTAGAACGTTATTGGCATTCGATTTTTCTATAGCACTCCGGATGATTGGTACAGCGACTTTCTTCGTATTGAATAGAAATAATTACAACCTAATATTTGAGATACGAGTTGCCGTGACAGTTTGATGTTTAAATTTGTATAGGTACCTACTAAAGTCCCTAGATACTGATAAACTACCGCAATTAACTGCCGTGTTGGGGCGAAGTCCCTATCGCCAACGTTGAAACTTTTAGTAGTTGATTAATTTTTACATATTTTGAACAATTATTCATCATGCAATCAATACAGCAATTAAATTTTAACAGTTTTTTATATAATTAACACAAATTGACATATGTCAATTATATCGCCATTATGGGGTAAACAAGAACATTGGTAGCGGTACTTGGTCAGAGACTTTGTATTATATACAATAATTTAGTTTATAATTAAAAATCGTTTGAACGGTATTTGAATCAAGACAGTTTAGGCGCGGTAACTATCATAACGATAGCAACCTAATAAACATAAACATTAGTTGTTTGAAAAAGTAGTGTCAGAATTATATATTGCAGTTCATATTCTAAGAGTTTCTAATTCAAAATGAGCTCGGAAAGTGAAGACCAGCATTTACCAAGAGAAGCATTGGAAGCGGAACAAAGTGCTGTTTCACACTGAATCCCCAGAAAATCAGACAGTACGAGATTGCCTACAATGAATTCAAAGGGTGATGTAGTTCGAAGAAAATTCAAAAAGTGTCCTTCATATATGACTCATGGTTTTCGATAACCATGAGTTTGAAGATCTCGTTATTTTTACAAATTTGCCATATTTTAGATTTTCATCGATTTTTTGAAGACTAGACGGTGATGGAGCAAATCTAACATTGGATTCAGATTCAGAAGGTAACAATACGTCCGAAAACATATGCCGCATATCAAGGTCTCGTCACTTTTCAAATTTCTTCCTTTTTCTGAAGATCTCCAGCGATTTTTTGAAGAGTAGAGGGTTATGGAGTAATTCTGACAACGGATTCGGATCCAGGAGGTAAAATTACGTCGCAAAATATGTGTCACGTGTTAAGATCTCGTCACTTCCTAAATTTCTCCATTTTACTGAAGATTTTTAGCGATTTTCTGAAGATACTCAGCTATTTACGGAAAACTGAAGGGTGATGAAGACTATGGATTCGTGTTCAGGAGACAAAAATACACGGGAAACCATATGCCGCATGCCAAGATTTCGTCACTTCTCAAATTTCGCCCTTTTTCTGAAGATCTTCAGCGATTTTTTGAAGACTAGAGGGTTATAGAGTAATTCTGACAAACGGATTCGAATCCAGGAGGTAAAATTACGTCGAAAAACATGTGTCACATGTTAAGATCTCGTCACTTTCTAAACTCCATTTTACTGAAGATTTTTAGCGATATTCTGAAGGTATGTAGGTAGGTATGGAATCGGGAATTCTTTATATAGAAGATTCTATACAAAATAAAATTTCAATCGCAAATAAGTTACCATCTTCAGCAAAGCCTACGGAACTTGCCAATATTATAACGTGCGCAGTGAACTTAAACAATTACATCAGCAGCCTCATTGAAGACCCAGAACTAAAAGCTACGATAACTGACAGCACTGGATCTGGCATAAATTTAACTCAATGTAATATCGGCACTTTCAATTTACATGTAGTGCAAAATAAATTGTAATCGTTCTGTTTATAACAGTTATTGTCTTGTATTGAAATGTTATATTACTTAACATGTATATTGTTTAATTAATAAAATCGAAATAGTTTCGAAAAAATGACAAATTATTTTGAGATTTCTTTCATGTTCTAGAACGAAAAAAACATTGGCATTATAGAACATAAAAGTATTTTGCAGCTAGGTCACAAAAAAGACCCACCACACTGACAACTTAACGAAAATGTCGATTTTCGATGACAGTTTTCGAAAAAAGTGTTTTTCTCGAAACTACGTTTTCTGAACTTGTGTAAGCTCTAGATCTTGAACCCAATAAGATATCGACCTTTTTTTTAATTTCAAGTAAATTGATATTTCATTGAAGGGTGTACTAACAAAATAGGAAAAAAATATTTTTTATATTCTTTGTAACACCTTATAAAAAATTGTAAAAGCGAAATTAAAATGCGTATGCCCATCGTTTTTTTTTCTTTTTGAGTTTTTATTGATTTGATCAGTAAGTATATCCTCCAACTACGGATACATATTTAAGACAAAATTTTTGATTTTCGATTTCATATAAAAGTTACGACTTCTACAGCTTACACAAAGTGGATCTCTTTTTTTAAAGGTGATAACGACGCGCGACATATTACTGGTTACCACGACAGTATTTTCTACAACAATTTTTTTCTTTCACTTAGATAGTTAATAAAAATGCAGCAAACAATCCCCAGTATTGTATTTGTATCCTCACAGAAAAAAAGTCCTGTAAATTGTCTTATTTCTTTATTAACTAAGCAATAACAACTACGTTGCCATTACAAAATGTCAACGTGACATCCGCTCGCTAGATAAATTACAGTTCAATAAAGTTTCTACCCTATGCCGATTATGCCATGCAATTTATTTTAAATAAATTAAATTTTTTGCTCAGAAATCGTTAATTTTACGAAGCAATTACAAAAGGCCTTTTTTATTTAGAATGAATCACGCTATCCTAAATGATAACGTAGTCATAAGAAAAAAAGTTAGGTACGTATGGAGCAAGTTTTAGGGGGGAAAAATCAACATATTGCTTAGGTACTGAGTGCCTTCTCGATAGCAGACAATGTCTATTTAATTTCATTTCTGTAACTTTTTTGGTATTTCAGAAAAAAATTAAATACTACTTCAAATAGGATTTTTTTTTTATATGAAAGATCCACCTTATTTTTCCACAGGAAATCACTCCCTGAACTTTTTCGCACTTATTTTTTGACATTTATTTTTACCCCAATATTCACGATCAACCAACATAACCGATTATTATCATTATTTATAATATTCTACGTCTTAAAAGTGTTAAAAAATCGAACCACCCTATACAGGGTGTTTCTAAAATAGGGTTCCAAACTTCTGCTGCGTTTATAACTCATTAAAATAAGCCAAAAAGTTCGTATTAACATGTGCCCTAAAACGCACCCTTAGGAAGTTATATGCCCTTAAAAGGGCTCAAACATATACTTAAATTTTCCACTCACCAGTTTTACTAATTAAACACTGCAAAGCTCAATTGACAGTTTATCAATAACTTAAATTGTTAAGCGTTGTGGCAACGTCAGTCTTTTATTTGCCATGGTAAACAGATTTTTGTAATTTTTGGCTTGATAACTTAAAGAGCAGAGTAATTTTCAAACTTAATTTATTCGAAAACCATTGGAAATATCGATTTGGACAAAGATAATATTTTTTACGTAAAATTGTTAAGATTTTATAAATCTGTAGAGAAAATTGTAAAAAAATTGAAATAAAAAAAATTACGGGCCGAAAACCCCCTTCACCAACCTAAATGGGACGCATATGATTTGCATGTCGAAAAACGGAGTAGCCCATGTTATTTAACGTAAAAAGTTATGTAAGACCCATACATTTTTTTCTATTTATTTGCGACCGTTTTGTCAATAACAGAAAAAAAAACAGTTTTTATTAGCCCTTTTAAGGGCATATAACTTCATAAGGGTGCGTTTTAGGGCACATGTTAATAGGAACTTTTTGGCTTATTTTAATGAGTTATAAACGCAGCAGAAGTTTGGAACCCTACTTTAGAAACACCCTGTATAATGTTAATCAAACCATTTAATAAAGAAATTACGATAATAACCAAACAATAATTAGTACTACCGTTAGCAGATAATGATTATAACAACTAAACAAATTAAATCTCCGTAATGGAAAAAAATGTGACTATTAAGGCATCTATAAATACGTCAAAAAACAACATCAAAATATTACAAACAGATTAGCGGAGTTACGCAGAATTTGAAAAGCCATATTTTCACCGAAAAGTATGCATATGAAACATTTTAATCCTCAGCTCTACAGATCTATTTACAATAATGGCGAATGCGCAGGTATCAAATAGCAATATTTTATACTAGGTTAATTGATTTTATAATCTTTGCCCAAACGACATTTTTCAATAGTTATAGTTACGATTATGTTAATATTTAATGCACACAAAGAATACATATGTAATTAGTACTTGTAATAGGTATTTTTCCGGTGATACATTTATTAAACATATTAATATATGACTATCTATAATTATTTATTACTAAATAGTTTTTTAATACCAGTCGAAACAAATGTATCGCTTTTAACGGATGCGTAACTCCCGGATCATTAATAAATGTTGACCTAGCAGTGACACAATTTTTAATATCTACCAAAAACATAATATACGTGGCAACACAATAGGTTTTATGTAGATCAGGAAATTGTATATATGTGTCGGCGTAAAGAAATTTAATTTTTAGCATATTTATCACCGCCGCTTTTTTCAAATTCAGGTTTTACATAACGGTTTATTCTTTAGAGGGTGATATATGAAAGAACATGTAAAGCGAGAATATATTTGTGAGACTTCTCATTTTTCATGTGAATATTTTAGCTGTATTAATAATTCGGTTTTTGCAGTTATTTGTCCTCAGATAGAAAGTAGATATTAAATATTATTTATTAGATAAATAGGCATTTTTGGAGGTAATGTTATATTGCAATGAATTATAAGTAAATATCTTTGGAGAAAGTACCTAAATAAATTGTGTTCGACTCATACCACAAACGTGGCTACTCTTCCGGTTATACCGGAAGTAGTTGTCAATTTCGTTATTTTAAATGGAACACCTTATATGTTATTGCATTATCGACAAGATGATAAATAAGTAAAAAAATGTTAGAGCTTCCTTGTATCCAAATTTGACCGTTTTCGAGATAATCGAAATTTTATAAAAATTTTGACAGATGCAAACGTTTCGAGAATTCCCTATATCTTTCTTCGTTCTGAAAGCTTTCACTTGATTTTCGGAACACATACAACGAATATAAAATGCACTTTCTTCTACTATCAAAATTATCTGAAGAAAATTATACTAAGTGTCTCATTTCTTATGCTACATTTTGAAAACATGAGACCGACAAAACTTTTAAAATTTAAATTTAGCACCCTGTATTTTTTTGCACCATGTTATAAAAAATCAAATTCTCTTTTCACCGATATGGAGAATCAAGTATTTACTCGACAAAAAAAATTCATCATTCATGAATCAGAATTATTAGCTGCATTTCTATGATTTTTCAACATTCGAGGAATTGGACACGAATGAAATTTGCCCAGCTACATAGAATAGAATTTTTTTCATAATTACATTAATTAAATTAATTGTTTCACGTTTGTTGCATCTTTTAAATAATGAGAGAATATATCATTTACAAAAAAAAAATAATAAAATTTTCTTCCAAAGAGATAGATACTATTATTAGTAACTATAGGTACAATAAATAGCAAATAAAGAACACTAAGAGAACAACGAAATGTAAAGTAACCAAAATTTTAAATTATAATATCCTTTCAATTTTGAAATTATTTGGTTTTGCTATTCGTTAAAAACTGTCACAATATTAAAAGTTTTAGAAGCAATCTGAACCCAAATTCAGATTCCTGGTGTCCCAATTAATAAGACTGGTGTCCTCAAAATGTAATTATTTAGTTGTAAAACGATATATTTTTTATGTTGAATGGGATTACCAAAACGTTGCATTTGTAAAATGTATGTTCTTGTTATTTATTTGAACTAAACCTAAAATTATACTACACTTTTATTTGTCATCACTAAAATCATGTAGTTAATCTTAATTCTGTTAGGTACTTGATTATATACATATAATGCAGACACTCGAAAGTAATTAGATCTGCAAATAAACACACAGTTCTGACTCTATTGACAAACAAATTATTTCTCAACGAATGTATGTTCTTGAGGTAATTTAAATTCCTCTAAAGTGTAAGTTACTCCTACGTACGGAACTGATCCTCTACGAAGATGTATTCCCTTATAAGTTTACAGCGAAAGCACCACTTGTACTCTAAGCCGAACTTTCCTAGTGAAACAAGAAAAGAAAAATAGAAGTGTTGATATAAAGCATGCTAGTTTTCTAGATAAGATCTGATCAGCAATAATTCTTTACAGTGTCTCAAAGAAAACTTGGAAAACCGGGAAAATGTTTACTTTCATGCTTTCGTGCAGCGTTTTCCAGTTGTCATCAATCATACCGAATTGAAAATATTGCCATAGATTGTATACAAAACGTCTGGCTGAATATATAGCGGAAGTCAGCTTAATGGATTACGAGTCGAAACCTTTTTTACACTGTAAGACTTTATTTTAATCTTAAAATCATATTTGGGTTATATAAAGAAACTTGAAATACGTCTTATTTACTTATTTATCTAAAATAAGTCAACTTGAAAACAGCATTTACTAGAAAACATATTTTTAATTATATAGCGACAATCACCAAAAATGTTTAAATGGGTATGATGGAGTTTTTTTTTTTAATTTTTTTCTTTTCTTTCTTTTTATTTAGCATGGCCAGCGTATGTGTATACAGGGTGTTACCTTACAAATGTTACATACTTCAAGGGCATAATCTAGAACCCAAATGTTAACCGATTTGAGCAAAATTTGCTGTTGCTTAGTTTCTCTTCATGTATGCAATGATTATGTTCCTATTGGGTTAAATCATACAGGGTGTTCATTTTACTACAACCCTTTGTGGATATTCTTTTATAACTTCTTTGTACGTTTAAATTTTTACATGCAAATATTAGAAATAGATATAAAGAATTTTATTCTACACAAAAAATGTATACTTGTCAAACAACATGACAATTTCGATAAGTCACTGCCAAGTTTGTATTTTGTAAAAGTTTGTTTCTGAAAATGCCTCGTCACAATGAATTTACGAATTATGAAATGAAAGACATCATAGTGGTATATACAGGAACATTTTAGTGAACGCGCTGCTAAGAGAACATATGAAGAACTTTATCCGAATCGCAAACAGCCCTCTCATACATTGTTTGCTTCTTTATTCACCAGATTAGGAGAAACTGGAAACTTTTGGTCTAATTCACGAAATAGAAGGTACGTTCAAAGAAGGGTACAAGACGAAGAACAAATTCTAGAATGAGCAGAAGAAAATCTCGAATTTACCATTCGTCGTTTGTCAACAATTACAGGAGTTGGCCGCAAAACCATTTCAACTATACTCCACACGAAGCAGTTATAATGTTTCCATTTTCACCTTGCACAAAATTTGCTTGAACCAGATCGCGGGCTGAGTTTAACATTTTACGAACGATTTCTCCAGTTACAGGGACCACACTTTTCTCGGGACTTGTAGAGGTGTTTTTAATAGGAAAAACTCTCACGTATCGAGCGAAGAAAATCCACATGCAATAAAAAGGATCACTTTCAACACGAATTTTCAGTTAACGTCTGGTGCGGGATTATAGAAAATTTTATTTTGCCCTACCAACAAGGTTAAATGGCCAAAATTATTTGGAATTCCTTCGGCAAGAACTTCCTAGGGTTCTCAAAGAAGTACCCATTAATACTAGACGACAAATGTGGTTCATGCACGATGGTGTCCCTGCTCATTACCGCCATTTGGCGAGAGATCATTCAAATCAAGCATTCCCAAACCGTTGGATTGGTCGAGGTAGCGACACTTTCCTTGGCCTTCTCGCTGCCTGGAATTTAATCCGTTAGACTTTTACCTTCATCTTCATCTTCATCTAGTGGTTGGTCCTAATAAGTCCCTTAGCACTGCGGCCTAATGAGGCCTATTGTGCGTCCCACTACTAGTCCTATTCAGCAAGTAGATTTGTCCTCTTTACAAAGTCCAAAAGCTTCCTTGCTGACACTTCTCTCAGTTCTTTGGGTTTCAAATAGGGTGTCCCAAGGAGCGCCATTCTGCTACGTGCAAATCCCGGGCACTCGCCCAGGATATGCAGAGAAGTTTCATCCGCCGATTCACATCCTCGGCAGACCGGACTATCTACAAGCTTTAGCTTATGTAGATGTTTCCTAAAGTGACAGTGACCCGTTATGAGTCCTGTCACTCTCCTGAGCCGGATTCTGTTCAAGCTCATTCGCTCTTTCCTTCGAAGGATACTCCATAAGCTCCTTAGAATGGCTATGTCCTGGCCTTGAAGTCCAGTATTTCCTGTATTCTGTCTTAGTCCATTTGCCCAGAGCCCGCCTGACCACACTGGGAGATGTGCCACAGAAGGGCTCCGGGCCAATGAACTCTGTCTCGGATCCCTTCCTAGCAAGTTCATCCGCTTTCTCATTTCCACAAATGCCTTTGTGCCCTGGCACCCTACACAGTCTGACTGTATTGTTGGTGGCCAGTTCAGTCAGCATTTGTAAACAATCCCACACCAGTTTTGAACTTACCTTGTGTGCGGCTAAAGCTTTAATTGCAGCTTGACTATCAGAGAATATATATATGAGTTTACGTCTATAACCTCTACGTACATTCTCTGCCAGACACGCCATTATCGCGAAGATTTCTGCTTGGAATACGGTAGGGAACTCCCCCAGACTGTAGCTTGCACTCCATCTGGGTCTGAGTCCATATATTCCTGCACCCGTCCCTCTGGTCATTTTGGAGCCATCTGTAAACCATACTAGGTTCCACCTTTCCAGGGTATTAAACCTTTCCTCCCACTTGCTTTGATCCTCTATTTGAGTCTCAAATGGCTTGTGGAAGTGAAACCTTGGGACCATCTTGTCGGATACCATCCCAAAAGTTGGTTCCGACATAGATGTGTCTATGATCCTGGAATGGGAACCACCCCTCCAGTCATTGTTATTCCTGAGTCGATATGCTGCTAGCCGCGCTTCTCTTTCCACCACTATTTGCAGCGGTGGTAGATTTAGCATGACTTCTAGTACAGCTGTCGGGGTCGATGCCATCGGCCCCGTTGTACCTAAACAGGCCAATCTTTGAATTCTATTCAGTTTTTCCCTCGCTGTGGTCTGTTGTGTTTTTTGGCACCATAACACAGCGCCGCGCGCCGTAAAGAATCCTAGGTCTTACTATCGACGTATACAACCAGTATGACATCTTTGGTTTCAGTCCCCAGGTGCTCCCAATAAGGCGACGGCATACACACAAGTCTGGTTCGCCTTACTTACCATTGTTTCCAAGTGCGCATTCCAGGTAAGCTTATTATCCAGTATCACTCCTAGATATTTTACTTCCCTGGAAAGTATAATGCTCGTCTCCCCTATTATAGGTTCAGAGAGTCCAATTAAATTCCTTCTCCTGGTGAAGGGTACTACGACCGTTTTGTCAGGGTTTACTGACAGTGCCTGCACCTTATACCAGTCATCTATCCATTTCAAAGCCTCTTTCATGAGTTCTGAAACGGATTTTTACCTTTGAAGTCATTTGAAAGGAATTGTTTACAACTCTGTAACACCTAATAGGGGAGAAGAACTTTGGGATAGAATAAAAGACGCCGTACGACAAGTTAGACGAACGTATAATTCGTTTCCCATTCTGAATAGTTATAAAACAACAATGGGGGACACGTAGACATTTATTATAAATTAGTAGACTTTTTATTACTGCCACCTTTTAGTTTATTACGTTATTTATTATGTTTATTGTGGATACGTAGTTATTTCCAAAAAATGTGGGGTATGTGTTAATAAATATTTTCTGTAATATCTCTCAAATCCGTTAATCTCTTTGCTGGATTATAGGCAGGGATGTAATATTTTTAACAACAACAAAGCAATACTGTTGATCAATTCAAGGATAAACAATTGCTTGATGAATTGTTGTAAGTTAGGAACTTTGGAACGAACTAAAAAAGAATTTATGAGAATTTTAGTAGCAGTGTGTGTACACTTGAGTTTACAAATGACATATCCTGTATGTTTGACGAGATCAAGTCACATCTTAAAGTTTGTCGCAACATTGCTGTTAAATCCTGTTCACTGATGAGTTGCTTGATCTAAAGCCAAGCATGGCTCTCTGAGAGAAAAGTTGGTATAGTCATTATCTAGATAACAAAAAACTTACAACATGCAGATGTGGAGAAAGTTTGAATATACGCAGAAAAATCGCATTAATTCTGAGAATTTGTCGTTGGCTTTAATCTTCGGCAAGCGCAATAACTTGGTTTTATTAATCTTTTAAAATGCGGCTCTGTTAACGAAGCCTTTCGTTGCGAGAAAGGGGTATTCAGGTACGAGGAGTTAGATTACATGTGCGAAATTGTATACAAGAACGGGCTTTATCGGTTAATGAGCTCATTTACTTCGTGATTGTGTTTGCGATAGGTTTGCGATTTTAATCAACTAAAATGAGGAAATGAGTTTTCTTTGACTTATTCCTAGTTCAGATAATTATACCAGGCAACTGTTGAATGCGGACGGAAAAATCGTTCCTGGAATCTGATTGGTAGATGCAGTTGAACGCCAGGTGATTGAGTTTTGGAAGGGCGTAATTGAAAGGATAATTGAAAAATCCGCAAACGTGCTGATGGTTTTTAAGAAAACACTAGTGGGACTTAATAAAGTTGATTTCGTGGCCGCGGTATAGTTAAATGGAAAAGGCATGTAATAGGATAATCAGATTCAGGCGGATGTTTTTAAACCCATCAAAGGTTTCCAATCATTTGCGCTAAAAAATAGGCGTGGAACTTTAGAACTTCCTTTTTCCTGCAAATGTAATTACTTTAATAACACTCTAATAACCTCTCGCCCACTCTCCAGTATAAATATTGCACTTCCCGTTATATCTAAAGCTGCGATCAGTTATTTTGAGAAAGTTAAATATACTTGAAAGCTCCATAGGAGAATAAACATTGTTAATCTTTTAATGTTTGTCAGAAGTGTTTGATTTGCATCTTCTCGATTTTTTTTGCTAAATTCTTTTGTGGTAGAAATTTTCAGGCGTTTTCTATAATATTACTGTAAAAATGCTATATTTATAGCAAGTCACGACCATTTATCATTTCAGAAAAAAATGAATTTAAATTTTCTGCTGCTGACTGAAGGTATTCTAATCTAATTACACTTCACTTTTAACCTTTCTCTGAAATTATGTCTACATTACACCTTTTTTAGATTAAATTATCTCTATTGGAAATTCAACGCCTACTAAGCTATAGGTCTTTTTATATTGTTTCTGTAAATTACATTTTTAAGAGTTTTCCCACTAGAAGTTAAGTTCAATCATAAATCAAGTTAAATCATAAAAAATTATTCAATACAGCAATTTAGCAATAAAATCAAATTTAATAAGACCCAAAAAACAGCAGTATAAAATCCGTTTTTGTTTGGAACGAGGTATTTAAACGACAAGTAGGAAGCTGTACACTGAAAAATGACAAAAAAAAGTATCAAAATAATATACCTTTCCAAATTTAATTAATCTGATAATTAAATAACTTGTCTAGCTACGAGTTTATCTATGAATGAAGAAGCGCATACAATATTTTCATTCAATATTTCATTCTTGCTGATAATTTCTTTTTAATACTTTGTATTTTCAGAACTTAATTTCTTATATACTTGTTATGTACATAAATATTTAAAAGTACTTATTATACTTTTTGACGATTATCACTTGTTTGGGTTTAAATTCCACAGTTTCTGTATCCATTTTTGTTAGGATCAAACGCGACACAACACTGTAATTACATTGCAATACAGCACACATACTATTAAAGTTGTTAACTATTTAGAAATTTAACTTCTATAACCAACTGGCTTACATTTAAGAAATTATATATAAATGTTTGCAAGTCACGTGACCACAGAGCTTAGGCAACCCAACATTGCACGATTGGTACTTGTAACGAAAATTCCCTAAATCGTGACATCACCAATATTAATGACTGGTTTACAATGACCAATGACAAACCATTACATACACTCGAGATAATGTGATCGCTGATTGGTTCAATAGAATCTCGTGAAAAATTACACCAATCACAGCAGGTAAAACAGAACGTTCTGTTTTAACTTAACTTTCATCTTACTATTTTAATAATTTTTAATTTTACCGAAATTTAATAGCCAACATGAAGGAAATAAAATTACTGGTCACGTAGATTGTAAACATTTATGAAGGCTCTGTATTTGGAATCATTTCATTGTAAAGCTTATTTGTAACATTTGATGGGCTAACATAAAATAATATTTCTTAAATAAAAAAGATATTTTATATTAAAAAATGATTTTTTAATTCGCTTAACAGATATTCTAAAAGCATAAATGGTTGTATTAAATATAATTATTCCATTATAGACAAATATGTTGTAAACTGTTTCATCTTTAGTTCGAACAAAGCAAATGACTTGTACTAAATGCAACTAGTTTATCTGAATGTACACTGAAAAAACAATTACTTTCTATTAAAGGAATCGGTTGTTTTGAATACAGTTAGTTTACATTTATGCTAGTTACATTGAGATAAACCAGTTACATTCAATACAAGTCATTTGATTTGTTTGAATTAAAAAAAGAAACAGTTTGCAACAGATTTGTCTATAATTAACAAATTAGATTTAATATAACCATTTATGATTTTAGAATATTTGTTAGGCGAATTAAAAGAATAAATTTTTAATACAAATTTATATTCGTTTTTATTTAATAAATATTATTTTATATTGGCCTATCTAACGTTACAATTAAACTTTAAAGGAAAATTATTCCAAATATATAATTTCTTAAATGTGAACCAGCTGGTTATAAAAGTTAAATTTTTATATAGTTTAAAACTATTATCAGTTCAATAGTAAAATATATTATTTAAAAATTATTCCAATCACGTGACCAAGTTGTGTTCTCCCCTGACAGTCGTATCTTCGCCATCATGGCGACTATGTATGCAAGGTGCCTGTAGTGTATTGTGTAGTTCAGTAGGCTAGTATGGACCTCGGTATGGACTACGAGTATATCAAAAGGTAGTGTTTCTTGTTGTTCTTAGATCATATTCATAATATAACATGTGCATATAGTTACAGAGTGCTGTGTGCTGTGTTCCGTTTACTCATCATTAAAATGGATGCAGAAACTGTGAAAGTTAGGGTCAAACAAGTAATAATCGTCAAAAAGTCAGTTTTAAATAAGGACATAGTGTTGCTGTTGTAGTTTCATAAATTTATAATAAAACCCAATTTAACAATCCGCCAATTATTTTTAATCATTAAACTGTCAACAACTATGACAAGTAGTTTTGATCGATATATGTATGTATATAATAAGTTCGGAAAATACAAATCTTAAAATTAATTTTTAGCAAAAATGAAATGTTCGAATAAAAGTATCGTATATACTCGCATGTGCTTCTCTATTAGTAGATCTCAACACTATGTACCATTTCAAAAATTATAAACTTAGTTAGATAAGTTATCTAATTATCAGTTTAATTAAATTTGAGAAAGTACATAATTTTGAGACTAATCAAGAAAGAAATACGTCCAATTTTAGCGAAAAAAACAATTCACTTTTTATAAACCATTCATTTATTAATATTAAAATAACCTATTTTCACTGAAAAACTGTTAGTTCACATTAAGCTAAGATATATTTCTAATAATCTTATGTCATCTACATCTTAAAATATGTAGATTAATAATAAAGAGGCGAAATGTGATATTACACTAAAAATAAATTAACATTCAAATAAGATTTATTACAAAACTATGAACTTATTATTAGTTACTTTTCACAATATATATGCTAGGCAATATCCAAAACTAGGATTAGTTCATGGCAAACGATATTTATTTAGTCCAAATAAATCCTTTTTTCAGTGTAACTAGCATGTAAACTGACTGCACTCAAAACAGCCGATTATTTTAATAGAAAGAAATTGCTTTTTCAATGTACCTTGTTTACAATAAATAAAATGAAGTTTTATAAAATATTTCCGTTTTATCAAAATCTCTACTACTCGCAATAAAAAATGACAAAAAGACAAATAAATGTTTTTCTTCAGCTAACCAATAAATCTCATACGGTAAAATATATCAAATGTGACGGAGTTATATTAAAACAAGAAATTTAAAATATATATTTTTCATAGTTCGTAACTTTTTAAGAAAACAAAACTGTTCTGAGGTAACTTGACACGATCCTATTTAATTGCATCCAAAGAAGTTACCCTTGAAGAATAATCCATACGATTCTGAACATGCTTGAAGATATATGTAGAGTAAAGTGCTGAATTATGAAATATTTTATATTATAGATCTGATCTACTTGTTAATGAACACTGCTTGAGTGAACTTACTTATTTGAAAAATAAAATACTTTTTTTTTGAAGCTTTTTAAAGATTAATAAAAAAAAATCAAATAAATAAATAAGTGGTTATAAAATACTTAGGGTGTGAATTATGGGACACCAATAAGAAAAGATTTAAAATTAATTCACTTTAAATCAGTTACTAATGAATCGGTCAATTAATTAATACATACTGGTAACTGTCGCAGGTTTGAATATACGAGTTTTATATGATGGAAGCCTAATATGAGTACTGTTCCTTATTAAAATAAAAAAATATACAATTTAACTTGAAATTATTAATATTCAACAATTTAAATCACAACGAACATTGCAGGCTAGTTTACTTTTAGTAGATTTTAATAAAGCAACAGATTATTTGTTCCAACCAATCTATTTACCGAATATAGCGACACCAGCTTTTTTAAAAGCTTTATTTCACAAAACTTGTAGTATAACAACTCCGGGTTCGATCGAAAAAAATTTTTCTAATTCGGATCATTCTTCTATAAAAACATTGAAACCAGAACTATAATATAAGGGGTGTTTGATTAAGGCCGACCACTTGTAGTATATGGGAACCTATTGACCCTGCAGGTTCGGAGAAAAAATTCTTTTAATAATCAGTCGATTAGAACAATGTCTGGAATATAATGGACATGTTTGGACATGTCTAATAAGAGGGAGTTTGGAATTGTGGGGAGGGTAGCAAAGCTACATCACTTAGGTCCCATTGGGCCCCTTCTATATCCTCCCATTAGAGAGATCAATCCACCTGAGCCGCCAACCAGCCTATTACAGTGAAAAAGGTGGTAACGATGCTCAGGGGGGTCTCTGTAATATAGGCCATTGAAGGCCAGCGTTCTCCCAACATGGACTCTCTCGTTGACGAGACGGCAGTGCATTCACATAGTAAATGCAACACCGTCTCGTCTTCCTGTTCACAGCCCCTACAAAGAGGTGTTTCACACTTCCCCATATTGTAAAGGTGTTTCCTTAGCCAACAGTGTCCAGTTTGAATACCTGTCACCAGGCGAAGATTTGACCTAGACATAGCCAGGTATTTTTTGGCTGTCTTTGCTAGGATACACTAAGAGCTCCTTAGCAAAGTGACAGCTGATTGTTTCATCCCACCGTTTCATAAATTCTTTGTGGGTATAATGGGATAATTCCAACAAGTGTCGACAACGGAGGGACTATTTCATATATTCTAAAACAAATTAGGTATATTCTAGGATAGCGCATTGAAATAAGACTTGCAGTTAGGAATATTTCTCAGTTGGAACAAATTCATTTAATTTTTGTTATATTGAAATAAATCTAAAGATCTCTGTATACGAATCGGTATGCAAATCAAAATATGAGTTTCAGACATTTAATGTCTGCACTCTATCAAATGTGAATATAAAAAATACAGTTCTCGCCATTACATTTCGTACTATTTCATATAAGTGTGTAATAGTAATATATAAGGTGTTCTATTTATAAAATATTGATAAATGTGTTGTATAAAAATTTAAATAAATTTAAAAAGAAAATTAAATCTCTAATATTTCTCTTACTTTCAAACTTCTGAGAACTGTTATAAAAATGAGATGAAATTTGTTTAATTATAAGTATGTTGACTAGAGTTAAGCATTAAATTTCTTTTACTAGAAGTCTTAAACACTGGAATGAATTATTATCATATTATGGCAAAAAAGCCGTAATTTTCTTGTTACCCCACGAAGGGAGTGATTTATTTCTATTTGTCAGCTGGTTGTAATAGCAAAAACCTTTATTAACTCTGACAAAAGACCCGATCTAACTTCTACAACGAGATTCTCATTTCCCGTAGTTAGCCCGCTTCAGCTTTAAAATATTTAATATAATCAGGGAAAGCGCAATCTCGCCTGTTGCTGCCTGACAAAAGACCGATAAAAAAATGTAAATTGGCCTCGCAACATTAATGGATAACGGCTCCTAACAACAGCTATCTAATGGGGTTTCCTTAGTGTCACGTTCCCAGTTTAGTAATTTAACATCCGTTCAGCGATTCCAGGTTTCCAGGTAGGTATTCCAGGATTCATTATGCATGTACGGCGCGCCTAACGTATGCTTCGCATGCCTTTGTCGTTTTATTTGGTTGTTCTAGCATGAGGTTTAAATTTGTCGCACGTCGAATAATTAAGTTATTATTGATTAATAGACTGAATTACTGAATTCTACGATCGCTAGTAAATGGAAATAGGTTAATTTTAAATATGTTAAATCTGAACTTGCTCTCTTCAACCTTACTAATGCATAGTATAAAGACAATATTCTACAAAAATATTACAGTAAATGTAGTCCGTACGATAATTGTTGAAAGAATTCCAAGAAAATAATAAGCCAATAAAGTTCTGTTATCGGAACTACTGCAACAATTTACCGCAGCAGGGAAGTGCCTTGAAATTTTCGGTCTTTTTACCTCGGGTGTTGAATGCGGTTAATTCTAAGAAACTGACTCAGATGTCTTCTTATAATTCGATCTCAACTACTGTACTTTTAAAAATTAAAGAAAAGGTATACCTACATATATAGCGTGTTCAAAAATAAATGGGCAATACACAAGGGAAGTTTCCTTGTGTTAAAATAAACGGATTTAAATCAACTTACATTATTACAATTTTGCACCCTTAAAGAGTTATCGGCCTTGAAAAAAATGTTTTTGTTGGCAGAGGTTTTGAGTAAATTATACTTAACTGCTGCGTGGCGTATAACATTTTATCTGCTCCCACAGTTCTTTATGGTTCGTGAAATAAAGATTAGGTTTTATTTTTTGATATTTCTTAATCAATTCATTTTCATATTATTCGAAATCTTGCAGTCGCCTTGGTTGTTTGGATTTTGTCGTTTCTAAGGTGTTTTATAAACAAAGCTACATAAAAGTTGCAATTTTGCTGGTTTTGAATTATTTTTCTAAATGAGTTATTTTCAAATAGAAAGTGCGAATTGTTATTGCCCGAGAAGTCGAAAGTGCGCTACGGACGAGCAAATAGAAATTTCAAAGAATGGTGCCAGAACAAAAAAAGTGATGTTTCTGAAATGTCACTGCTAGCATATTTTATGGAGAAGTCAAGAGCTTTAAAGTTACCGGCAAGTTTGAGGAGTGAATAGGTCAATGATTAAGTCAACTATTTTCATAGAGGAGAACGTGAATATCAAATACCCCAAGCTGAGAGCATTATTGAAACATAAGAATGACGGCTATACACCTAAAAAGTCAAACGTTTTTACAAGAGAACAAGTCAACGATTTTCTCGTTCAGGCACCCAATAAC
This sequence comes from Anoplophora glabripennis, assembly GCF_000390285.2. Classification (NCBI taxonomy): domain Eukaryota; kingdom Metazoa; phylum Arthropoda; class Insecta; order Coleoptera; family Cerambycidae; genus Anoplophora; species Anoplophora glabripennis. Next base: position 371,089 of record NW_019416280.1, read on the forward strand.
ACATGTTTGCTAGTGAAGGTAGTTACGACCGTTCTGATGAGTTATGCAAACTTACTTTGGACGTCAATTTCAAAAATTTCGATGATATTATGTAATTACAATTCCAGATTCCTAAAATGGTCTGTCACGTACATTTACAATTACTTCTCATCTGGGTTCTGTTTGTCACCAAGAACTTCTACAGAAATATATCAAGATTAGGAAATTAAAACTGAAATTTCACTCTTTTTTATGCGCTGTCAAGCAGGTCGATGTTACAGCCAACCAGTCGGCAAGAATAGACTTTCTATGATTCCTAATAAGATGGCACATTTTTTGAAACTACAACATCCTGAAACATATACAGGCCATTCATTCCGAAGATTTTATAAATGTTACTGAACGTAATAATAACTGTACAATTACTATAAATAATAATGAAATAAATATTTCTATTTATTTGTTCATAAAATATGCATTTATAACTCGAAATCGCTTTTTTCCCTAGGGAGGTAGTTACCTCACTTACCTCCCAATGTCCATAGCAACATCCACTTCTACGGTAAAATCTACTTACCTCATTAAAAACAATATGTTAATAGTCTATTTACTATAGTGGGAGCAGATAAAACATATTTCACGAACTACCAAAACTGTCTAACTGAACAGAATGAGCTAATATAGCTCATTCTGTACAGGATTGGAGGATTTATAAGAAAGTAGATAAAACAACTGAAACAGGAAAGTTAAGAAAAATATTGTCTATATATTTTAGAGAACAATCATAACTAAACTTTTATAGAAATGAAAAAAGCAAATAAATAATATATCTAATAATGGATATCCCAGAAAAATATAGAATTAAGGTGCTGTATATCTTTTCAGGGAATTAATGCGTCCTATTCAAATATTAAAAAGTTTTGTAACAAAGGCTGTTATTGTTATATTTGTTTGCCACGACGTTATCCATCCAGTTTTTTCCTATCTGAAAAAATAATAAAGAACATAGGGAATGACACTTCTAGTAGACGACCCGGTAATAAGTTCTAAAATTAACGTCAAGTAGTAAAAACAATGTAAGTTAATTAATTAAAATTGGAATATTTTATTTTTTTTTAATATTCTTGTAAATACTGTGCCTGGAGGTGTGGTATACAGGGTGTTTCTTAATAACGTGCTAATATTTAAGGAGTTTATTCTTGGGTCCAATTTAAGAAAAAAACTTCATACGAACATATGTCCTAAAAGTCTTAACTTTTGAACTACAGAGTGCTAAAGATTTATGAAAAAAACATTTTTTTTATAACTTTGGTATTACCTACCCTTGATATTTTTTCAAATTTGGTACACGCCTTCTATTCATCGAGATCCATTTTATGATGTACAAACAATTTTATTATTTTAGTCAATTTTTTTGAAGAAAAATATGTTACGCCACTACTTATTCTTTTAGTAAAAATTTTTTTGAAATCCTCAAATCCTCCTTTCTGAGCAAATGTGGTGTCTTCAATTTTTTTCGTTTGTTGTACGGTTTTCGCATAAAAAAATTAAATTCATTCATTTGCATCTTATTGGACCACTTACGAGAAAAAAAAAAATTATGTAACTTTGAACAATAATTTATTTAAGATAATAACTTTTAAACACTGAAATTATGAAATTACAGTAATCTACATACATTTTGGAATGGCAAAAGAAAATTATCTTGGTGTAACATATTTTTCTTCAAAAATATTCGATACAAAACCTGTAGAAGCCACTGGCAAAAATAATAAAATTGTTTGTAAAATGCATCTCGAAGGCGTGTATCAAATTTGAAAAAATATCTAGGGTAGTACCAGTTATCATAAAAAAAGTTTTTTCATAAAAGTTTAGCACCCTGTAGTTCAAAAGTTAAGACTTTTAGGACATATGTTCATATGAAGTTTTTTTCTTAAAATTAACCTGAAATAACCTCCTTAAATATTAGCACGTTATTAAGGAACACCCTGTAGATTGACCTAAGGTACGCGGCAAATCGATATATATATATATATA